>NC_143082.1:16722895-17080593 GCF_052426305.1 Pelodiscus sinensis
GCAGGGGAGGGAGTGGATTCCGTGCAGGTGTGGAGTGTTGACTTGTGGGGGTAGCTGGCGGTGGGATTAGATGGGAGGCGCTTCCTGTTTAGTTGGGCTCTTTTAACCAAGGCTGGGGGCCTAAGGGAGTCCTGTTGGACTGTCAGAATTTTGAAAGTGCCAAAGGGATTTAGGAGCATATGCCTGGGTTAACCACAGTGTGACTTGTGTCTCTTTAAGCCCCATCGACTTTGCTCCTAAATCCCTCAGGTGACTTTGAAAACCACACACTGGGGAGGAGGAGGGTGCTTAACTCCCTTTGGCGCCTTTGAAAACTCTACGCCTCAGTTTCCTCAGAGACCCCCCACGCCAGAGCTGCCACTGCCTTATTGGTGAAACTGGACAATGCCAGGCCACCCCGAGAATTAACGCAGCGAGGCAGCGCAAACTGCGCCGACAAAGCCACAAGAAGAGGCTGCGCCGAACGGCCAGCCCCAGAAGGTGCCAAAGCACGCCTGGATACAGGGATGGCGAGTCCTAGCAACTAGACTGACGGGGGGAGGGTGCTTAGCTTCCAACGCAAGATGAGAGACTCAACCACCAGGCCAGAGTCAGAACCTGGCCTGTAGCAGGAGCACATGGGCGTGACCCGGGTCATTTGTGCATAGTGTTTGTTTAGATGCGCTGTAGCGTTAGCACCATGTCGCCCACGTACCTGGCTGTGTTCTAAGTCCTGCTGAAGTGACAGGGAAGCAGCAGCCCAGTTGAGTTTGGAAGCCCTGTTGTCACATCTCCTCTCTGGAGGAACATGCCACACTCCAGTCCCATGCCAGCCTGCTCAGATGGTCCCAAAGCCTCCCAGCACAGCAGGAGGCTGAGGAGCAGGGCCACGGAGGGTCAGCAGGACAGAGCTGGCAATTGAGAAGAACGTATTTTGCCTTTTTAAACATGATCTGCAGAAAGGGGGTTTAGTTTTCTTTAGGGAAGACATCTTTGCAGGAGACAAACGCTCTTGATCTGGCGTCCAAAGACGTTCTCAAGACCCTCTAGGGAAGAGAAACCTTCAAAGGTTCCCGCCTCTTCTGGAGCCGTTCCAAAGAACGGGCAGCGTATCTGTGGCCTGCAAAGAGCAGGAGACGTGGGAGTGTGGTTTGGAGAAGGGACAGGTTCTTGCGGGTGGTGGAAGGTCCACGTGAACGTCGAGGGGAAATTGAGGGAGAACGAGAAGTGGACGGGACGAGCTAAGAGCAATCCCCCTTGTAAAGCGCCGTGTTTCCAAAGCACTTGAAAGCTGAGCCCCCACACGAGCAAAGTGAAACCTGCTGTGCTCCCCCCCCTTCACATGGTTAAAAGCCTCACCCAAGATACAGAGCGGGGGGTTCTGACCCTGCCTTGTTCCCAGCCCTGCCATTTAAAGTACCACCATTGGCCTCTCATCCCGTTGACAGGAACTGGCTGTTTGCCCCTTGGAGCCGTTGCGTCAGGCTCTCTGCAAACTCAGGCGTTGCTGCTACATACGCTTCCGAGGTTTCCTTCACAACTAGAACAGCTGGAGACCAGGGGAAAGTGGCAAATCTGAAGATGGGCTACAAGGTCTGGTCCCCTTCCCTGCAGCCGATCCTCCACCCACCACAGGTGGGACATACAGCTCCTGGGGAAACACGGACAGGCTGGACTCTCTAGGGAGGCAGAGCCCAGGCTGGAGAGGCAGGCGCGTGGACGGACGTGTGAATGAGGTGGAAATGCGCTGACCCAAGACGGAAGCAGACGCCCTGGTGGCACTGGCTCTGCCACACCTCTGCTCATGTCACTTTTGATGACCTTCAGCTCATTAGCGACCTGCCATCACTAGAGCAGAGTGGGTCCAGCCCTTCCTGAGCCCAGGCTAAGGAGATGACACGGAGAGTGGTTGCAAGGGGAGAGAGCAGGAGCTGAGGCCTGGAATGAAGGTTCTTGAACATCATCTCAATCCACCAGCTGAAACGTTGCAAGAGGCAAGGGAGCCATTAGGAAACCGAGAAGGAAGATGGGCAAAGGAAGGGCAGCAGCAAAGGACTTTGCAGAGCAGAATGCGGGGGAATTCACACGTGCGGACCATCCCGAACCTCCCGTCAGACTTGCACCACGCAGGCCCCAGAATTTCCAGCCCAATGAGGATCTGGGTGCTGGAACACAGAAATGGCTGCAGCAAAGTCAAAGTGATTCCTGCCACCACGATGGGACGAGTCAAGAAAGATCCCCGGCAATGCCGAGAGAGCTGCTGTAAAGGTTGAAACAGGGACAACTCCTTTGAAAAAGGGCTGGAATGAACGAAAAAGTAACAGTTGCGTCCCCTCGTTCTCTCAGATAAGGAAAGACCCTTTTCCTGAGATGAGTGTTCGGAAGATGGTCTCGCTGGGAAATCTGGAGACCATCCAAGGGAGTGGAGGAACTTTCAAAAGTTCCTGGATCTCACTGAGTTGCTCAAAGTGAGGGGGGATTTGATAGCAGCCTTCAACTTCCTGAAGGGAGGTTCCAAAGAGGATGGAGAGGGGCTGGTCTCAGTAGTGACAGATGGCAGAACAAGGAGCAATAGTCTCTAGTTGCGGTGGGAGAGGTCCAGGTTGGATTGTAGGAAAAACTATTTCACTGGAAAGTGGTGAAGCACTGGAATGGGTTCCCTAGGGAAGTAGTGGAGTCTCCATCCCTAGAGATTTGGAAGTCTCGGCTTGACAAAGCCCTGGCCGGGTTGATTTAGTTGGGATTGGTCCTGCCTAGGGCAGGGGCTGGACTGGACAGCCTCCGACGTCTCTTCCAGCTCTGTGGTTCTATGATTCTATACTCAGTCGGAACTGGTGCAGATCCAGACCCCGTGGCACCTATCAAAGCAAGAAGAAATCCACAGGATCCAAGCACACACTGACAGGCAAGCTGAGAAGATCTCGAGGGTTTAAGTTAAAGGAGTTTGTTGGAGATTTAGAAGAAGGCGGGAGGTGGGGGAAAACCCAACTCTAGAAAACCTCTAAAACAAGAATTCAAGTACCATAAGTAGAGGAAGGTGCAGTCCTTAAATACCAGCTTTTCACGATTTCTCTCATGGCCTCACACTCTGAAGGAAACTTGAATTTGCTCATGAAAATAACGTCCAGAATCCAAGCCTATAACATTAAAAAACAACAACAAAACATCAGTGTCCTGCTGAACCAAAGTTCTGGGCCCAAGGATCTAGCTGGGACTCTGGAGGATGGACTTGAATTCGGATTGAAAGCAATACGGACGCTGTACCAGATTGGTACCTGTTCGGTGAAAGGCCGAGATCGGTACCTTCAGTAGGGGCATTCCCACATGCACAGACGCTATAAGAGGGAAGCTTGTTTTAGTGTCCGAGGCAAACTCAGTGTAGAGAACTCTAAGCTGCGGTGTCAGTGTACGTAGGGTTCAGTAGAGTAGCATGGTTAACCATATAGCTAGGGTAGGGTAGGGTCATAGATAGACACAAGGTAACATGGTGATGAGAAGTTCTTCAGTGGAAACACTGAATTCTGGACGTCCAATTCCTGATCTGAACTATCCGAACGCCGCCTGGGTGGCGGCTGGGACTCTGCCTGAGGTGCCCAATTCCACAGATTCCAGGGAGGATCAGGCACCTCATGCCCTGCAGCATCTCCTGCCAATCCCAGCACTTGAGTGACTGCAGCAGAGGCTAGAATAAGGCAGGTTCTTGTCAGCTGATGGAGAGCGGGTGTCCCTCCTCCCACTGCACTTCAGCGAGGAGGGGCCGGGGCAGGGCCCCCGCAGGCTCCGCCAGGCAGGAGTACGCCCATCCCCTGGCGAGAGCACGTCCGCACACAGAGACATGCGCTGGGCTAATTAACGGCGGGACCGTGCCATGGATGCTCTTTTGGTTTTAAGCCAGGCTGGTTCGGATTTGGCTGAAGCTGATTGGGCCTTGTAGACATGCGCTGCGCCCGGCAGTGGATGGCAGGAGACCTCCCTGTGGCCAGTGCATTTGTGGGATGTGGGGTCATGTCCCTCCCTCCTGGGGCCCATAATTCATCTGGTTCCCACTAACCATGCTCCAGGCAAAACTGACTTGAGTGTCTCCCTGGACTTGTACCATTAGTCTGCGGAGGCAGCCCACCCAGGCCACATCCCTCCAATTTCCAGGGGTTGACGTGTCGAGTCCGGGTCTCTTAGGCAGGGGGTAGAGAGGCAGAAACCAGCCTGTTCCTCCGTTAGAACAAACTAGACAAGCGTAGTCGCCTTTCTGTGCTAGTCACTTCTCTGCAGCGTCTCGGTATCTTTTTTTTTTTAATGAGCGGTAGGTTACTCGCAGTGTCTTCAAGAGTGATCGTCTAGCTACGGCTGGAGAGAAAGGAGCAGCCGTTGCTCCCAGCCACCAGCTGGGCCCAGTTTGAAACTCGCTCCGGGAGAGCATGCTGCTTGTGAGCAGAGCAGCGGACGTGCCGATCACGACATCCATGGCACCAGCTGGTGCCCGCGTCTTGCCCTAGACGGGGTAAAAGTGCAGACAAATGGCGGATGGTAGGTGATGAATAACGTGTAGGATTTCAGTTGAATAAACTAGTGGGATTTTAATTTTAAAAAACTATTGTGTGGAGTCTGGTTTCATTTCTTCTTTGCCCTCAGTTCTAGTATTGCCAACCCCGCATGCTCGGAACTCACGAGCCACCTCAACAAGCATCAGTTAGGCTTTCAAAATCACGAGATGCAAAAGACGACTAGTAAATTGTCGGGTGTTTTTAATCTGCCATCTGGGGGCGTTGGGGGTCCTGCTTTCCAGCTCTTCTCCAGCTAGAATCGTCCTTTTTCAGGCAAACCGATTCCCAGGCCTCCTGGAGGTGGGGCTTAAGGAAAGCAGTAACATTTGTCTCCTAGGCAACACCGATGCTCTTCTTGGGATGACACACAGGCTGCGAGGATTGGAGGCCAAATTCCCCTTCGCTCCCAGAGGCGGGAGGGCTCCAGAGCTGTTCGTAAGACTGAACTCTCAGGCCTGGCCTAGGCTAACAGGTTGGCACGATGAAAAATTCATACGTCTCAGTGGCCAAGTTCACAGAATCCTAGAACTGGGAGGAACCTCAAGAGGTCGAGTCCAGTCCCCTGCCCTCACGGCAGGACCAAGCACCATCTAGACCAGCCCTGGCAGGGTCTGTCCAACCTGCTCTTCAATCTCTCCAGGGGTGGAGATTCCACAACCCCCAGGCGATTTATTCCAGTTTCACCCCCCTGGCAGGCAGGGACTTAGGAAGCAGCCAGCAGCAGGGGCCCAGCCAATGGGAGGGCAGAGGTAGCGCTTGGGGCAGTGCACGGAGCCCTGTGACACCCCTCGCCCCCCTACTTAGGAGCCAGGGCTGCTTCTGGGGCCCAGCGCAGCCTGCGGTGTCAGGATGGGCAGGAAGCTCCAAGCCTATTGTAATCTGCCAGAGTGATGGGCCACAAAACCCAGGCGCTCTTCTAGGCCAGCGCGCCTGGCTCAAACCATTGGGTTCCCAGGGTGGCAGCCGCCCAGTGGTGCCAAAGAATTTCAAACCTTGGCCCCGAGACTTTTAAACCAGGGGTTGACTCACCCCACGGTGCAGGAGCCAAGGGGCCTGCACTCGCTGCCCGGCTGGTCAGCCCGGGGCCACTAACCGATTTAATGCACCCCGGGCCCGGCAGGCACCCGCTGCTACTGCTCATGGGGAGGCGAGGGGGGAGCAACGGAAAAGCAGAGACTGGGAGGAGCAATGCAAGAACCTGGCTCTGGCTGATGATAACCGGACGTGTTTTCACTTCCATGGGGGTCGGCCAGTGGCTCTCCTGGGCACAGCTGGTCTCGAGGCCAAAACCCCAGCTCCTAGAGTCAGTAAATGAAGTGATGTTTGTGCTCCCCTGGCAGACAGAGCAGCTGCGGCAGAGCCACACGCACCACCCTGCTGGGCGTAGCCAGCTTCATGCAGACAGTGGCCCATATAGCATCAGAGCTGGAGTAGGGTTCAGCCTGTACTAGCTGGTGCAACCTGGCAGCTGGTCTTAAATGGCAAAGTCCCAGGAATATTCTTAGTCCTTCTGTTCCGTCCATGTGTCCGGCTGCTTTAAGTCAGCTGGTCAAAGAGAAGCTAGTCTAACCACACGCAGAGCTGTGTGCCGGGCCACAAGCAGAGATGACATGAGCACCTAACAGTCTTGGCTAAGTGCAGATGGTCTCTTAGTTCTGGCAGTACAAGTCCATGCTTCCAGAGCCAGAGATTGCAGGTTCAGCTCCCCTGCCATCCACCGCTCTCCCCCAAAGCAGAAAATAATCCCTGAGGACAGGCAGTAAGAAATGAGGAGAAGGGGGACAAATCTGTACAACCCCCAGTGTGTTCTGGAGCCTGCTGGGCTGCAGATAACACCACCAGCCAGCTGGAGGTACGTTCCCTGGCGCTTCGGCCCAGCACGTGGACTCAACAACTGTCCCAGGCCGGAGCAGCCCTGCCGAGATCCCGACGATGGACAGTAACGCTTCCTCACATTCTGCCTGGCAGGTACAAGGAGCAGTAATGGCAACTGCGTCCTTGTCCCGGGTGCGCGGCGGGATTTTACCACTTGGCTACAAGGTGTGTCGGTAGCGCCCGCTCGAGTGAAGGCTGCCTGACGCTTCCCAGGGTAAGACTGATGCCCTGTGAGCTGAAAATCCCCAGGCTGGCAAGCTGCACCAATGATTCCGACTGTCCCACGCCAGCAGTTCTGTGCGCCCCATTCCCCCCCACCAGGCCAGGATCTCTGGGCACCCCCATTAACCCTCCCCCCATGCTTACGCTTCTGTCCCCCCACCTCCACCCGGTGCTGGCCACACATTTTACCCTGGGTGGAGGCTGAACCCCTGCTGTACCATCGCTCGCCCCTCTGCCTCTGGATTGCCCATTTTGCCTACAGTTCAGTCCTGTGATGCCCCAGCTCACATGTTCAGATCCTGCTAAGGAGCGAGGAGAGAAGTGTCTAGACCACCACATTTGTCACGGCTGTTTTTCTGGGAAGCAGCATGGGCTAGTGGCTGGATCCCAGAAGTTCTGCTCCCAACCCTGCAATCGAACTGCTGTGTGGCCTCGAGCAAGTCACTTCCTTGCAGGTGCCTCAGTTTCCCCTTCTGTGCCCGTCTCGTCTCTTTGGGATGTCTCCTGGGCAGCACCTGGCGTGACAGGATCCTGCCCTCAGGGTGCTATTCTAATACATAGTCCTTTCCGTGCACCTCCCTTTTCACCAGATACTGACCAGCGCCTTCCACCCAAGCCCCTCAAAGAAGCATTTGCCAGCATCGCCCTGCTCCCCTAACGTGATGTGAGGGCTGATGGGGGAAACTGAGGCACAGAAAGCCTAAGCTGGCTGAAGGAACAGACAGGGCTGACTGCTTGAGCCCAACCCCCCTTTCCATCCCCTCCTGTCTCCTTCCCCAGCTCCCAGCCAGGCCTGATCCTGTGTCTCTCTCCAGGCAGGTCTCCCTTCGGGCTGCCTCTCCCTGGATCGGGGCCACTCACCACACCATCTGAGTGATGCTGGAGCTTCTCGGCTCTCCGGGCAGCGGGGGGGGTCCAGGCGGCGGGCTCAGATTCAAGCAACAGGAAGGTCCTTGCAGCACTCAGTCCCCCCACATGCTCCTTTCTCTGCCCCACGCAGAGCAGGAGGAGCCGAGACCTCTTTGGGTTTAACACTGGAGACGCTCCATGGTCCGGGGCACCTGTCTGCATCTGGGGGGGACATGGGGGATGCAAAGGTCAGACTGGGGGATGGAATGGTCCTAGCCAGGGGCCTTAGGCTAGGAAAGCTGGACCCCTGGGGAGGAGATCAGGGCTTGTGCCCCCCAACCCAGTCACCCGTCATAGACTCATAGACTTTAAGGTCAGAAGGGACCATTATGATCATCTAGTCTGACCCCCTGCACAGTGCAGGCCACAGAATCTCGCCCACCCCTCCTAGAATAATCCTCTCACCTAGATCAAAGATATTGAAGCCTTCAAATACTTTGAAGGACCCAACATGCAGAGAGTCCTCCAGCTGTGATCTGTGCCCCATACTACAGAGGAAGGTGAAAAACCTCCAGGGCCTCTGCCAATCTACCCTGGAGGAAAATTCCTTCCCAACCTCAAATATGGCGATCAGCTAAACCCTGAGCATGTGGGCAAGACTCACCAGCCAGAGCAGGGACCCAGGGATCTGAAGGGAAAGTCTTTCATGAGCAGCAAGGCAGAGTCTCGGGTCAATATTAGGAAAAGCTCCCCGAGTGCAAGCAGCGACTTTGGAACTCCCACACTTTCCCCATGTTGATTTCCCTAGTAACACTATTGCCATCACTGGTCACACTGGTCAGCTGAAGAAGCAAGCTGCACCCACGATTCATGATACATGTTTTGTTAGTCTATAAAGTGCTACCCGACCATTTGCTGTTTTTTAAGTTTATACTATTGTTATGAATCCCTGTAGAGAAACACTCAGCTCTTGTTACATTTTGACCCATAATCTTTCCTTTATTGGCATTTTTAGGGCATTTTCAGGTCCTGCAATTTTGTGGCAGGGATGATGATATTTAGTGCGCTTTAAACCCAGTGCCTGGAGTCCTGTTATTATGGGAAACTCTCTGGTTTGGGGGTTTTGCTGCAGCCCAGAGGTTGGCACAGAAAAGCTTGAAAACGTGATGTCCAAAGGCTCTGAATGCAGGAGGCAAATAAAAGAGCCTGCAAAAGAAACCGACCATTTTAAAAATCTCGTTGTTTTCAGGGCTGAGCCAGTCGTTCTGAGCATAGGGAGCTGGCAGGAATGATTTCCCAAAGCAAAGGGTCTGTCCCGTGTTTACTGGTCTGAGAAAAGGACAGAACCTGCCATTGCCCAGAGAGTGCCTAAAGTGTGCCCTTCGGTGACCTGATTGGTTATAACAAAATTGGCTGGATCTGTGATCTCTTGTGTGACCTTGACCAAGTCCCTTAGCCTCTCCTTGCTGCCCTTCCCCCATCTGCCTTCCGCAGGGCTTGAGAAAATCAATGCAGATTGTGCAGTAGCCAGATAATAGGCTGATGTGGGTCATGCCAATAGCTGAGCTAGTAACTGATCTCACAAGCACGCTTGTGTGCGCTTAACATTGTGCAAGGAGATGCTGAATTAAACCTGGCCACAGCTATGCTGCTGGCTGGCCTGCCAGACTGACGCAGCTGCCTCCTTGTGTCCCCCTCTCTGGCGTCTCTTAGAAGAGAAGATTTACCGGCCTTGCTCAAGTCCTTAACTCAAACGAGCTTTGTTTCAGCCATTGCTTTGGGATGTGCCCGCTGGAGCTGCAGGGGCCATGGAGAGGCCTTCTCACTTGGCCCCAGCTGCTGCGGTGAGAGCGCTGGGTTGTCCTCTCTTCCCGGGGCAGCAGGCGTGCTGAGCCGCTCCTCCCCAGCGCACTGATTTCAATGAAGGAAAACAAACACGATTGGAATGAAGCACCGGAGCGGCACGGGGTAATCTCCTAGTGCCCCCTAACAAATGAGGGGCAGGGCTCTCGGGCCCTCACGGTAACACACCTACTAAACATGGATGTGGGCCTGATCCCTGCCCAGGGCTCCCAGGCCCTATGCTGGCCCAGACGTACAGTCTGGTACGGGCCCATGGCAGCCGGGTCCTGGCCTGTGACTCCCCCGCACTGCGCTAACACACAGCGGGCGACAAACCGGCCTGGCCCACGGGCGTGGGGCAGGGCTGGGGCTAGACTCCACACAGCCCTCACTGCTGCCCGGTGCATGGCCAGTGGGGCCTGGGGGGAGATTTAAAGGGCCAGGAGCTCCGGCTGCCCTGGGCCGTTTCGAATCGCCAGGTCCTGGAGGCAGCCGCCCCCCCCCCCCGGCTCGGTGGCCCTGGCAATACCAATGCTACAAAACACTCCGTACAAGCCGCTCTCCGCCCATTGACCCCCCGGGCCGGCGGGGCCGCGGCTTTCACGCCTGCTCGTCTTTGCACAAGGAATCGGGGAGGCCGTTTACCCCCGAACCCGCCTTTCCTGCCCCCCTCGGGCCCAGACGCGCCCGCCCAGGGCCTGGGCAGGTTTGGAGGCACCGAGCGGGGCGGGTCCGGAGCGCTAACGCGGGGCTTGCGTCACGGGCCGGCTGGGATGCGAGCAGCCCCGCAGCCGCGCTGAGATTTCGCGCAGCGCCCCGGGGGCCCCACGGATGCACCCCACGAAACCCGCCCCTCCCCGCGGCCTCGGGCGCCAGCCGTAGAGCAGCGGGGCGCGGAGAAAGGCGGGACCTTCCTGCTCCCGGCCCCCGCTGATCCTGCTGCCCGGGCCTGGCGGGGTTCTCGGGCCCTGGCACCGGCAGCCCGGTGAGTTGGGAGGCGCAGGCGGGGCTGGGGGGGGCGGGAAAGAGGAACGTGGCTGGGGGGGGCGAGCCAGGCGGCGGGGGGGTCTGTGGTCGGGGGGGGCCCTGCTCCCCACCTGCCTGGGAATCGGGACCCGCTGGCTTTGAGATCCGTGGGGGCTGAAGTCACCTGGGGCCCTTCCCCCCCGCAGCCTAGCCGCGCCCTCCCGGGGTGAGTCACCGCAGCTTTGTTCTCCGCGGCGCCTGGCTACAACGTTGCGATCGGTTCCTGCGGGCGGAAGAAACTGTCCTGGGCCCTTGTAAAATTCGGGGTAGCGCCTAGCGGGCCCAGCGAAGAGCGGGGCGGGGCGGGGACACGCAGGGAGCGCCCCCCCCCCCCCCAAGAGCTCCCAGGTTAAGCAGGGGAAGGGGAAATCGAGGCACGAGGGTGGGGAAACTTGCCCAAGGTCACGCAGGAGGCCAGTGGCAGGGAGTTTGAAGTCTCTAGGGCTGTGTAAAGGTGGCGGGAGGGGTGTGATGTCTGCACAGACATCAGGGTGGCATTCTCAGCTCTGTGCAAGGCTGCCTGACCTTGGGCAGCTCACTATGCTGCCTCAGTTTCCCCACACTGTCAATGGGAGAATGGTTTTGTAGCGTGCTTGGAAACCTACCTATGAACCCTGCTGAGGTCTTATGGCAGGGTACATGGCAGCCGGCTGAGCATTGGCGTGGATTTGTCTTGAAAGTGAGTTTGAATTTTGCAGGTGTGGTGTTGGCCTGGCTGAATATTATTTTTTTTCTTTTTGGCCATCAAAACTAAAAACCTTTTATGACTGAAAGTGTGAATTTGGATCAGACACTTCAGGCTGTTCCTTGTGAGAGGGAGACAGCGTGAACATTAATATCCCCTCAGAAATGGACCAATTTTTAGTCAAAATATTTGGATTTTAAAAATTGGATCCACCCCCACCCATCTCAAAACCCCCCTAACAACAGTGTTTTGAACAAAACAAAACAAAACAAAAAAATTAAACTCTGGGAAAATCAAATCCACCAAAAGCATTCAGAATTGGCTGCCAAAACTTTTTCCAATCACCTCTAGCTCTGAACCTGCTTGGGCCTGATTTTAAAGCCTGACCCAAACCGAGAACCCGAAGTCTTGTTTAGAACAGAACTGACCCAAACTCGCCACCTTCCCCAAGCACCTATTTACACTGCAGCCAGCTCTCTCTAGGGCCAGGCCAGTGCCCACAACCCCACCATCTGTCTGTGGCTGCAGCCAGCCTGGGGGGCATGCCATGCGGTGCCCACAGAGCTCTGCGCGGTGGCAGAGGCCACTGGGAACAAGACATACAGTCACTGCTGTGTCAACCCCACCAGCAGAGATGATCCAAGACCATCTGAGCTGGGTTGTTCTTAGAGCTCTCCTGAACCGGACACTTATGCCACTGGGCTTGGGTCAGGTTGCGGGTCTCTGGTGGTCAGTGTTTACTTCCAGCCTGAGACAGCAAGAGCTGCAGGTAACACCCTGGCAATGCTGTAACCTTCCTGCTCATTTCCATATCAAGTGCACAAATCCTGAATGTTCTGTTTTCGGAGACACGCAACAACTGCAGTCATTGTCAAAGTGGCACTTTCTGCTCCAGCTACCGGTGCCTCCAGAAATAGGTAACATAAGAGCAATGCAAAAAAGCAAACTCCATTCTGGGCTGCATTAACAGGCATGTTGGGAGCAAGACATGAGAAGTCATTCTTCCGCTCTGCTCTGCGCCCAGTTGGAGTATTGTGTCCAGTTTTGGGCACCATTTTTCAGGGAGGATGTGGAGAAATTGGAGAGGGTCCAGAGAAGAGCAACAAAAATATTTAAAAGTCCAGAAAACATGAGCTACGAGGGAAGGCTGAAAGAATTGGGTTTGTTTAGTTTGGAAAAGAGGAGACTGAGGGGGGACATGAGAGCAGTTTTCTAGTATCTAAAAGGGTGTCACAAGGAGGATGGAGAAAAATTGTTCTCCTTCATCTCTGATGATAGGCCAAAAAGCAATGGTCTTAAACTGCAGGAAGGGAGGTTTAGGTTGGACATGAGGAAAAACTGCCTGTCAGGGTGGTTAAACCCTGCAATAAATTGTCTAGGGAGGTTGTGGAATCTCCATCACTGGAAATATTTAAGAGCAGGTTAGACAGACACCTGTCAGGGATGATCTGGATGGTGGTTGGCCCTACAGTGAGGGTAGGGGACTGGACTTGAAGACTTCTTGAGGTCCCTTCCATGTTCTATGATGGTGTTCCCCCTCACTTTTTCCATCTATGTGCACATTTATTTATTTGCACTGAGGTATGTGCGAACGTGCACCACCAGTAGAAACACAAACCTAGCTGTGGGTGCTCTGCTAATCAGCTGGGTGGCATTTGGAGCTACTGCCTCTCGAAGGGGTGGTTAGCTACAGGGATGGGATGGGGAAACCCTTGCACGGCTGTAGCAAGCACCCATGCTACAGCAGCATTGCTGCTGTTTGTGTAGTGTAGTGCTTGTAGCACAGAGTTGCAACCTCTGTGTAGGCTCCATAGTGTAGGTGTAGCCAGAGCTTAATGCAGCTTCTGTACAGCCTTGTCTTAAGTTGGGAGGAGGCTGAGCAGCGCCCCCTCCTGAAAAAGTCCCACATCCCAATTACTTACACGAGAAAGTGTTTCTCTGTAGTGCTTTAAGGCACGGGTGTTGGGCGTTTGACCCCCAGGCCAGGACAGCTGGGTGTACTTATGTACATGAGAGACGTTCCGATTCAGCTTTTATGTTAACTACACACATTAAGCTTCTAGCTTTTGTGAGTGTGAAGACCCACGTCTGATCTTGCACAAAGTGTAACTTAGTGCATCAGTGTCTGCTGGAATGTGCAGTAAACTGGAACACTGGCTCTGAGGAGTGTGAGTCCTCCATTCATAACCATGTGATGTTAACACGGGTGTCTAATGATGCCCCATTTAAATGGTCAACGTTAGCACTTCATTGCTGAGTCCTAGAGCAGACAGAGTTAGAGGGGCGTGGGGCTAAAGCCAATGGGAGGATTGATATTTTTTTTGCAGAGAGGAAGATCCAGAGGGAAGAAAGGAGGATTGAGCCAGGGAAAAGAGAGAAAGGAAAAAAGAGGATTAAGAAGTGGAGTGGGGGGGGGGGAGAGAAGCAAAGTGAGGAAGAGCAGCAGAGAGATTCCTGAATGTGACAGCAGTTGGGCCATATCACAGCCCTGGTGCAAACATCTCATGGGTGTCACTGGGAGGCAGATCCAGAACTGTGTCCTGAGCCCAGGAGAACACGTTGAATGAAATAAAAGCTGGATGAATTCAGAACTGAGCAAAGGAAACACTTTCTCCACATGCCGCGTTGTTACCCTGCAGAACTTCTTGCCACAGGAAATTAGCAAGATGCCAAAAGTGCTGGAGCAGTTGTGTGAATAAGAGTTGACTATTAGAAATTTGTGGCAAGGATGTTCAATCCAGAGCTCCAGGAAGAGACCCAAAGTGGGGGGCAGATCATCCTTCAGACATCGTCCTCTGTGACATCTGACACTAGCCCGTCAGAGGTAGGACACTGCGCTCAATGGCCTGATTCCTCTGCGGGGTTGAGAGGAAGGTGCCTATACTACGTCCAGGCCCTTAAGGATAGAGATTTTCAAAGGTACCAAGAGGCGCTGGGGAAGAGCTTGGTGGGAGCCGAGGAGCTGGGGGGAGTCAGCAGGAGGTTAATGGGGGGAGCTCAGGGGGAATTGGGGGCCATGAGGGGAGCTGAAAGAAGTTGTGGGGGGTGGGGGGTGAGAAGTCAGTGGGATTTCAGGGGTCGGACTATGAGGAGCAGGGAGTTGAGGCTGTGGAGGGAGCTGAAGTTGTGGGGAGGGAAGTCAGCAGGGGGGTGATGGGAGGGGGCAGTCAGGGAGTTTGGGGCCAGTGGGTGGGGGCTGGAGGAAGTGGGGTGGGGCAGGGAGAAGTCAGTGGGAGTTTGGGGATGGGAGATGGAACCAGTGAGATGTGGTGCTGGTTGGGGCGGGGGGGGGGGGGAGTGGTTGCTGGGGGATGCTGGGAGCCGGTGGGTGGCTGGGGGCGGGGGAAGCTGGGGGTGGCTGGGGCAAGGAAGGAAGGAATGGGGGGTGGCTGGGGGCGGGGGGCTGGCAGGGCTGGGGATCGGGGGGGTGGCTGGGGGCGGAGGGGTCGCTGGGGATGTGGCATTTCAAGAAAGATGTGGAGAAATTGGAAAAGGTACAGAGAAGAGCGACAAGAATGATTAAAGGTTTAGAGAACATGACCTATGAAGCCAGGCTTCATGAACTGGGCTTGTTTAGTTTGGAAAAAAGAAGATTAAGGGGGGACATGATAGCGGTTTTCAAATATCTAAAAGGGTGTCACAAGGAGGAAGGAGAAAATTTGTTCCTCTTGGTTTCTGAGGACAGGACAAGGAGTAATGGGCTTAAAGTGCAGCAGGGGAGGTTTAGATTGGACATTAGGAAAAAATTCCTAACTGTCAGGGTGGTAAAATATTGGAATAAATTGCCAAGGGAGGTGGTGGAATCTCCCTCTCTGGAGATATTTAAGAACAGGTTAGACAGACATCTGTCAGGGATGGTGTAGACGGAGCTTGGTCCTGCCTTGAGGGCGGGGGGCTGGACTCGATGACCTCTCGAGGTCCCTTCCAGTCCTATGATTCTATGTGGCGGCGGTGGCTGGGGGCAGAAGCTGGGGCGGGGGCTGGGGGGCAGGGGAGGGGGGTGGGGGGGGGGGGCTGGGGCGGGGGCTGGGGCGGGGGCGGGGGGGGGGGATCGGGGGGGGGGGGCTGGGGATCGGGGGGGGGGGGCTGGGGCGGCGGGGGTCGCGGGGGGGTGGGGGCGGGGGGCGGGGGATCGGGGGGGTTGGGGCGGGGGGGGGGGCGGGGGCTCGCTGGGGGCGGGGGGCGGGGCGGGGGGTCGGGGGGGTCTGGGGCGGGGGCTGGGGGGGATCGGGGGGGTGGGGCGCGGGGGCTGGGGGGGGTCGGGGGGGGGGCTGGGGGGGGGGGGTCGCTGGGGGCGGGGGCTGGGGGGGATCGGGGGGGGGGGCTGGGGGGGAGCGGGGGGGTCTGGGGCTGGGGGCGGGGGGGGGCGGGGGCGGGGGGGTGGGGGGGATCGGGGGGGGGGGATCGCTGGGGGCGGGGGGGGCGGGGGGGTCGCTGGGGGGGGGCGGGGGCTGGGGGGGATCGGGGGGGGTCGCTGGGGGGGGATCGGGGGGATCGCGGCCCCTTAATCCGCCTTGGTGCCTCGGACAAAGCCCCGCTACAGAGCCGGGCCGCGGGCCCCCCCCCCCCCCCCGCGGGGCCCCGCCCCCGACCATAGAGCTTGGCCCCGCCCGTCGCTAGCGCTGCCCAGGAAGGGGGGGGCTGGGGTGGCCGCGGGGACCTTCCTGTTCCCAGCAGCCCCCGCGCCTGGTGCGCTGGAGACCCCGGGCCGCGCGGTGAGCGGGGGGGCTGGGCAGGGGGGGCCGCGGGGGGGCCCGAGGCTCCTGTCGGCGGGGCGGGGGCTCCGGGCTCCTCCCCCCGCGGCTGGCCCGGCCCGAGGGGCTCGCTCGGTGCCCCCCCCCGAGTGCGGCGGGACGGGGGGGTCGCGGGGGGCGCTGGGAAGTGGCGCCGCTGCCGGCATTGGCGGGGGGGGGCCCGGGGGGGCGAACGCCTCGCGATCGACGGGTGGGTGAGCGGGGCCAGTAAACCGGCCTGGGTCTCCAGAACCTGGGTTCTGTTCCTTGCTCTGCCACAGGCTTCCTGTCTGACCGTGGGCCAGTTACTCCGCCACTGTGCCTCAGTTTTCCATCTGCAAAATGGGGCTAAGGACTGTGCTCATTAAGGTCTATAAGAGCTAAGGCTGTGTCTACACTGCAAGCTTTTTGCGCAAAAACAGCCGTTCTTGCGCAAAAACTTACGGAGCGTCTACATTGCACACGCATTCTTGTGCAAGTTAATTTATAGTAAAGCATCACAACAGAGGACTTCTTGTGCAAGAGTTATTCCTCTCCCCACAAGGAATAAGCCCTCTTGCACAAGAGCTCTCGTGCAAGAAGGCAGTGTGGACGGGCAACAGGGTTTTTTAGTGCAAGAAACCCCTATGGCTAAAATGGCCATCAGAGCTTTCTTGCACAAAAGAGTGTCCACACTGCCATGGCCTCTTTTGCTCAAAAGCACATGGCAGTGAGGACACACTCTTGCACAAGAACTTTTGTGCAAGAACTCCTGCGCAAAACAGTTCTTGCACAGCCTAAGGCTACATCTACATTGGCATGATCTTGTGCAAGAACTGTTTTGTGGAAGAGTTCTTGTGCAAAAACTCTTCCAGAAGAGAGCATCTACACTGGCATGTGCTTTTGCACAAGAGCTTCCTTGCCAGTGTAGATGCTCTCTTGCGCAAGAAAGCTCCGATGGCCATTTTAAGCACCGGGCTTTCTCGCACAAGAAATACATGTTGCCTGTCTACACTGGCCTCTTGCGCAAGAACAGTTGCGCAAAAGTGCTTCTTCGTGAGTGGGAGCTTCATAGTTCTTGCACAAGAAGCCCTGATTTCATACATTAGAATGTCAGTTTACTTGTGCAAGACCTCGTGGCCAGTGTAGACAGGCAGCAAGTTTTTGCGCAAAAGCGGTTGCGCAAGTGCATGCCGATGTAGGCACAGCCTCAGTGTTGTGTATCGCTGGCCCCAGTTGCAAGAAGACAAAAGCTTCCCACTCCCAGAGGAGTGTGATGAGGAGATGAGGGGCTGGGTTGCTAATGACCAGGTAATGGAGTGCTTGTCTGCTTTGCTTTCTCCATCAGGCCTTCAGGTGTGTCCAGCCACAGCAAGAGAGAGAAGGGGCTGCAGGAGCAAGCTGGGAAAGCAGCCTCTGGAAACCCCGACCCGCGCATCTCAGAGTGGAGGTGAGGATGCAGAGATGTCCCCAAGTGCCCTGTACTGCACGTGCCTGCCTGGCCAGGCCCAATGGGACTGGGCGAGTGCGCGTGGCCTTGGCATGATTGCTCTATGCTGTGGCCAGCAATGCCCGGTGCTTAGAACAGGGCTGGTGCAGCACTGGGACCCAGCCACACCCCGCCACTCTGCCTCTGCGCTGCAGGCTCCTGAGATCTCGGGACAGGCTCCGGGAAGAGCTAGACTCGTCCGGAGGAGCGACTGTAGCATGTCTGAGGCCGGAAGCCCAGGAACGCCCCCGCAGGCCATTGGGCTGGGGGCGGGATTTGCTAGTTTCTTTGGCTTGTGCTATGCAGGACCCCTCCTGGCTTTATCGCCGAGCTCCATCTGTCAGATTCCTGCTTTGGTGGCCGCCCGCCTGGGGAACGGGGCCTGTGAGCCGCGTGATGCTGCGCGGGGCGGAGAGTTACTGGGCCACGTTCTCTTCCCTCTCCCGCCAGCAGGATTCCTGACTCCTCGCCGCTCCCCCTCCGATGGAGCAAGACGAGCCGTGTGTGGTGGAGCTCCATGACTCTGATGACCCCGATATCGTTAGACGAGTCTACATAGGTGAGGCCGGACACGAGGCCAGCCCTGGAGCCGCCGATCAGTGAAGTGTGGGCAGAGGGAGCTCTGGGCCGGGTCCCTCCATGCAGCGAGTGGCTCTAATCCCTCTGTTCTACCCCAAACGCCGTCCTGGGTGGCAAGTGGCAAAGCCTGGCTCTGCTTTGTGCCAACCCCCCTCTGCCACATGCCCTGTGCCACCTGCTAAGGGGTGAGGGTCCTGCTGTGGGGGATGTCTTCTCCAGCTGGTCTGGGTTTGCCGGGGGGTTGTTTGCAGGCAGCAGGACTTCTACTCTCCTGCTGCTGGGCAGTCTCTCCAGCCTCCTAGTGTTGGGGGGCTCAGTTCTGCTGCTCCTTAGCCTGGCTCAAGGGGCAGCACCTGGTACTGGCGGGTGGCCAGGGAGAGCTTGGGTGACCCCTAGAGGTCTGTGCTCCCTGAGGGGTGTGTGTGTGTGTGAGAGAGACACACACACACACACACACGGGGAGGCTCTGGGCTGTAAATACACCTTCGTATCCGGTTCTCGTGCGTCCGTGGGTCCCTGCTGTCTCCCCAGCTTAGCGCCTGCTGGGGTGGGGCTGAGGGGAAGCTTGGGGCATCTGCCTGGAGCGCCCTGAGGACGGGGGGGGGAGAGGAGACGTTGCTGGGGAGTCCAAGTACCCAGTTGCTGGAGTTTTAATGACAACAGGACCCCGGATCCCACGGGGTGCTCTGCAGTGCTCAGCCCTAGGCTGTGTCTGTGCCACTCCGAGCTGTGCCTGGCTCTCCTTTGCCTTCCAGCCGACGACGGCATTGTGAGCGACAGCGAGGGGGAGCTGCAGCACCAGATCATCCAGACCGTGGTCCCCCACAGTCCGCTGGCCAAGAAGCCC
Organism: Pelodiscus sinensis; assembly: GCF_052426305.1. Taxonomy (NCBI): domain Eukaryota; kingdom Metazoa; phylum Chordata; order Testudines; family Trionychidae; genus Pelodiscus; species Pelodiscus sinensis. The sequence goes on from NC_143082.1 coordinate 16,741,542, forward strand.
AAGAAGAAGGCTCCCCAGAGAGCGGATGGGAGCAGCCCCAGAGGCCGGGGGCCGGAGAGCCCGGCCGGGCCGCCCCCTGGCTATGGCGGGGAGCTGGTGGAGCTGGCTGATGGGCAGGAGGAAGAGGGGGGGATGGTGGTGCGGCACCGTGGTGCTGCCGGCCGGCAGCGGCCCTTCATCTGCAACGAGTGCGGCAAGAGCTTCAGCCACTGGTCCAAGCTGCTGCGGCACCAGCGGACTCACACCGGCGAGCGGCCCAGCACCTGCAGCGAGTGCGGCAAAAGCTTCAGCCAGAACTCGCACCTGGTGCAGCACCGGCGCACCCACACCGGCGAGAAGCCCTACCGCTGCAGCGACTGCGGCAAGAGCTTCAGCTGGAGCTCCAACCTCATCCAGCACCAGCGCATCCACACAGGCGAGAAGCCCTACCAGTGCGGGGAGTGCGGCAAGAGCTTCACCCAGAGCAAGAACCTCATCAAGCACCAGCGCACCCACTCAGGTGCCCGGCCCCACCGCTGCCCCGACTGCGGCCGTGGCTTCACCCAGAGCACTAACCTCCTCAAGCACCAGCGGCTGCACGCCGCCCGCCAGAGCCAGGCCTGCCCCGAGTGCGGCCAGGCCTTCCGCGAGAGCACGGAGCTGGAGCGGCACCGGGCTGATGCCCACGGGCACGAGCCCTACATCTGCGTGGAGTGCGGGGAAAGCTTCGCCAGGAGTGCCACGCTCAACCGGCACAAGAGGGTCCACAAGCCCCTCTTCGTGCGCTGAGCGCAGGCACTGAGCCGGGCCAGCGGGGGTGGGGTTGAGCACGGTGATCAAGAAGCACTTAACGGGGGTTGGCATGTGGCTGGCTGCAGCGCCCGCTCCATGCCCATCATGGGACCATCTGCAGCATCACTGAACATGGCCACCCACGGTCATGTGACCTTCCACATTCTTGACAAGCACCCAGCGTACCATGCAGGTCACGTGGCTGTCTCGTGGCGCACGGCACAGGGCCATCCCTGGTATCACCGTTGTGGTCAAAGTCTTGGAGCGCAGACCTCAGAAAACTCCCGGGGGTCGGCGTGTGTAGCTGTACATACGGAGGGGAGGGACGGGGTGGGGGGAGATGTTTACAGTAGAAGCCATAATACTCCACAAGGCACCACCCATCCGAGGCGAGGCCAGGGGCTGTCTGTTGTGGCTGAGGAGGTGCCTCCTGCATAGAATAAAGTTCTGCTGTTAGGGGTGTGGCTCCTGTGTGGCTGGGGCTTGGTGGGCAGGAAAAGGCGCCATGCGTCTGTTTGGGGTGTCCTGGCCTAAAAGCGCTCAAGGGGTGTTGGTCCCCTTAAAGAGCCTTGGAGCTGCTTGTTCCCCCCACCCGCCAGCTTTCTGCTTGGGGGTGCTGGCAGGGGAAAGGACTTGTGCTCCGGGGGTGGTGACAGACAGACAGACTGTGCTGTGTTCCCTCCCGCAGGGGAAAGCCACTTGGTGACCCAGTGCAAGGCACCTGGCTGGGGAGGAGGAAGGTCGTGTTTGCTAAGGGAGCCACCTGGGCCTGCTCCAGGGCAGGTCCACCATGCCGAGTGGCTTAGCCCCTTGCAGGGGCTGCCCCAGTACATACATGTGATCGGACCGGTCTCCATTTCCCAGGGGAGGCAGGGCTGGGGGCTGCCCCCTGCGAGGGGCCTGAGGTTTCACAAGTGGCTAATGCCCAACACAAGCCCTGGCGCTCTGCACCTGGTAAAACTCAGGCCCTACACTGCAAATTGCCTCTGGCCGCTCAGGAAGTCCCAGGGCATGATGGGCAGAGGGGGCAAGTGGCTCTCCCCGCCTGCGCCGTGGCAGGAGCAACATCTTACTCAAACCCAGGGCTTGGCTTCCCGGAGGCCAGCAGCCCCGGGCATTTGAGCTGTGGGGGCCGAGGGGACTAGAACCCAGGTGCAGCTGCCAGAACGTAAATGCTGCAGCTCAGCCTGGTTGCCTGGGAAGGAAACTCGGCAAGAAGCCGCTGCTGGTGCGTCTCTGCTGTAGTCCAGCTGGACTTTCAGGGGCCAGCCCTTCAGTTGCCCTGCCCCCAGCAGCAGGTGGCTTTAAGCTAGAGCAGCATAGAATCCCAGAACTGGAAGGGACCTTGAGCAGCCACTGAGTCCAGTCCCTGCCCCCACGGCTGGACCAAGCACCAGAGACCATCCCTGGCAGGTCCATCCAAGCTGCTCTTAAATAGCCCCAGTGATGGAGATCCCACCACCTCCCTTGCTGTAGCTAAAGCCCATTGCTCTTGTCCTGGCCTCAGAGCCCAAGAACGACTCTCCCCCTTCTCCTTGATCCACCCTTTTAGATCCCTGAAAACCGCTGTCGTGGCCCCTCTGTCTTCTCCTTTCCAAACTAAACCAGCCCAATTCTTTCCGTCTTCCCTGCTAGCTCGTGCTCCAGCCCTTCTCCAATTGCTCCATCTTTCCTGAAACAGACACAGCACCCCAGCTGAGGGCTGACCAGCGCTCTGGGAAGGGGCATTACCCGAGGTGCGAACGCAGCAAGGAAGAGTGGTGCCCAAATTACAGCAGTGCACCAAGGGAGACAATTGCACCTCCTGGGGGAAGCCAGGTGCCAGGCCACTCTGCCCATCCTAGCTGTATGAGCTGCATGCAGGGGCCCTAGCGCTGAACCCATCCTCAGCATGGGTGGCAATGCAGGACAGACTCCCCCTCCTCAGAACAGCTGGGTGTGGGGTGAGAACCAGCACTGAGCAGCTGGCCAGGGCTGCCTGCTTCCAGTAGGGCTTGAACCTGGCTGGCCACCCTCAGCCCAAGGCCTGCACACGAGGTGGGACACAGGTAGGTAGCAGAGCTTTGCCTCACCCACTGCCTTGGGGGATCCCCATGCAAGAAGGGTGCAGCCCGAATTTACCACCCGCCTGCTGCCTCCCTGTCCTGCCAGGGCCCAAGTTGTGCTGCGAAAGGGGCACAGAAGCCAGGGTAGAGACAGCAGCCCAGAGCCCCCCACCCCCATCAAGAGCCTCCCCTGGATTGGAAGGGGCTGCACCCCATGCTGGACAGCTCCTTTGCCCAGACCCTGCGTATTTCTCACCAGAGGTGGCCAAGCCCAGTCAGCAACTGTTTAATTTCTCTCCCAGGGAGATCACCTGCCGCATACACAAGGGGAAAGCCCCCCAGGCTGCGCATGTGTAACAGCCACCAGCACAGAGAGCAGATGCCTCCTGGCGGCTGGGGCCAGGCAGTTTCAGCTCCAGCTGCTTCCTCGGTGATTTTAAGACTCTGCTTGTAACAGAACAAAATGCCTCAGTCCAAGTGCAGCACCGCGGCGTGTGGGGCCCATGGGGCTGGGGACGGATGCCACAGGCTATGCCCTTGTTGCCACAGCCTGTGACGCCCCCGTGGCTGTTAGCTGCTGGATCTTCTGGCTCATCATTTCCATCACAGCTGCAAGGGAAAGAACACAGCCAGTGACAGCACATGGCTGAGGGCCTCTCGCAGCTAAGGACAGGTGGTGCCAGTGGTGGGCACCGCCCCAGAGAAAGGTCCCTACCTTGCTTCATGGTGTGTTTTTCCTGCAGCGCCGGCTGAATCTTCTCCATCTGTTTGGTCAGAAAATCAATCTTCCTCTTGAAGAAATCGCGGGCATTGTCTGCAGTCTGCAAGAGGGATGGGAGCATGACATGCCCACCCTCAGGACAGGCAGGCACCGTGGGAGGGGCTTTACCCCCTGCCTGAAGTGCAGGGACAAGGAAGTGACGCACAGGACAGAGTAAGCAAACTGCTCCAAGACTGGGCTGCTCAGGCAATAGCGTGTTTGGCCTTTCGGCAGCACCTTCCATCAGAGAACTCAGAGCTCTATACTGGGGGTGGGGAACCATCTTTTAGTTGGGGGCCACCGACCCACAGAAAAATCCGGAACCACCCACAAGAGAAGCAAAAAAACCCCAAAATACCCCACATGAAGCAAAAACCTCACACAATTTGGGGCACTGGAGCTCCCCTTGCGCTCCAGCCCCATGAGGGATGCTGAGGCTCGGGACTTAGGTTGCCCTGCTACTGGGTGACTCATGTGCCAGCCCCGCAGAGGGGCGCCGAGGCTTGGAGACTTGCCACAAGGCTGGAGCGTGAGCACTGGCTTGCCCCGCTGCAGGGGAAGGCCCCATGCCTCGCCACTGGCCGGATCAAGGTAAGCCAGGCCCACAGGTCCCCCACCCCTGCACTAACTAATGAAGCATCACAGCTGTCAGTGCATCCAGGTATCACCTGTTTCTGAAATGCAGCCACCTCTGGGGTGTAACATAAGAGCTGTTCAACAGCCCCTCAGCACCCCACAAGATAGAAATTGATGGCACTGTCTCAAAGGGGAAAGTGCTAAGGGAATGAACCCAAGCCCCGAGCAGGGAACTGCAGCGCACTAACCTCACCTGCTAGCAGTCACTCCTCTCTGTCCCAGGGCAGAATTGCACTCCAGCTGTGAGCATGATTTATGCAAAGAGGCTGGAGTGGGGAAGAGTCCAACCACTTTATAAGTAGGTAAAGCGCTTTCTGCCACTCCCTGTCTAATGCTGCTCATGGGTCAACCCACTATGAGAGCGCCTCCTACCTTTTCTACATAGTAGCCCGTCCCCACGTCCACCAGCACATGGCCAACATCAGAGAGCTTCCCGGGGACGTACATCTGCCAGGGAGGTCAAAGGAAAAGACAGGACCAGCAGGGGAACCGTAAGAGCAAGAAGGTTATGGGGATAGCAGCTTAGCCTCACACTACCCGCAAGAGGGCCAGATCCGGAACGGGTAGAAATCAACCGAGCTCCTTCAGCGCAGAGGACAGTTCGTCCAGGGCTTCCGCGTAAAGCACCGTTACACGAGGCTTCTGCAGCGGCAGGACTCCGTTGTACCAACATGCAGAGAGAGTCTCTGTCCTGGAGAGCGCTCAGTCTAACCAAAGGAGGCAGAGAAGGGGGGATGGGAAGTGACTCACCCGAGCTCACACAGCGGGGACTAGACAGTCACAGGCCTGTGCCCTACCCACTGGACCACGTTGCTAGTATGAACTGGGCAGGCCGCCTGGGGATGAGGGGAACCAATTTCAATAGGCATCCAAAGATCCGATCAGTCCCCAGACCCTTCGGTGCTGCTTGGCCCAAGGAGAAGCCCAACCCAGGGCCAGCAGGAAACGCCAAGAGCACTGGAAAACCCACTGGCCCAGCAAGGACTGAGTGGGGCACTAGCAGCTCCGTCCACTCCTAGAGCAGGCACAAGACCAGCAGCTGGACAAGTGCCCCAGTGCAGCCCCCCCGCAGAGTTAGAGGTGAGCTCCCCTCTACTGGCCTACTCCCCTCTGGCAACGAGCCAGCTGGGACGTGGGTGGCCGGCCGGCCATATGGAACAGCACAGACCAGTTTCACAGGAGCAGCTTCAGTCCAGCAGGGCTTAGATGAGTGACAAAGGAAAAGGGTCCCAGTGACTGTTCCCAGCCTCCTGCCCACTGACTGGAAACGTTCAACCCTAAGCTGCTGGCTGCACCCAAGGCAGAGCAGGCTGCGTCCTGGGGCACAAGGGTTCAGTGTCCCATTGGGGAGAGAATCACACTGGAGAGTCAGGAGCAGGAGCACAATGGTGAGGAAAGGATACAGAGCTGGTGAGTGGAACTAGCAGCTCTTTGCCTGGAGAGACAAAGAAATGCCTGTTATTACCCAAACCCTCCCTTGCCCCACAGCACGGGGCCCCTCCCAACAGCAGCATGGAGGTGAGGTCCATAAAAGGCTATTAGCCAGGGGATAAAATGGTGTCCCTGGCCTCTGTGTGTCGGAGGTTGGAGAGGGATGGCAGGAGACAAATCGCTTGATCATTGTCTTCGGTCCACCCCTCTGGGACACCTGGTGCTGGCTACTGTCGGCAGAGGGGACCCTGGGGCAGGGGGGGGGGGGGGGGGGGAAGCCTAGGGCCAAGGGGGGCTCCCCTGGGGAATGGGACAGACGGACCCTGGGGCAGCGGGGGGGGGGGGGAGTCTAGGGCCAAGGGGGCTCCCCTGGGGCATGGGACAGACGGACCCTGGGGCAGGGGGGGGGGGGGGGGGGGGAAGCCTAGGGCCAAGGGGGCTCCCCTGGGGCATGGGACAGACGGACCCTAGGGCAGCGGGGGGGGGGAAGCCTAGGGCCAAGGGGGCTCCCCTGGGGCATGGGACAGACGGACCCTAGGGCAGCGGGGGGGGGGAAGCCTAGGGCCAAGGGGGCTCCCCTGGGGCATGGGACAGACGGACCCTAGGGCAGCGGGGGGGGGGGGGGAAGCCTAGGGCCAAGGGGGCTCCCCTGGGGAAGGGGGCGGCCGGCACCCACCTTCGTTGCTGCGGCGGAGCACGCTCAGACAGTCCTTGGCCTCCACATACTTGGTCTGCACCAGCTTGAGCTGGGCGAGGGAGGAGGAGAGAAACTCCACTTCCTGGGGGGACACGCGGCTCAGGGGGGCTCCTGGGGCGGCTCCCGAGGGGTCTCGCGGGGGGGCCTCCCGAAGGCCCCTGGGGGTGGGGCCGGGGGGGGGGGGTCTCGCGGGAGGGGGGCGCCTCGCGGGGGGGCGGTTCCCGGAGGCCCCTGGGGGGGCGGGGCCGGGGGGGTCTCGCGGGAGGGGGGCGCCTCGCGGGGGGCGGTTCCCGGAGGCCCCTGGGGGGCGGGGCCGGGGGGTCTCGCGGGAGGGGGGCGCCTCGCGGGGGCGGTTCCTGGAGTCCCCGGGGGGCGGGGCCGGGGGGTCTCGCGGGGGGGGGGACGCTCCCGGAGTCCCCGGGGGGCGGGGCCGGGGGTCTCCCGGGGGGGGGCGGGGGGGGGGGGGAGAGACGCTCCCGGAGTCCCCGGGGGGCGGGGCCGGGGGTCTCGCGGGGGGGAGGGGGGGACGCTCCCGGAGTCCCCGGGGGGCGGGGCCGGGGGTCTCGCGGGGGGGAGGGGCGGCTCCCGGAGTCCCCGGGGGAGGCGGGGCCGGGGGTCTCGCGGGGGGGAGGGGCGCTCCCGGAGTCCCCGGGGGAGGCGGGGCCGGGGGGGGGTCTCGCGGGGGGGCGGGGCCTGACCTGGTCCAGCTGGTTCTTCAGCAGCTCGAGCTGCGGCAGCGCCAGCTCCGTGATGTTCACCTGCTGCGCCATCTTGGGGAGCGCGGGCCGGGGAGACGCTCTGGGCCGGAAGCCGCCTGCGCGAGCCGGACTCTATGGTTCCTTCGGCCCGCCCATGCACTGTGGGGCTCCGCCTACTTCCGGCTGCCATTGTCGGGGGGTAGTCTCCGCCTACTTCCGGCTGCCATTGCTCCGGGCGGGGCTAGGCTCCGCCTACTTCCGGCTGCCATTGCGGGGAGCTAGTCTCCGCCTACTTCCGGCTGCCGTGGCGGGGCGGGGCCAGGCTCCCCGTGGGCAGCAGGTCTGCAGGGGAGTTGCTTGGCCCAGCAAGGCGGCCCCAGGGCTATGTCAGAACAGCAGCGCCTGCTGGTGCCAGTGGAGTCAGTCTGGTTTGCACAGGCCTTAGCCTGTCCAGGCTGGATAACCCCCCAGAAGGGGCAGCCTCTGCTCTTGGGGTCTGCACAGCTCCACCACCTGTCACTTAACATCCAGGCTGCTTACAGGAGCTCAGCAAGGAGCTTTGCAGAGAGGCAGCCATGGGGGCTTCATGCTGGGGCTCTCTGCTGCCCTGAGAGTGGCCTAAAGCCTCTCTCCCCCTTCTCCAAATCCTCTAGCAAGGAGTTCCACAGGTTGACTGTGCACAGAGTAAAGAAAAACTTCCTTTTGTTTGTTTTAAACCTGCTGCCTATTAATTTCATTAGGACACCCCCTCCCAGTTTTTATTGTGGGAATAAGTACATAACTTTTCCTTATTCACTTTTTCCACACTAGTTGTGATTTTATAGACCTCTGTTATATCCCCCCCCCCCCTTAGCCTCCTCTTTTCTAAGCTGAAAAGTCCAGGTCTTTTTAATCTCTCTTCATATGGGATCCAAACCCCTGATCGTTTTTGTTGCCCTTTTCTGAACTTTTTCCAATGCCAATGTATCTTTTTCGAGATGAGGCGACCACATCTGGCCACAGTATTCAAGATGTGGGCGTCCCATGGTTTTATGTAGAGTCAATAGGATATTTTCTGTCTTATTCTCTATCCCTTTTTTAATGACTCCTAACATTCTATTTGCTTTTTTCACTGCCGCTGTACACTGAGTGGATGTTTTCAGAGAACTAGCCACAATGACTCCAAGATCTCTCTCGAGTAGTTATAGCCAAATTAGTCCCCAGCATATGGTATAGATAGTTGGGATTATGTTTTCCGATGTGCATTACTTTACATTTATCAACATGAAATTTAATTTGCCATTTTGTTTCCCAATCCCCTAGTTTGGTGAGATCTTTTTGAAGCTCTTCACACTCTTAGCTATCTTGAGCAGTTTGGGATCATCTGCAAGTTTTGCCACCTCACTATTTACCCCTTTCTCTAGATAATTTATAAGTTGAATAGGATGGGGCCCAGGACAGACCCTTGGGGGACCCCACTAGTTACATCTGTCTACTCAGAAAACTTACCATTTATTCCTACCCTTTGCTTTCTGTCTTTTAACCAGTTATCAGTCCACAAAAGGACCTTCCCTTTTATCCCTTGACAACTTACTTAAGAGCCTTTGGAGAGGGAATTTGTCAAAGGCTTTCTGGAAATCTTAAGTATACAACATCCACTGGATCACCCTTGTCCACATGTTTGTTGACCCCTCTCAAAGAACTCTAGCAGATTAGTAAGGCATGATTTCCCTTTACAGAAACCACATGGACTTTCCCCCAACAAATTATATTCATTCACGTCTGACAATTTTATTCTTTACTATAGTTTCAACTAATTTCCCTGGTACTGACGTTAGACTTACTGGCCTGAAATTGCCAGGATCACCTCTAGAGCCCTTTTTAAAAATTGGTGTCACCTTAGCTCTTCCAATCATTAGGTACGGAAGCTGATTTAAAGGATAGGTTACAAACCACAGTTACTAGTTCTGCAATTTCTCATTTGAGTGCTTTCAGAACTCTTGGGTGATGCCATCCGGGTCCTGGTGACTTGTTAGTATTAAGTTTATCAATTTGTTCCAAAACCTCCTCTAATGACATCTCAATCTGGGACAATTCCTCAGATTTCCTCACCTAAAAAGAATGGCTCAGGTTTGGGAATCTCCCCAATAGCCTCAGCCACGAAGACTGAAGCAAAGAATTTATTCAGCTTCCCTGCTACAACTATCATCTTTGAGGGCTCCTTTAACATCTCGATCATCCAAATGCCCCACCGGTTGTTTAGCCGGCTTCCTGCTTCTGATGTACTTAAACATTTTACTATTACTCTGAGTTTTTGGCTAGCCGTTCTTCAAACTCTTTGGGGGCTTTTCTTATATTTTTACATTTAATTTGACAGTTTATGGTCCTTTCTATTTTTCCTCACTAGGATTTGACTTCCATTTTTTAAAAGATATCTTTTTCATCTGTGTCTGCTTCTTTTACCTGGTTGGTAAGCCACAGTGGCACTTTTTTGGTTCTCTTATTGTTTTTTAATTTGGGGTATATATTTAAGTTGGGCCTCTATTATGGTGTCTTTGAAAAGTTTCCATGCATCTTGCACAGATTTTACTTTTGTCACTGTACCTTTTAATTTCTGTTTAACTTCCTCATTTTTGTGTAGTTCCCCTTTCTGAAATTAAATGCCAGTGTTGGCCTGCTGAGGTGTTTTTCCCACTGCAGGGATGTTAAATTTTATTATAGTATGGTCACTATTTCCAGGTGGTCCAGTTATATTTACCTCTTGAACCAGATCCTGAACTCCACTTAAGACTAAATCAAGAATAGCCTCTCCCCTTGTGGGTTCCTCAACCAGCTGCTCCAAGAAGCAGTTATTTAATGGATCAAGAAATTTTATCTCTGCATCCCATCCTGAGGTCATGTATACCCAGTCAATACAGGGATAGTTGAAGACCCCAGCTATTATTGGCTATGTCTAGACTGGCATGATTTTCCGCAAATGCTTTTAATGGAAAAGTTTTCCATTAAAAGCATTTGCAGAAAAAAACATCTAGATTGGCACGGACGCTTTTCCGCAAAAGCACTTTTTGCAGAAAAGCGTCCGTGCCAATCTAGATGCGCTTTTCCGCAAAAAAGCCCCGATTGCCATTTGTGCAAAACAAATCTGAGCTGTCTACACTGGCCCTTTTGCACAAAAGCTTTACACAAAAGGGACTTTTGCCCAAACGGGAGCAGCATAGTATTTCCAACAGTAGGAAGTCAGTGTTCTTATGGAAATTCAAACGACCAGTGTAGACAGCTGGCAAGTTTTTCCCGCAAAAGCAGCTGCTTTTGCAGAAAAACTTGCCGGTCTAGACACACCCATTGAGTTTAATTTGATAGCGTCTCTAGTCTCTCTCAGAATTTCTCAGTCACTATCACGGTCCTGATAATATATCCCTACAGCTATATTCTTATTATTGGAGCGTGGAATTACTGTCCATAAAGATTCTATGGAACATTTTGGTTCATTTAAGATTTTTTGCTTCATTTGATTCTACATTTTCTTTCACATATAGTGCCACTCCCACACCAGTATGACCTGCTCTGTCCTTCCAATATATTTTGTACCCTCGTATGATTGTGTCCCATTGATTGTCCTCATTCCACCAAAATTTCCATGATGACTATTATATCAATATCCTCCTTTAAAAACTAGGTACTCCAGTTCACCCATTTTACTCTTTAGACTTTTAGCATTTACATATAAGCACTTTAATAATTTGTCACTATTTATGTCTGCCATTTCCTGATGTTAGACTCTTTCATTTGATTGTCTCATTTGACCTGACCCATACTTCCATCATCTCCTCCTGACTAGAACATCTCTATTAATATAGCCTCCCCAATAGATCTCTGTCCAATCCATGTGCTTCTCCACACCTAGAATCATAGAATAATAGGACTGGAAGGGACCTCAAGAGGTCATCGAGTCCAGCCCCCCGCCCTCAAGGCAGGACCAAGCTCCGTCTACACCATCCCTGACAGATGACTATCTAATCTGTTCTTAAATATCTCCAGAGAGGGAGATTCCACCACCTCCCTTGGCAATTTATTCCAATATTTGACCACCCTGACAGTTAGGAATTTTTTCCTAATGTCCAATCTAAACCTCCCCTGCTGCACTTTAAGCCCATTACTCCTTGTCCTGTCCTCAGAAACCAAGAGGAACAAATTTTCTCCTTCCTCCTTGTGACACCCTTTTAGATATTTGAAAACCGCTATCATGTCCCCCCTTAATCTTCTTTTTTCCAAACTAAACAAGCCCAGTTCATGAAGCCTGGCTTCATAGGTCATGTTCTCTAAACCTTTAATCATTCTTGTCGCTCTTCTCTGTACCCTTTCCAATTTCTCCACATCTTTCTTGAAATGTGGCGCCCAGAACTGGACACAGTACTCCAGCTGAGGCCTAACTAGTGCAGAGTAGAGCGGCAGAATGACTTCACGAGTTTTGCTTACAACACACCTGTTGATACAACCTAGAATCATATTGGCTTTCCCCCAGTCCTTAGTTTAAAAACTGCTCTACGACCTTTTTAATGTTAAGTACTAGCAATCTGGTTCCATTTCGATTTAGGTTAGAAGTGGAGGAGTGAATTGTCTGCCTGCCCTGGGGCCCAGGAAAGCCACATGATTCAAGGCTATGGCTCCACCAGCTTTATTTCAGTTGACCATAACAGTTGTAAGGCAGTTTACAATATAAAAACTCAGGTACTTTTATTAAAATAACTTATTCATACAGATTTGACAATTTACATGCATACGATTCTTCTCCCAGACCAGCCACTCCAAGACACTGCAGCTGTTTAAATGTGCCACAGTGAACCTTAAGAGATCATCCATCCACAAGTCCTTATGAGAAGCCAACCAGGGGCTGTCTGCCGAGATCAGACAGACAAGGCTGAAAATCAGCATCTGAACAAAAGGCACTTTCAGAGGAGCTTTGGTCCAGAGGAGGCAGAGGTCAGGTGCTGGATCTCCTTTATGATCCAAGTCCCATGACGCCTTGGACAGGGGTCTCACTGCAGAATCACAGGCAAGCCATAGGCTATGGGGGCTGCACCAATCAGGTATTTGAGTCTGGGGGCCTGGCGGGACTGGGCAACATGCTGGAGGAGAGGAGCACCTGGTCCCGACTTCAGCCAGCTCTGGAGAAGTGCCTCCATATAGCGGTCGATGTCTCGGTCAGTCACATCCCAGAGGTTTCCCAGCACCAAGGGGCTGTAAAGGGAACAGACACAGGGCTGGAGCCGGTACCCTCACCCAGCATAGCCATGTCTGGCCTAAGTACAAAGAGGGTAGTTCAGTTCCTAACCCTCTCCCTGCTATTAGATGTGTGTGGTGAGTGAGTGAGGGAAGCTTGCACTGGCCTCAGGCAGCAGAGTGGGAGGCTGTGATGGGATTAGGGATGTTGATTTATGGCCATTAGCAGATGGAGTTCTACGAGCTCAGCCAGGGTGACCAGACCTCATGTTTCAGGGTCCAAACTGAGCCTCTACAGGGGTCAGGAAGGAGCCCTCCAACCCTCGCACCTCCCTGGTTTACACACAGCTCTAAAGCCACGTGGGCCAGGGGGAGACTCACCATCCCGCCATGATGTACTTGAGGATGATACCGGTTCCCTCCAGGTTGCCACGGAGGGCCAGGGCAGCACTGCTGCAGCCGAAGAGCAGGGCCACAGCACGGCAGTCCAGCTTGAGGACCGCATGGCCATCCAGGAATCGAGCCCCTGCTCCATGCCCGGCGTAGCTAAGGCAGAGTTTGTGGTTAGTGCCCAGCACCGCAGGGGATCTGGTGACAGCTGGGGTCACTGCTCTCCCACGCAGCTCCCTGGCCTCCAGTGAGGCTGACTCGCAGGACAAATGCTCTGCAGCCATGGCCCGATGGGGTGCCTTGCTACTGTTCCCCTGGGCGCACCCCATCCCTCAGGATCATTACGCTTTGTCCTTTACACAGGAGTGCGCCACTTGCCACTACAGAAACCCATCGGCAGCAGCATCCTGCAGAGGGGTCTCCTTGGACCTCAGAGTGGGGAGCAGGGGAGCTGGCAATGGTACCCAGAAGTCTGAGGTGCACATCTGTGAGAGAGGGACTCGCCCTGCTTGCTGACTCCACCCACCGTTGGAGACCCACGTCCCGCTGGCTTGTAGGTGGCCCCCAACCCGCCAGCAACACTTACATGTAGAGATCGTGCTCCGTGAGAGCCGACTGCATCTGCTCCTGGCTTGGGACTGCTCCTGTCGCCCCGCTCCAGCCGGGTTTGCTGTGAGACGACACCGAGTGAGAACAGAGCAGGGCGCCCGCCGCCCTGCCAGTGACAGGCAAACTCCCATGGCCTGGCTTAGCAATGCCCCTTACGGGCACCTGCTGAGGCCTCAGGGGACACACGTCTCCGTCTGAGGTGGGCAGATTAACTCTTCCCCACTGGGCACACAGGCAGGGACGCACCCACCTCTCAAACCAGGCTCGGAAGCGCTCCTCTGTCCCAGGCAGGTTGTCGTGAGGGTTGAGGACGTAGAAGGCATTGCTGGGGTTCACCCCGCGGGTGAGGACAGACCCTGGCTGATGCTGAAATGAGGCCCCCCGAGACGTGTTACTTCCCCCCTTAGGTGCAGCATCCTACAGAGCCCCAGGCACAGGCTGAGATCTTGGAGGGGATCCGTGTGGGCAGCCACAGCACCCCAGGACCCAGGGCACTGGGCAGTGCCCCGTCCAGCCATGTGAACTTAGTCCTGGCTCACAGCACATGGAACTTGCCCCAGGGCACCTCAGAGCCCCTCCAGCGAGCAGGGAGGGGGCCACTGCTCCTCTTGCCTGGATCTCTCAAGCTCAGTAAGTCGAGCAGGTCGGACGGGGGAAGGGGATTTCCCCATCCCGAGGAAGGGCCCAAAGGGGCTACCCACTGTCCCAGCCTGGCCCGCCTCACCCCCCACTTACTCTTTGGGCAAGGGTGTAGCTGAGCAGGAAGCGCAAGGAGGGTAGCCGGGTCACTGGCAGGGCTCTCAAGCAGGGCATGTTCTCCCAGGGCAGCTTCTGCAGGTGCTGGAGAGGAGAGAGACACCCGATGAGCCAGGGGCTGGGCTGGCAGGGACATGCTTTGGGGAGGCCACCACTAACCTTGTCCAGCACAAGAACCAGGTGACCACTCGCCTGCCCGCTGCGGGATCTCCCCCTGTCCAGCGCCTCCTGCAGCAGGGCCTGCGCGGCATGCGGCTGTGCTGGGCACAGCCCCGACGCAAGGCACTGCACGTCTTGGGGGGTGAGGAGGTGAGCGCTGGTCAACACGAGCTGAGGGGAGAGAGAGACTGAGGCGTGAGCGACTGGGCCAGAAGTGGGACCAACACCTCAAACCCCCCCATGGGACCCACGTGCTCTCCTGAGGTCAGGTCCCATTAGTGGAGACCTGGCTCCCTTCCCACCAGTCACAGGCTCAACTCAGCAGGCTAACGCTAGACCAGCCACATCTCCCTGCCCGGCCAAAGCCAAGAGCCGGGTCGTGCTCGGAGCTCCTCGGCTGGCCCTCCCAGGACTCTCCTTCACCTTCAGCAGGGCCAGATCAGAGCCGTCCCAGCCACACTCCCGGAGACGTTCCTGCAGGCTGGAGGCCTCCTCGCCCACAGCGGGGTCTGGGCTGGCCGGCAGCAAGGCCCCCTTCCAGCAGCCCAGCACCTCCTTCTCCAGAGTCTCCGTCAGGACCTGCAGGAGGGAACAGGAGTCTGGAGCACTGACAGCAAAGCCCCCCCAGTCCCCTCAGTGGAAGGGCCTGTGAGGAGGGAGCTCCCCCATAGGGCCATGGGAAGCACATTGGCAGAGCAAGGTGGGGCAGAGGTAGCCAGAAAGCCCAAGGCTCCTGCTCCGCCGAGTTCCTGCATCCCCACCCACCTTCATCCTTCTGTCCAGCTCCGTCCGGCCCATCCACCAGTCCCTCTTGTCCGTGCAGCTGCTGAATTCCTTCTGCTCCCTCTGGATGGCATCAAACTCGCCAAGCACGGTGCTCAGGGGCGCCTGCAGACACACAGCACTGTGACCCCCGTCCTGAGCCCCCACTGCTGCCAGCCTGCTGTGCCATGGACCCTGACCCTCACCTTGCTGTGAGCTGTTGGGATGTGGATGGTGACTGGAGGGCTGTCCTTCTCCAGGCGGGTTAGCAGCAAGGTGTCCCCAGCAGTGCCAGGCTGCAGGCTCCCCAGGGTCAGCAGGCACACGGCTACACCTGCCAGGAGCAATTAGGGGAGGTCACCCAACGGGCCACGCCCAGCTACGAGCCGTTTGGCGCGTTCCCAGGCCCTCCCAGTGCAGTGGCATGGACACGGGGACAGGGCAAGCTGCCCACATGCCAACAGCCTGCCCTGTAGCAGGAGGATTTGGTTCCCCAGGCCCATTCACTCCTCGCTTGGGGTCTGAGGGTGCAAACAAGGTCCCCAGCGGGGACGGCTGTTTGCTCCAGGGACACCGGAGCCCAGACTCGCTTAGCAACGGCGCTGCCCATTCAGCCAGGGCCAGACGGGCACCTCGCTGCTGGAAAAGCCAAAAGCCACCCCTACCCGGTCTGAAGGGCAGCCTCCCGCCCAGCACGTACCGCCAGGGATTTGCTGCAGCTGCTCCCTGAAGCTCTCGGTCTCTCCTGGGCCCAGCCCTGCCGCACTGAATTCAAACAAGCTCTGGAGCTGCTCCAGGTGCTGGAGCTGCGAACCGGCACCCCCTCCCTGCAGGGTGAGCTCCTGCAGCTGAGCAGCAACCCCGGCCACTGACTTTTTCTTCATTTTGCTGGAGAGGAAAGCAGGGCGGGTCAGTGCAGCAGAGCCCCGCGGGACCCAGAAAACAGGAGGGGCAGAGGCGGGGGGCCGAAAGGCTGCTCTGAGCCCAGGCTGATGGAACAGGCAAGAAGGGATGTGCCTACACCTGGGGCTGGAATCCCTTGACATTGGTATTTTTCCATTGGGAGGAGGATGAAACAGAAGTCGCACCCTGGGGAAATCCTACGGAGGGATGAAAGCGGATAGTCTTCAGCTGGCTTTTGGAAACTGTCTCCCCACGTGAGACCCAGGCCAGCAAAACCATCAGCTCTGACCGGAAGAGCATTACTGAAATCAGAATGAGGGTGAGAAACAGGATCTGTAACAATCTCCGGGTGTACCCGGCTAACTGGGGTCTATTTTAGGCTAGTAACTTGTCTGGTCACCTGCAGTCACTTACATTTGTTAATCAAAGCCAGTGTAAAGAATTGTTCCTGGTGGTGGGGAAGCACCCACCTTGCTTCTCTCCCTCTCATACACCCCCCGCCCCCCCCCCGATAAGGAGAGCCAACTCATGCTCCTTCTCAGAGGATCTCTTTGGGGTTTAAGCCCCTTTAGTGCTGTCAAGTCCCTGTAGCTGAGCCTTCCAGAGCGGAGCTGTTCTCTGTGTTGAGTTACTCTACTGGGTCGCTGTTACCCCAACTCTGGGCCTCTGCAGAAGGCGCTTTTGAGCCAGCAGGACAAGGTGGAGGAGCGGGGGGGGGGGGGTAGGGGGGCTCAGTGGTAGGACCAGCACGCTGAGTGACCATCTCAAGGGGATCTCTGTGACCCAACCCGCCACACTGATCTGGCGGCAGCACGAGGAGAGGTGGGGCATCGCCGGCTTCCAGCCCGGTCAGCCATCCACCAGCCCACCTTCCTTTCAGTATTACCAAGGTACTTTGCCTGTTCTCGCTTCAGGAGGCTTTGTGCAGCCAATGCAGGGTTAGTGCTGTCTCCTTGTGGCCGTGGGTTGCACAGGCTAGGTGTGCCCCATGTGACTGGAGGGTTTCAAGGCAGCCTTTGCAGAGGGGATCTAGAAGCTGCCAGCTGAGGGGGAGGAACAGGGGAGCAGCTCTTACTAGAGTCTCCTGTGAATGCTGCTCATCAGCTGATGGCGGGCAGTGATCGAGACAGACTCTGAGACCAGGTAAGCAGTGGCGACGGGGTCCCGACTGCCGATGCAGAGTGCCAGGAGCCGGCAGAGCTGGCAGTAGAGGGCACTCGGAGGGCAGTGGCTGATGGCCTGGAAGGCAGCTCTCAGGATGTTGGCTACAGAGTCCAGAGAGGATGCACCTGAACAGTCAGAGCAAAGAACGCTGGGTCAGACCGGGTGTGAGAAGAGCCAGGGCGCTGCCATGGGGAGTTGGGCGGGGGTGGGAAGGGGGCTACAGTGGCAGCATGTTCAGAGGAGTCTCAGCTGACCCAGGCAAGCTGCCAACAGGAGATGCTGACGTGCTATAGCCGAGAGGAGCATGGCCAGCGCCTGACCCAAGCCCCATGCTGCTCCTGCAGCAGGGTGAAGGCAAGACAAGGCAGAGGGCAGCTACGCGGTCCTGGCTTCCCCCAGGACTCCCCTCTCGGCCTGCAGGCCAGGCCCCTGCTGACACAGTGGAGTGTGGAGAGCCAGGTGCAGTGTGTTCCCAGGGCACTTACTGACAGCAGCAGCCAGGGAGGAGGAGAGCGCCTGCAGGCTGAAGGGGTCATGGCTCCCTTTCCTCTCTGCCACCAGGAAGTTCTCCTCCAGATCAGCACTGGCATCTCGCCGCAGAACCTCATGCTCCCCGTCGGCCCCACTGAGCCCAGGGGCTGCGGTCCTCCTCTGCCTCCCTGTGGGCAAGAGCGAGCACGTCTGAGGCCTCGCCAGGGCTGGCGGACGGGCTTCTGTGGGAGGTGGAGCCAGAGTGGGCAGGGTTCTGTTCTCCCTCACTCCGCACTGGGCAAGAGCAGCCGCCGCACATCCTCCGGTCAGGCCTCCCACCGTCCTCCGGGGGCTAACCCTGAGGCTTCCCTCTCCATGGGGCTCTCTTGCCTGCACTCTCCCCCTTGGCAGCAAGCACAGACTCACCCGATGTCACCGACCGAGCAGCGAAGGGACTTGCTCAACCTTGGGTGCCCCCAAATCAGGGCTCTTCTAGCAAAAGCCTTTTCCTTTGCCTCTGTTCTCAGAGAAACCCCACTCGGTGTCCGGGCCCCTTGAGCCAACGCGCCCCAGCTTGCCCAAGACATTTCCCAGGGCAGACGCGGTCAAGCCCTCCCTGCCCGTTTCTGGATAGGCCAGAAGTCAGGCCTACCTGGGGCTG
The DNA here is from genome assembly GCF_052426305.1 of Pelodiscus sinensis. Classification (NCBI taxonomy): domain Eukaryota; kingdom Metazoa; phylum Chordata; order Testudines; family Trionychidae; genus Pelodiscus; species Pelodiscus sinensis. The sequence goes on from NC_143082.1 coordinate 16,759,654, forward strand.
GCTCTTCCTCATCAGATCCTCGCAAGACCTCAAAGCTGATCTCCAATCCCTCTTCCAGCCCCTCCTCTTCCTGGATGGCTCTCAGGAGCTCCCCTTCCTCCTGCTCCCCACAGGGGCCTCTCCGGGCTGCTGCCGCCATTGCTTCTTGCTCAGACACTTTCCTGTTGCCTGCGCGTGTCCTCCGGGGCTTGGCGTTGCTGCTCTGGGAGCAGCTGTCCAAAGAGCTGGCTCGGGCCCCCCCTGTGTCAGCAGCCAAGTCCTTTGGCCTTGAAACCTTCTTGCCACAGGCTAATGCCTGCCTGGCCTTGGCGGGCCCTCGCTCCTTGCGGGCAGCCAGCCTCTTGTCTTCTGGCCGTGGGGCTGCCGCACTGGCATCCTCCACATCGCTGTCATCACTGAAGGCCACCTGGGAACAGGAGGGTGCAATCAGCTTCTCCAGGGTAGCTCCTGGCCCCCAGCTCTCCAGTCCAGCCTGGTGGGCCCCTCTGGCCAGTGCTCTGAACACCCAGAGTGAGATTTATCCAGCCCTTCTGGCACCAGGAGGAGGCTGGAGGGAACAGCCTTTAAGCACAGAATCAGGAGCCCTGGAATCTCCAACCCCAGCAGGACCAACTGCAGTTTCTCCTCCCCTCTCCCAAGCCCCTGGCCCACCGGGAGCAGGAGCAGGAGGCCAGGTCCCGTACCCTACTGAGGGCAGTCTCTGCTGAGGTCCAAGGACAGAAATCCCTGTCAGAACTGGCCTCCGCTGCCCAACGCTGCTCACAAGCTGGGTGCGGAGAGGCTAGTGGTTTCCAGTACTCATGGAACGGGGCCAACAGACCTGAAGGTGACAGGCTCCATGTAGCTTGAGCCACCAGGATTTCCAGGGGAGAGGCCAGGCTCAGGGGAGAATGAGCCTTGGAAGGGGTTAACAGCCTGCAAATCTGGATAAGCGCCCCCTAGCCTAAGGACAGTTTCAGCTTCAGGGTTCTATTAACCCTGCCAGTCCATGCACAGCGGTGGTAAGAGCCAAGTCCTCAGGAAAGGATCAGGTTCCTGGAGCAGAAGAGCTCATGCAGCTAGCAGCAGGAGAGGGAGAGCAAAGGGACATGTTAGGATGGATGCTGAGTGAGGCTGCAGCCTGGCCCTCCCCAGGGAAGGGAGAGCTAGCTAGGACAGGGCCCGAGAGAGCGCATCTGTGCTGACTGGAGGGGTGGGAGAGGGGACAGGACTGGACACCACCCAGTGGTCATCTCCCTGGGTGAGCTGTTCAGTCTGACTAGGCAGTGGGGCTCTGGAAGTGGCACACACAGACCCCCCCCACCCCCATGTACCATCGGCCCCAAACACACTGTCCATCCACAAGTGCTGGGCCCACTCCCTTACCTTCAGGCGAGATCGGACTCTCCTGGAAGCTTTGGGAGCCTTCAGCAGCTGAGACTTCGCCCCCAAAGGGGAGGCCTCATTGAACACCATGAATGGAGCCTTGGGGCCAGCGGTCGGCTTAGTGTGCGAGTGACTCTTGGTGGGAGGGAAGGGTTTCTGCACGGGGGTACAGGGGTCCATCATGGGTCTAATAACGACAGGGGGCACCTCTCCATCCGAGTCTCCCAGGGCAAAGACATCGTTGGAGTCTATCCAAGGCAACGGCTGGACTCCCTGACCTCTCCTGGCTTTGGGTTTTCGGCCAGAAGCTGCCACTGGAGTCTTCTTGCTTCTACTCTTCAGGGGCAGGCTTTCCTCTCTCTTGATGGTCTTGCTCGTGGCTGATCCTTTGGTCTCAGAGGAGGGAGTTGGGGGTTTCCAGGCCCAGACGCTGGAGAAGATGTGAGCCATGCAGCTGTGGTGCTTGGAAGCCAGGCTGTAGATGGTAGCTGTGGCTTTGGTGAGCAGCAGACTTGCTTTGTGGTACTCCAGACCCGGCAGGTGGGGCACTCTGGAAGACAGGAACGTCAGGCCAGCCTCCAGGAGCTCCCACAGGCTCTTCTCTGGCCGGTGGCCACTCATGCTTTGAGCAGCCAGACTGGCATAGATGCTGGCGACCAGATCGTCCAGCAGCCCAAGCATGGACTGGTCCCGAACAGCCGCCTTCTTGCTATCGCCCCCGGATGCCTCCCACACCATGGTGGAGAAGCGCGAGGTCACGCCAGTACAGCGCTCTAGACTCGCCCGGAGGAGACCTAACCCCTCAGCTGCGTTCCCTGATGCCAGCTCCCCCTGGGCAAAAGAGACCGTCCAGTGGAGGCAGATGGTCGAGAGGGTCACGTCAGAGCAGAGGGAGCAGGGGCACTGAGCAGAGTGCTTCAGGAAATTCAAACATCTCTTCTCCTTGGGTTTTAGCACTGGGGAGGTTGTCAGGCCCCTCTCCTGCATGCTCACAGTGTCCACAAACTCTAGCACCCGGCCCTTGAGGAAGCTGTCGTCCTCGCCCGCAGGCTCGGCACTGGGGCCTTGGTGCTTGCTGCCCTTGGATCTGACCTTCTTTGGATCGATCTTCACCTCGCTCTTCTGACACTCAACAGAAGCAAAGTCTGGAGAGGGAGAGGGGTGAGTTACTGGAGCGCCACCACTTGCAATCAGCCTGTGCTGTGGTCTGCTTAACATGCAGGAGACAAGACAAGCCAAGCCATTACTGCCCTGCCCTCCCCCCAGGCTTGCCACCCTAGGCAGTAGCGTGTTATGCAGCCTCAAGACAGGACGTGATCTTGGCCTGTCGAGCCAGACTTATAGCTGTGGGACCCCAGCATCTAGTATTAACGTTTCCTTACTCTTTCCAGGAAGCAGCTACTCGCCACTCCTTTACTGACCCGCCCGCAGGGGCAGCTCTCAGCAAGCGCCACCTGGTCTGGTTTGTGCGCCAAGTCTCGACCTCCCCCCGCTCCAACCCCTCTGGTTCATGGATCTCTGGGTGTCCTCTGTTGTGGCATTAGCACTGTTGTACGAGACATGCTGCACAGCCGGACAGCTAGGGCCCTGTTGTCCGTAGAACCTTCTCCACCCCTCGCTGTCCACCTAACCCAGGGGTGGGCAGTAATTTGAGGGTGGGGGGCAACTTCAAGAATTTGGAAAGTGGTAAAGGGCTGCACTCTTCCATGATATTAATGGAGGGGATGTGGGGGTCTGGGATGGAGGTTGGGTGCAGAAGGGAGTGTGGGAGAAGGAGGCAGCTGTGACCTGGAGCAGGGGATTGGGAGGCAGAGTCTGGGAGAAGGTATAGGTGCCAGGGGAAGGGGGTGCTGGGGTGTCCGAGGCAGGCTGTGGCCGGGAGACTTCCCAATGCGACTCTAGGCCAGCAGCCCAGAAGGTTTCTCAGGCAGGCTCCCTGCCCGCCACACCCCTGCACCAACAGTAGGGACCATGTGCATCTTACCAGCTGAGAGCCAGAGGGGAGGGGTGCTTTGTGTGCTGCCTGTTCTTCAAACAGGCAGCTCATTGGCTGCAAGCCAGCCAGTGGGATCGTGCTGCAGCAGGGGCTGTACATGAAGCCCCCCCCCCAACTCTTCAAAGACAAACGGCCCTTCAGCTGCTTTTCTGAGTGGTGGGCAGGTGAGGGAGCCTGTCTGAGGTTCCCTGCTGTGTCCATGGGCTGGATCCAGCCCGGGAGCTGTATTTTGCCCAGCCCTGACTGAAGCTGTATGGCTGTTGCCGCCAATGGACAATGCCACGTGGAGGGCTGGTCACATTCCCTGCTCAGGGGCCACAGAAGTCACATTAAGGATGTAAAATCCTGTGACCATGGTTAACCGGTTAAATGAGTCATGAGACAGCGCGACAGGCCTGGCCCAGCTAGAGCACCCATGGTGCGTTGCCACAGGCTGCTCCAGCCCGGCCCTGGGTTCACAGGCCCCGTTTCTTCCCTGAGCCAGAAGGGAGAGCGCCTCACCAGTGCCAGACTCTAGCAGGAACAGGGCTTGCTGGAGGTCTGAGTGAGACAGCTCCAGCTCGCTTCGCTGCAGCTCCAGCTGGGCCTTCAAGACCAGAAACCGAGCACACCTGAGAAGAGAAACCCATCAATGGCCTGGCTCCCACTGGGTAAAGCCACAGTGTGACTAGTAGTCCATGGAGGCCAATGTGCCCCACCTCCATTAACGCAGGATAGAGACACCAGGCGACGAGGACGCTCATTTGGCTGAGCTCCAGAGCCCAACTTCCCCAGAGGTGAGCTCAGTTACAAGATTAAAACTTGAGCAACGTGCCCTTGAGTTCCTGTGCATGGCTGCTTGTTCGGGATGAGCCCAGCAACCCCCCACACCAGGTTGCTGCCTGCATGGAGAGCAGCTTGCTTAAACCCGCCACCTGGCCTCCCGGTCTCTGAGAAGGAAGTGGCCTTCTCCAGCTAGCCTGAAAGCCTGGTTCTGGCAGCTGCACAGGCAGGATCAGCATTTATTAGCCAGGACAGTGCCCCAAAGGAATAGCAGAGAGAAGAATCCCAGCCTTGATGTGCACAAGTCCTTGTGCGAGTCAGATGTTGGGGGGAGGGGAAGATGCACTGAGAATGGGGGGGGGGGGGGGGTTGTGATCTGACCGGCATGGCCCTCTCTCCAGGCACGCAGTCCCTCCCCATTGAAATGAGCGTGTTGTGCCCGGTGAAGGAGCCTTTCCTAGTAAGCCCCTTACCATCGAATGGCCTGCAGCTTCATGGTGAGTTTGAGGGCTTCCAGGCAGAAAGCTTTGGCTTCGCACACCGTCTCCACTTGGCTGAAGAGGGCAACGAGCTTCTCCGAGCAGACCAGCATGTCAGCCAGCACCTGCCATTTCTGCAGGAGATTTTCCCCTGCACGAGAAGGGGACAAGTGAACAGGGAGCCTCTCTCTTCACTGTGCCTACAAAACTAAGGGCAAACCACAAGACGTTCTGCACCACAGCTCTGCTGGAGAGGGTGGGTCACACAGAGGTTGACACTCCAGTGTAGAGTCACTTCCATTGATACTGAAGGATTTGTGGCATCAGCTGCCAGCTAGATGCCATGGTGGCAGGTTCCATGTCTCTGGCACAACAGCTAGGATTCCCCCAACTCAGTGTTCATGGGTATTTCACCCCCTGCCCCTTCGGTCAGTCACTTCCGTGCCCTCTGGGCACTTGTCCCTGGACAGCAGACTGTTGTAAGAAGATGCTTAAAGACTTGCCTCCTCCTAGGAGGAGACACAAGGCCTGCTGCCACTAAGGGTGAAGAGTTAGATTAAAACAGATCAAGCGGACTTTTCCCCGCGCAGATGCCAAAGAGCACAATTTTAAAAACCAGCCTCCTTGATTTCCCCCCACACGCAGAAGTAAGAGCTGATGAGGACAGGGAGCCTTCTCTTCGCCAGGGCTGTTAGACTGTCTGTGCATATACACAGCTTACCATGATCCACAAACTGAGTCTCTGGAGCAGCTTTGGGTGAGGACAGCAAGTCACCACCCATCAGGAGGAGGAGGATGCTGCGGAAGAGTTTGTGGGCATCAGCCAAAGCAGTCTCAGGGGTTTTCCATCCTGCACATGGGAAAGCACGTGCGCACACGACCATTAGCATGACCTGCTATCCTTGCAGGACGCCAACCACTCCCTCTGCACCATTCAGTGGAGTGCTCAGTAGAGATGTAAAATCCCTTTGAATTGGTTAACAAAGTCAACTGATGAAAGGTTAACAGTGAGACTGACCACTTAACCATTCACATCCCTCGTGCTTGGCACGACACCAGATATCTGGAGAAACCCCAGCAAAGCATGCCAATTCCAGTATTGCTCTCCCGCCATCTCGTCTGGAAGGACGGTGTGACAAGACAGACGCAAGCAGGCAATGATCTTTTGAATGAGGGACATTTTGAGCAGCAGCATCTGCAGAGATGCTCATAGAAGTCATAGCGTGGGTCCAGAAGCAATCCCCCCTACCATAAGTCGGCAAAGCATGCCATGGGAGCGCTGACTTGGCGCTGGTCACCACTGCAGATGGCCATAGGACTCGATCCACCGTTGGTACGTGAGAGGCTATGGCTGCAGGGGTAAGGTCGGCTTAAGGTAAGCAACTCCAGCCTTGCAAAAACATAGTAAGTCGACGTACCTTAGACCGAGCTTGGTGCAGTCTCCACAGTGGGAGGTCGATAGGGGATACGCTCCCATCAGCTTCCCTTACTCCTCATGGGAGCAATCGGTAGATTGCGGCCACCCACACAGTAAGGGGGGAGAAGAGACATTTGCCACATTTGTGGTAAGAAAAGTGCCCAAGTTTAGCAGGTCACTAATGCTGTGGACCGGGGGGGAGGAGAGGGTGTGTCATCACCGGCAGGCAGGTGAAAGCCAGATCTCCAGATTCCTATGCTACCATGGCAGACACTGGGGTGGCATATGCCACCCAGTATATACCCAAAGCCCCACGGCCATCAGTACACCTCCCACACTGCTAAGGGGTTTTCCCAGGTCCCCGTACTCACCCTGAGCCCAGAGCTGTTGCCTGAGTTCAGCCGAAAGGCTGGTTGGAGGTAGGCTGAGATACATGGCCGTCAGCTGGAGGACATGGGCTCGGAGCAGGTACCAAACCTTGGCTGTCTTCTGCAGCGCTGGGTGTTGGAGGACCTCTAGCAACAGGACAAGGCCTTCTTCAACCTGTAGGAGAGAAGGAGGACGACTGAGGGTACAGTGATCTGGAGGCCAGAGTTCCTATGGAGACGAGACTGATCTGTCCAGCCTTACAGTTTGATTCAAGTAGGTGTAATCTATGGAACAGACTGGAGAGGAGAAACAGAAGTGTGAGGGGACAGTTCAAGAACGGGCTCATTCAAACAGCCATGTCTTCCACTACTACGTCTGTATCTGAACCTCGGATACCTGTGGAGTCACAGGGCTCTACCTATGGGACAACGGGAGCTTAATGTACCCAGACTACAACACCCATGATGTACATTTCAAAATCCAACTATTACAGCTAAAAATACAGTTTTTTCTGTGGGTGGGAGGCGGCCTGTTTTCCAACTAGCTCCAGAAGACCCACGTTTTATGGTCACATTAATATTTCTGGACAGCTCAGTCTTGATAAAAAGGGACTGGAAAGTTGCAGGGCTGGTTACCTCGTGGTTTACACAGCACAGCTGGCTGCGGAGCACAAGGCAGGTTTGCTTCAGCAGCACGTAGGAGTCACTGCTGCAATCAGCATTTCGCAGCAGGCAGGACTCTGCTTCTTCCAGAAAGCTCTGAAAGGAGAAGCCAAATGAGGCACGGGCAGGCCGGGCTAATGGGAATAGCTGAATTCCGCTCAGTTACAGTCACAATCTTAAGAGGCACAAAGCCCCTAAAACTGGAAGATTAGGATCGTATTAGAAACTGGCTCCTCCACTGGACTCCATGCCCTCAGCTTTCCTTCACAGCCCTGGACAGCAGCACTGCACAGGAAAGCTGAAAAGAGTCTGGCCTACCAGTTGTACGGCCCTCTAGGCGCCTCAGCTCAGAGCACAGCAGCTGCGTCAGTGTCCCCACCCTGCTAGAGAATGGCACCATCATCCTGCGTGTCAGCTGTTCCCAAACTTTTCTGCCAAGGACCCTTCTGGGACCTGCTTAATTGGCCTGGACCCCTTTTGTTTCCAGTAGCAGTGGAACAAACCCTGCCAGTGTGACCTCGCGCATGGGGCGTGAAAGCTGCTGCTGCATAAAGGGTGCCACTAAAACAAAATGCAAGAGTGCTAGGATGCTCTTCTGGCCCAGCCCGAGCTCAAGGACTGACCCCCACGTAAGCCCTGGTGGACTCCGCCTTGATAGCCCCGGCTACAAGTCACCTTACAGCACTGCCCTAGTGCGGACACTTGCCTTCGCCTCGCTGGGACACTCCAACTGGAACAATAGTTTAGTCACTTGACACAAGGCGCTGCCGGTCCCAAGCCAGTCACCGAGGCCACTGCAGAGTGTTCTGATCAGGAGATAGCTTTCCATGGACTGCAGGGGCTGTGGACAGGGAAACACACCCTCTCTCTACAGGAGCTCACCCTAGACAAGCCCCGCACACTTTAAAGCCACTTCACCCACCTCCGGCAGCCATGTAATAGTTACACGACCTTCCAGGGCAGAAATGGGAGGGGGTGGTGATGGGGGGAACGGGAGACAGCCCTCACTGCTATAGCAGCGTCTAAGTACCCGGACAGAGGGTCACAGGGTGTCACAGCAGAAGTGACAAGGACTGTTTAAAGAGGCGCCTGAGAGCTAGATACAAACAGTGATTGCTAGAGGGGGTCAGCCAGCAGGCTCCCATTGAGCGTCACAAAGGCTTTAGAAAACGTGACCAACATTCAAACACCCCTACCCCCTCAGTTACAGCAGGGGGACATGAAAGGGTAAAATCCTCACGCTCCAGGGCATGAGCCAGCCACTGAAGGAAGAGGGTCAGGAATGAAACCCCCATGGCCAAGAACCGAAGAGATGTCTATAACGGGGGGACACTTTTCGCAAATACATGCTGCAGGTAGATGAGACCAGATCCACAGCAGCACTTCCTGTGGGTGCCAGGCGATGGTCCTACTCTAGGGAGGAGGAAAGATCAACAGAAACCAATCGCTGAGCATGTCGGGGGCACCAAGTGCAGAGCCCACAAGCTAGCCCTTGACTAGGGCAGCACAGGTGTTTGATGAAAACATGAAGGGTCACCCAAGACCACAGGCCAGTGAGACAGATCCAGTAACTTTGGCACAGCTAGTGCAGAAATGACCTAGGCTGGTCCTACTCAAGCCCTCATGCACGTAGAGGCTGTTCAGCATGAACATCTTAATGCCACAAGGCAGCCACCTCCCCTAGCTGGCCAGGGCCCAATCTCCCAGTACCTTTGCCATCATTCTGTACAGCGCTGCCATGATGTGCAGGGAGGCCACGGTCTGCTCAGCACTGCGCACAGCTGGGACTCCCGTCTTGGCCAGGAGCGTCTTCCACAAGGCCAGGGCCTCATCCAGGCACTTGGACTGTGCTAAACACCAAGGCATGCAGTGGTCACGCAGGCACCAGGTGTGTGCGATCCTCTCCTCCAGGGCCAGAACACCCAGCACTGGCTAAAACCCACCTCTATAGCAGTGGTGGCAAAGGGAATGAGTCCAACACCCCGCACACCCAGCAAGGGGTGCTGTGCGTTTGCAGGTGACAGTGTCCAGACAGGCCAAACCTGCTCCCTGGAGCAAAAAACAAACAGGGAGCGACCACCAGTCCCACCCCAGCAGTGGAGCTCAGTGGGACACATTCCCCAGGCTCCCATGGGAGCATCCCTCGGACCCTGGAACCCATGTGCCTTTAACCCAGGCCAGAAGACTTTGGCATCGCTCCAAGATGCTGCTGCATTTAATTGTCCAATCTCCACCCCGAAAGGGCCTCACCAGAATCTGCCAGCAGGTTGAAGGAGATGCCGCTGTACAGGAACTTGTCATCTTGGAGCTGCTCTTCATAGTTGAGGTCATTAGGTTCAAAGTTCTCCAGGTTCTTTTGCTCCTGGTCCCTGGCTCTCTGGTCTCTCTCAATGCTCTGCACAAGTAGAGATGCCAAGGCAGTTACTGCAGTGGGGATGGGATGTCTGATGAGAGGGGTTTGTCTTTGGCTGCCTTCCCCCAAAGGGTGAAAAGCCAATCTGATGGGCCAGGCACAGGGATGGCTCCCAAGAACAACCTCCCAGCCAGCTGCATGAGAGCAGCATGGGCACTTCCCTGTTCTGCCTGCTCAGCCATTTCCCCGCTTCAGGTGCTGGGGCTTTGCAGTATTGACATTCTACTAGAAAGACACCTGGTAGAGCCAGGCGTAGCTGGAACACGTGGGGATGGGCATCAGGCAGTAGAGCTCTGCATGGGCCCAACTGATACCAGGGCTGCCCTGACACAGCTCTCCAGAGACAGCAGCATGACTGAGTGCCACAGCCTCTCCCCTGCCCTTGCCACGCACAACACAATGCCAAGGTGGCTCCTGAGCCTAGACCGCCTGTGTGGCGGGGACGTTGGATCAGAATCGCTACCTCCCGCAGCGTCCGCGGCTGCCACCGCCACCCACCTCCCGCGGCTGCCACCGCCACCCACCTCCCGCGGCTGCCACCGCCACCCACCTCCTGCATTTTGGATTCTAGGGTGCAAATGTAGAGCCAGAGCAGGGCCTGCGCTTTGTCGTCCAGGAGCTGCTCCCGGTTCCTGGCACTCACAGGTACAGAGTCCAACAGCTGCAGGGCCTCCCGTACGGAGTCCAGGGAGGAACTACAGGAGAGGAGACGGTTAGAAGATGGGGTGAGATGCTCAGTCTAAGGTGGGAAAACATCGTCCCCAGTTTACAGCAGGGAAATGGACCAGGTCAGCAGTGAAGTGACAGAGCTGGGTACAGAACCCAGGTCTCCCATATTCCAGTCCCTTCTTCACCAAAAGGCATGTACTGTACAGAGACCTTCAATCCCCAGGACTGCCTGGCACCCTGAGATTCAGACCAGGAAAGAGGAGTTATGGGAGGCCAAATAGTTCACAGCAGGGACAGTCTGACCGTGCTGGAACCGTAGCACCTACAGTCTTCTAGGAACTCCATGGAACGTCCTGCAGGGCAGGTGGAACAGGAAACTCCCAGATGGGAGGCACAACAGAAAAGCCAGAACCGCTGTTATTCACGAGCTCTCATTTACATAATGGAGACTTCTGCCCTGCACATGCCTGGAGCAAACCCCAGGGTGCCAGTTGGCAAGGGGCTGAAGACCTGGGAAGCACATTTGTAAGACACCAGGTTTTCAATACACACCTGGCTGCTTTCCCTACGTGCCTGCCTCCTGGGGAAGGGCAGCTAGTCAGAACAGGAGGAAGCAGGTAGCAGAGGGACAGGGAGATGCGAGGGCAAGGAGGCCCACCCCACGCTCCCAGCAGCCACTCACCAGGCTGTCTGCTCCGAGTAGTCATGATAACACAGCACCTGGGCCAGTTCCACCAGGTTCACCGCCCGCTTGTGCTCCCAGCCGCCCTCCGCCGAGCAGCACTCCAGAAGGTCACAGATCACATTGAAGCGCTCCCGCCCCGTGCTGGCCCGTGTAGCCTTGTAGACCTTCAGTTCTTCCGAGAGCACAGACACCAGGGTGCCTATGTCTAGGCCATACCCCTCTAAGGCATCCTTGAGAGTCCTGCAGGAAACAGGCGGGTTGGACCGGAGCAGTGCTCCAACGTGGGCCACGCAAGATGGCTGCAAGGCTCCTGATGGTGCAGCACTATGGGTGGGGCTATGGCACAGGGCCAGCTTTCTAACCAAGCTAGTGGGTTTTGGGAAGCAGCAGGTTATCCTTTAGGTGTTTCAGGAGTTTTGATCACTGTCACACAACTGTGTCTATGCTGCCATAGGGATCAGGCTGTGTATGCAACAGCAGATCTGTCTTGGGGTATTGGGACAAGTATCCCTCCATTTTACAGATGGGGAAATGGAGGCAGAGAGTAGAACGGCCACAAGGTGAGTGACCAACTCCAGGAAACTTGGTTCCAGTCCCTCGCTCCATGAAGTGACAGGCCAGAAGAAATACTCCCACCCAGATTTCAGCCCCCTCCTTACTTTAATTTCAGGTCTTCATCCCCATTTTTTGTTGCATCCATTTTGACTCTGACCCAGAGCAAGACTGGCTCTGCCATATGCTCCCGGATCTTGCTCCGCAGCACCGCCAGCCAGAGTGCCACACAGTCAAGGCTCTTCTCAAACCAGCCCAGCTTCCTGTAGCTTTCCACCTGCAGCTTAAAGCACTTGTGCACCTGTGGAGAGAGAGAGCAGGGCTTGGCAGCAGCCTGCCACAGGATGGGCGAGACTGACTTCCACCCAATCCCTGCAAGGGGATGCCACTGGAAAAAGCTTCCCTGTTTCCTGGCCCCTAGGACGAAGCCCTATGTTAAGGGCCAGAGGGCAGAGAGGCAGTCAGGACTCCACGTCAGCTAGAGGATGGAGAGAAAGCACCTTACATCTAATGACACTCATGCCTAAGCATGCTGCCTTCATGGAAGTCTGGTCACTATAATCCAGGCATTCAAGGTCATGGCTTCCTTACTCTAGATCTGGAAGCCCCAAAGAGCGACCCAGAATCCTTGTCAGGTACTCACCCTTTCTGTGGGCAGCTCTGGATATTTACAGGACCCTGCCTTCCTCAGCCAGTTGCAGAACAGCTCAGTCAGCGAGCTGGCCTCCACATACAGCTGTTGGCTGTAGAAGCCATAGGCCAGTTTGAATGTACATGAGGCTGGACGGCAAAGAGAAGCAGGATTACTAAAGGCTACCTCACTAGGAGATTACACTCCTCTCTCCCCACTGCGCAGTGGGGCCCACCGCCCTCATTCCACAAGCCTTGTTACCAATCCCTTGCGAGAGAATCTACCTGCTCAGCCTCCATGAGCTGTGGGAGAAATGGCAAAGAGCTTGTATGGAGAGAGCTGGATTTTCTGGTGGAGCATCAAGGAGCTCACTGGCCTAGTGCCAACCACTGTGATACTCCAGCAAGGACAACATATCATGCAGGCACCATATTCGGTCTCAAAATGAAGGGTTTGCCCTGGCACTTCTGACAGACTCCCCACAACCAGCCCCACGAGGAGAAAGCATCAGTCTACAGAAGAAGGGTAGACTTCTTTTAAAGGGGTCCTTCATAAAAAAGTTAAGTACCCCCAGTACCTACAGTTTTCAGACAATTTTCTTCTACCATTGCAACACATTTGTTTAAACAACTTAATCGTAGCTGGGCGGGCAATGAAATGGGTGTAAAAAGTACAAAAATAATAAAGTGCTATAAAACTTAACAAAAATTCCATTTTCTCCAAGTTTCAGTTGTGTTGACGTAGCGTACCCCCCGACTTAGTGTACCCCTAAGGGTACTCGTACCACTGGATGAGAACACAGAGCCTCCAGATCGCCTCACTAACAGCACCACTTCACTGACTTCAACTCAGTTGCTGGAGATTTGCACAAGTGACAGGATCAGGCCCCAGGAGCTGAGTTAAGGTAGGGCTGGATGCTTTCATAGAGGAAGAGGTCAGTCTCCCTCCCTGGTAGCCCAGTAGAGCGTGGGATATTTGTGGTGCGTTAGTAAACGTTGCAATATTTTTATGCTCAGATTTGTTCTGCATTTCGAGTAGAGGACCAGATCTTCTTGCGAAGCAGCACAGAGCAGCTAGACATTGGGGAGTCCAATCCCTGACCGTCAGCAAGCCTGGCAACCCATGATGGAGCATGGCCCTGCTCGGAGGCTCAGAGACTGACCTGTGACTTCGAGGTACTCCACCTGGTCTTGTTCAGAGAGCCCTTCGAGTGCATCAAGCATCCAGGTAATGATACTTCGACAAGAGCTCACCAGCTGCTCCAGTCCAGCCGATCCTGCCACCTGTGGAAGGTCAGAGGTTTGGGGAGCAAAGGAGATGCACTAGGAGCAGTGGAACGTTTGAGTAGTTGCATGGGAAAGAAATAATCAGGATTAAGAGCACGAAGCCACTAGGCCACAGGAAAGGTACAGCCCCAAGACAATGGCTTAGGCTTACAGGCAGTGTTCCCTGTAATCAATGTGCTTGATTCAGCTGCCACCCAGCTGCTTGGCACACTGTTCACAGGCAAGTGCACATTTGCACATACATTGGTGCACATGGAAAAGTGTATTCTGCACATGGATGGAGAAGGTTAGAGAGAACAGAGACTGAAACCAGATTTCCCAACACTAACCACTTGGCCACACTCCCTTCATTTGGGTGGGAGCAGAACACAACTGGCAGGAGGGAACCCTGGCGTAATTAGTGCAGTTGATGCTAACAGCAACCTGCAAGTACCATGGCCTCTAGAGGCCATCTCCAGCTGACTAGTCAGTGACACTCCGGGGCACATTCAGCCCCGTCTAATCAGGGACCTTCCAACCAAGGAAGGCTGCATCCGGCATCCATCCTAGCCCAGAGGGGACTGAGCAATCTCAGACGTGGGAGTGTTATTCCAGCACTCAGACGCCTGCTGAGCCCAGACCTCCGCAAACCAGCCCCACATGGGAGTCCCGTGTCCTCCAACAGGGCCTAGCCCAGCAGTGAGAAGTTTAATGGGTTTGTGCACCCACGCTTCTTGGAGATCTCCCTCGCCAACTCCCAGTCCCTAGGGGCGTATGCTAGTCCCTGGGCTGCCAGTACCTGGGAACCCAGGAAGGCATCATAGGCCACTGTGGTGCAGAGCTGCAGGCTGTGATAGTGCAGCTGGTTCACGGCTTGCTGTGGCTTCATGTTGTCAGGAGGAATCTGAAGAGGGAAAGCAAAAACGCAACAGCCAGATCAGCATGGAGAATCAGATACAAGCCCACCCCATGAACCTGTGACGCCTCCTTATTAACCCTCGGCTGGCTAGGGGAGAAGGGAAGCTCACATGTGTCAGCAGAACCCCTTTAACACATGGAGAGGCCCTTGTTCAGCTTGGCAGGTTAGATTTTGGAGGGTCACGTGGTTCCCAGAGGCTACACCTCCACTGCAACTGGAGGGGATTAGTTTCCCGCTTGGGGAGATGGACACCTGCCAGCTTGGATGAAGCCAGTGCACTAAAGCTACCCGCTCTGCGGCAGCATGGGCAGCAGTAGATATGGGTGGCTCGCATACGTACTTAGGACCTCAGACGGGGCTGTGCGGGGCAGCAGCTCCGCTGCCCTTCTGGAGCACTAGCTGGATGGATGCTAGTGCGGATCCGTGCACCTGAACGCCAAGTTAACCCTCTGGCTGCAGAGCACGAGTGCTCATGGGAAGCTGGTATACCACAAAAGGGACGCCTCCGCCATAGGCCACCCTCAGCCGAATGCCCAGCTACCAATGGGTCTGGCCCTTCACTGCCCTCTGAGGGGGTGTACAAAGCACAGATGAAAGCCTGGCACAACCGTTGTGCCTCAGCCCCCACCCCGCTAGGGGCGTGCCTAAGTCACAAGCTTTACTCACGCTATCCAGCAGCCTACGGAGAAGCTGGGAATAACCTTCCATAAAGGCAGATAGGCCAAGAGCGTCCTCCAGGCTGAAGAGCGTCCGATCGCTTTTCTTCACGTACCCATTTAGGGAGGAGACAATGAACTGACAGCTCTCACTCAGCACCCTGGGCAGGGGCTCAGGGGCTCCAGTCGCACGGCTCAGAGCTGCAGCCGCTTGGGAGAGGTGCAGCCCTGCCTGCCCCTCACCCAGCGCTACCACCTGGCTCAGCTCGACTCCAGCACGCAGGAGACCCAGAGCAGCACCAAAGCCCTTCCTGACATCATCAGCTCCTGCTAGGTGGCCCTGGGCTTGGTCTAGCACTTCTCTGCCTGCCCTAAAACAGCTGCTCTTGCAGAGACGCCGGCACTGCTCCAAGGTGAGCTCGAAGAGGCACAGGGACCGCTGTAGGGGCAAAGGCTCTGCCGTACTCCTCCCACTCAGTAGGGCCAGGATCAGGTGGCATCGAAGCTGCTCGCTGAAGAAGCAGGCATCTTCCTTGCTCACGGGGCTCCTTTGGGCCTCAAACATCACAGCAGCCGCTGCAGCTTGACGAGCGGCTTGGGAAGTAAAAAATGGCGGCTCCAAGGGCAACTGGGCAGAGCAGTCTTCTTCCAGAAAGACCAGAAAGCGCACGGCCTGCAGCCGGCCTGAAAGCACCTCCCTGCTTTTCCCTGGTGCCAGTTTAGCAAGGGCATCTGCACCTTTCCACAGCAGGCTAAAGCTGCTCTTGGCAATGGCCTCAAAGTCTTCTGCAGGCACCTCTGGGGGCTGGCACCTTGCCAGGTTGGCATAGAGCAAATCAGCAAACTTCAAGCAGGACTCATAGGTTCCCTGGGTAGCAATGTTCTTCAGCAGGTGATAGAGGATTTTCTCCAGGTAAAGGGGAACACGCTGGGGCCCGGCTTCTATATAACCCTTGCATGCCAGCTCAGCCAGGTCCAAGAGGCTCTGAAAGTGTGCTGGACAGCTCCTGCCTAGTCCCAGCCAGTGGATGCAAGCCCGGAGGATTTTATCACATGCCGTGCTCTGCCAGGAGAGGTTGCTTGTGCTCACTGGGGCACAGTCAAGGCATTTCTGAACGGAAACAAGAAGTTTAGTGCTACTGAAATGCTCCAAGTGCCTCCAACAGCAGCTGCATTTTCCTATCTGGCCTCACAACCCCCTCCCAGCACAGTGCTGGGCCTACTCTCCTGATGGAATGACGGGCACAGAAGGAAAGCTGCTTCCTGAGTCAGCGCTAGAGCTGTGGTTGGCACCCACAGTCCCACTCCCAGTGACCTGCTGCAACCTTATAACACTTTGGGAGTATGGAACACACGCTGTTCTTCATCCACGGCCAAAGCCTCCCCCTTTTCTGGGGGTTGATGCCAAATTTTTTCCCTACCCAAGCCACTTCCCACTAAGCAGGGTTGGAGCCAGAAAACAGCTGGACAGCCCCATTGCCCACAAACAGATTTCAGAGATCTCCTGAATTCTCACCTCCAGCTCCGAGCGCAGCATGGCCACCTCCTCCCAGCTGCTGGTTCGGGCCATGAAGTCAGTTCCTTTTAGGCGCTTCATCCTGCTTCTGGCCTGTAGCAAGGGGGAAGCAGCAGGAGTAACGGGATGGCATTCCTGGGCCTGTGTTATTCTGGAGGATGGACTCACTAGAGAGTCTCCTGGCCTTGCACTCGGAGATACTTAATGCTGACAATGCAAGTCTGTGTAAAGGCCCATCACACAGAGCCCCTGCAGGTCTCCTATGCTGGCATGAGGTGGGTCAAAACACCACATCCAACCAGGTCTCCGTACTGAAAGGCTCTCATCCACCACCGCCCCCACGTCCGTCCTCTCGTCACAGTAACAGCAAGCCAGACCAGAGAGAACGCTCACCTCACAGGCGGTTCGGTTTGTTAACTCTGCCAAGTACCATCCTGTTCCCACCACTCATCACCCTCGCTCCCTTGGGACCCACTTACAAATGAGCCCTGGGCCATCCCTTGTGACTGACCCTTGTTAGCCTGCCAGCAGCCTGGCTTTCCACGTGCTCCCACAAAAATCACTGCTGGCAGCGAGTAGGGATTTAAGGGACTAGTCAGCTATCTGATAAGCAGTAGTGACAGGACTAGTTGCTTCCCTCCACACTTGAAGCCTCTATCAAAGAGAGGCAGCAAGGGGGGAGGAGCACGAGCCAATGCTGGGGGCGGGGGGAGAGGCAGGAGCCGGTGCGAGGGTGGGGAGGGAAAAGAGGGGCCGGCTTAAAATGAGGTTCTCCCCAGCACCATCTCTGTGGGGCGGCAGAGGCACAGCAGGGAAAGGGCATGAGCAGGGACGGAAGCAGTCCCCACTCATGCTGATTCCCACTGCGGCACTTCAGCCTTTGAAATGTCCCAAGAGCTCCACGGGGCTCTTGCTATATTTCAAAAGCAGAAGCGCCACAGGGAGCATGGGGTGAGCGGGGACTCAAGCAGGCATGGTCCAGGACACTGCACCTCTGCATATTAAATGTACTAAGAGCCCGGAGGCTCTTACTACATTTAAAGCACAGTCACAGTCGACTAATCTGTAATCTGTATCGACTATACGATTAGCAATTTAACATCCTTAGCAGGGAGCCTCCCCTGGCAGCAGCAGACATGCCATCCCCCCGAAGGAGGGTCTGCCCTACGCTCGCTGCTCTCAGCGGGATCTACCTCAGCCCACACCTTCTCCCAAGACCCCCATATGCTCAGAGCCGCTCCCCCACCCGAGATCCCCTCCCACATTGCTCCCTCCCAAAGGCCCCCACCCCTCCCCCTAGCTCCCATACTCCGCCCCCTCACCTCTCCCTGACACCGCCAATCTGTGCACCCCATTCACTCTCCCAAAGCTGCTCCCAGCAGCCCTTTCTCCAGCCCCCAATTCTTTTCCCCAGCCCCTAAGGCCCCTCCACCACCCCTTCCCCAGTCACCCACCAGCTGCCTGGCCCCTTTCCGCGCCTCACCTACCCGCCCGCCGAACCTCTTTGCCCCCTTCCGCTCCCCCACCCACCCTGCTCCCCAGCCCCCACATCTCCTTCTCTATGCCCCACGCCTCAGCCCCTCCCCCAGCCCCACCCTTAGTCCCCTTCCTCAGCCCCTCCCCCAGCCCCACCCTTAGTCCCCTTCCTCAGCCCCTTCCCCAGCCCCCACCCCTTAGTCCCCTTCCTCAGCCCCTCCCCCAGCCCCACCCTCCCAGCCCCCCCTCCCCCAGCCCCCACCCCTAGTCCCCTTCCTCAGCCCCTCCCCCAGCCCCCACCCCTAGTCCTCTTCCTCAGCCCCTCCCCCAGCCCCCACCCCAAGTCCTCTTCCTCAGCCCCTCCCCCAGCCCCCACCCCAAGTCCCCTTCCTCAGCCCCTCCCCCAGCCCCACCCTTAGTCCCCTTCCTCAGTCCCTCCCCCAGCCCCCACCCTTAGTTCCTTCGCCAGCTCCCACATGTTAGCCCCCACACTCCTCCCCCGCCCCACCCCGTTCCCCACACCCCTCCCCCACCCTTAGTCCGTTCCCCCAGCCACTCACCCGGGGGGGGGGGGGGGGGTAACTGCCGCCGAACGCACTAGTCCTTCCCCCGCGCCTCCGCCGGTTCAAATCTCCGCCCCAGCCAATCAGCAGCCCGCGGGAGCCCGGCCCCGCCCCTTCCGGCCGCGCTGCATGCTGGGGATTGCAGTCCAGGGTCGCTCTGCCGAGGCGGGGGCGGGGCGTTTTGTCTGCAGCCTCGAGCGTGCGCCCGTGCAAAGCGGCCACGCCCCCGCCCGAGCGCGCACACTCGTGTGCCCCGCCGGCCCGAGCGCGCTGCTGTGCACGCCTGAGTGTGCGCTGGCCCGGCGCTCGGAGCCAGCCTGGCCCTCGGCCCGTGCGCTAGCCCCCTCCCTGCGCTGCGGCGGCCGTGCGGCGTGAGCCATGTGCCTGGCTAGTGCCTGCTGCAGGCCCGGAGCACCAGGCTGAACCTCTGTGGGCGGGGCACAGCCAGACCTCGGCTGCTGCTGGACTAGAACCCCGCAGGGCAGGGGATCTGCCCGAGCCTACAGGTGGGGGGGAACCACACAGCTTACCGCCAGCAGGGCTGCCAGTACTTGAAGGGCAGGTGGGGGTCAGAATAGTGATAGAGATGCAGCCCTGTTAGTCTGGTGTAGCTGAAACAAAATGCAGGTCAATGTAGCACTTTAAAGACTAACAAGATGGTTTATTAGATGATGAGCTTTTGTGGGCCAGACCCACTTCAGCAGAGCTTACAGGGTCTGGGGCAGTGGTGCCAGGTGGCTGGGGAGAGGAGTCCAGCGGGTAGGCTGGCACCCCCCTACTCCCATCCCTCCTATGCTCCTGCAAAATCCCTTGTCTGGAACAAGTCAGGTCCCAAGAGTGCCAGACCCAGGGAAGTCCAACTTGTAACAATATCGACTGAAGAAGATACCTTGTTTAAGTGGTGGTGTGCATTTGACCACTCTTTTCCATGTTGCTGGTGAGGATCGATCTTTCCTACAGCAAAGCAGCTGTAACCCCCACACGTCATTGAACCTAGAAAATAGCCTCATTTGCACATTTCTGGTGCAAAGTGTGGAATATCACCAAGCCTCATTTGCATACCTAAGGAGCTGCCATTTTTTGCAGAAGAGGCTCTTGCACCAGAAGGAAATGTCTGCACTGCCCCTTCTTGTGCAAAAATGGTAGCTCCTTAGGTATGCAAATGAGGCTCAGCAATATTCCACACTTAGCCTCATTTGCATATTTCTGGTGCAAGAAGCCGTGAGTGTAGACATAGCCCTGGAGCTTGACACCCATGAGTTCACAGCCAGCTGGCTCTCAGTTAAAGCTGCAAAGCACTCAGTTTTCTCTCTAACTGATCTTGGTGCCACTAGATGGGAGTGAACCACATGCACAAGGTGTGTGGGTAACAGCAGAGAGAAAACATTTTCAAAGAAAGAGTAAAAGAGTGCAAAACCACAACAATTACCACAAAGATGTAAGGACTGATGTGAAATCCATTGTGTCACCATCTTTGCCAGAAGCTAGGAATGGGTGACGGGATGCATCACCCTGTTCTGTTCATTCCCTCTGGGTCACCTGGCATTGGCCACTGTCAGAAGACAGGATACTGGGCTGGATGCACCTATAGTCTGACCCAGTTCTCATGGTTGTTTTATCATGAGTCTCACAATATTCAGCATAGGTATGTACTACATTGAAGTGTACAATAGGAATAAAATGAGGTGCCCTGATTATCAGAAGTCCTGGGTACACCGCTACTACTGAAATAGGAAAGGATGAGTATCACAGAGCTGACAGGATAAAGTACAGTCGCTGGTTTACAACCCTGTCAAATCCCATGTTGCACACTCCCAATTCAAAGTAAGTTTCTGGCAGTGAAAAGCCTGAGTGGCCCCCGTGTAATGGAAGAGCTCAGAAAGCCAATGAAAAGAAAAAGTGTGTCTTTTAAATCTCAAGGGTTGTAAGCCAATCATGCTTTTGGGGATCCAGCTCTTGATTTTTGAATGCCTGGGGTCCCCACCACTGACTCATCAGGAGATGCAAACCAGCAGAGTTCCATTGACAATGAAGCTATGTTGATGCATAATGGCTGAGTATCTGGCCCAGTGTTCCCTGTAAGATGTGAACCTGGGCAGCCACCAAGGAGAGATTCAAGTTAGGGATGTCAACTGTTTAATTGTGATTTAACCTGTTAAATGAAATGTTCAGCCAGTTATCTGTGATCCCGGGGTGGGGGCTGCTGCAGCACAGCTGGGCAGAAGCTCCATCCCCATTCATGTGGGGACATTACTTGCGGTTCCCACTCCTCAGGGAACGAGGAGAAAGTGCACCATTGGCTGCATTCCTTACTCTGGCTTGGGAGCACCTCCTTTCTAGAAGAATGCAAGCTGCTGGAGCAAAGCTTCTGGTTTTACACTACGGCGACCCAAGCTGACAGCGCTCTGACTCCAAGTTTCCCTACCAGTATGTTATGCCCTGAAGGCATGTTTCTGTAATCAGTTCTTGACACTACCCCAGCCCACTTCCAAACAGGCTTTAATTGGGGACCTGGCAGCTTTCTTCCCCCAGTGTCTCCAGCACAGATGGCCACACCTAGCACTCTGCAGCAGGCTATTTGCAAAGTGCATTCTAGGAATAGCTGGGCAGCTATCCCAAACTAACCCAGTGCCCACAGGAGGGCAAAGAGCAGGGGCAATGCACTTGGCTGAAAGAGGACTGGTCAAACTAGTTTGACCTGAAACTGCTGATCTGGATATAGGAGGACAAGCCTGTGCCTGCATGACTGGTACAGACAACTCATTGTCAGCTGCCATAGTTCCTAAGCATTAGCCACATTCCGTGGCAGCACAGCCATGTGTAGAGACACCTGAGCCACTAGCCCTAAACGCTGCTCTAAGCTGTAGGGAACCCATGGCTCAGGACTCCGGATTGGGCTGGAGGGTGCAGTTGCTGGAAGGAATTCTCTATTAAATATTCATGCAGTGGCAGAAAGCCAGCTGCTTCCTGTCAGGTGCTCCATAACAGTCAGCTGCACACAGACCGTAGCAAACTCAATTTCTGTCTAACAGGGTGTTGGGAAAGGGGGTAAAGATCTGCCCAAATTAAAATCCTCCCCAGAGTCATCTATTGGCCACAAATCCAACTGAAGCAAAGGTGGCTCTGCAGCCCCTGCACCAACAACCTTAAGAATAATTAAATTTCTGTGTGTGGTGAGAAAGACTTCAGGACACAAATAAATCCAGCGGAGATTTTCTTCCTCCAAGGAAAGTTTTGTTCCTCTTTTATTAAAAATAATAGAGTAGAGGGTGTGGGGTTTGGCTCATGCAGTAACTGGGGTCAGTACCTCCAATGTGTAAAGAAAGTCTCTTTACTCCCCACAACTAAAGTTAGGAGCCATAGAGCCATGACCTGTGCTCCTACCACCTGGGATCTTCCCGCAGCCTCCAAACTTGGTAGCTACAGAACAGAGGATAAAGAGACACGAAGAGGGGAGTTCCCAATATTTGAAGGACCGGGTTAGGAAGTTTAGGGAAGCAGGCATGGAACAAACGATGCTTGATAGGGGTCTCACCAGGCTGCTTGTGATTTGTACAAGTTTTGTCTGAAAAAGTTTTTCCAAGTAAAGGCCAGAATGTACCGGCCCAGCCCCACTACGGAGAGGAGAGTCCTCAGTGCATCTTTCTTTTCCAGAGTCTCTCTCCCTTCGAGTCCTCCCCTCAAGCCCAGAGTCATGGTGCTCTTAAGTGTTAAGCTGTTGGGAGACTGTACCAAGGGGAGTTAGCCTTGCTGGGCATATGATCACAGCTCTGGGGAAGACAGCTCATTCTGCCCCTGCAGGCTAGGCATCTTGAGTTCTGCATTGTTCCGGACCACAGTGAAGAGGCTAACAACGGCCAGCAATGCCATCACCATCATCACAGAGCATATGGTAAACATGTTCCTGGTGCCCGTCTTGTAGTCACTGTCATGAAGAATAAGCATACCCAGGCAAGCCAGTAGGTTCAGGGGGATGCGGAACCAGTTCATCACACCTACCTGGTCCTTCTCCGGGATCACTTTCTGCCTGAGGAAGCCCATGGCAGGGAAATACAACCCACAGGAGAGTTCTATGAGCAAGAAGGCCAAGAAGGACTCAGAAGGGTTCTCCTGGCCAGGGTTGGTGGAGAAAGTGAGCATGAAGAGGGAAAAGAATACCATCAAGACGGAGAGAGAAAGGATGTGCATGGGCTGGAGGTGGTACCTCTTGGAGGTGGCAATACGGTACAGTGACGACCCCATCATGCTGGCAGCCATGAAGCTGGAGAAGACAATGCCCAGAGGTGGGTTGTGGGGATCGAGGACGGGCGTCCAGAGGAAGATGAAGATGTAGATGACACTTTCAAACAAGGCCTGGATAGTGCCCAAGAGCAGGACACGCCGGTCAGACAGGAGACACTTCAAACCATCAACGCAAGTCTTGGACAGCGCCCGCTTCTTGCCATGGTTCTCATCCCAGTTCTTCATGGCAAAGATGCCGGTCAGCATAAGGAAGGGGATTGAGACCATGAATGGGGCCACGGGGCCCAAGCCCAGCCACTCAGCAAAGAAGTTGGCTGTCACCCCTGCTCCAATCGCGATGACATTGTTCCAGAAGGCAGCCCTCGAGAAAGTGGCCGGGATCCACTCTGCTGGGAAGTCATGCCGTTCCACGTGCTCGTGCACGTACCACGCCTCAAAGGCGGAGAACAACAGGGCTGTGGACAACCCCCCTAATATCCTCCCCACTACCAGCACAAAGTAATCCCAAGAGAGCTTGGTGAGACAGCAGACTGAGTAGGTCAAGGAGAAGAGGATGCAGGATTTCTTGCGGCCCAGCCAGTCGACCAAAGAGGTGGAGACCAGTCCGAAGAGCACACTGGAGGCAAAGCCGCAGACATAAATTATGGCAATCTGACCCTCCAGGAAGTGATAATGTTGGTAGAGTTTATAGAGGTAGGGGCCCTGTAGCCAGTCAGCAGCCAGAGCCAGGAAATACACTTGGTAGTAGTCCAGTTGGAACCGCAGGAAGGCAGGGTTGGTACAGGCACTGCCAGTGAGCTTGGCACGGCAGGCGGAGAACTCCAAACCGATGCAGACTGCCAGCAGGACAGCAAAGGCCACATATGCAGTGACTAACATGGTGCCTCAAAACATCATGTGCATCCACTGGGCTCTACTCCAAAGCACCTGAAAGAAGAGCAGAGCATGCGGTGAGACATGGGCGGGAGAGCCACCCTTACCAGATTTAGGAGTCAGGAGAGGCAGCAGCCCCAAGAGCAGAACCGTGTGTGATGTATGGCACTGCGGCCACCCAGGCTTTGCTTGGAGACTTAACCTCAGGATCCCCTGCACATGGGTGGTGGGGGAACGAGCCTGCCCTGTGGGATGTTCTCTTCCTCTTCAAGCCCTATGGCCCTTCAGCTCCTAGCCTCTGAAACGTCAGCATCATAAGCCCACTTTGCCCTTGAGGGTCAAGGGCAGATGAGACAGACGATCAGCAGTGCAGCCAGGGAATGTTCATGCAAGGTGGCCCAAGCGGAGGGGAACAGGTATGAAACTGGGAGTCGGGATGAAATTAAACAAAGGGACACTTGGGCTAAGAATTAGGGAAACTTTTGGGTCAGATCTATCAGACTGTGGAAGAGTCTCCCCAAGGAAATACTGGAAGCACCAATGCTTAGGGTGTTTAGAACTGGACAGGATAAAGTGTGATGAATACACTGCAGACAGCCCTCCTTCTCTCAGTAAAGGACCTCAAATCCCAACAGCAGGCCAGATCTCTCTGAGCTAAGTTAAGTGACTTGCCCAAGAGTCACACAGGAAGTCTGTGTCTGAGCTGAAACTGAAGCTGGGTTTCCTGAATCCCAATCCAATAGCCTCACTATACCAGACCTATGCCCCTTCCCATCTTGTTTCACCAGGGTTTAACCACAACTAGCAACAACACTGACTCCAACTTGTCTTTATCTACACTGACTATGAAGTCACGGGACATAAGAGTTCAGCTAACTGGACTCTGCACAATTAGGTAGCAACACAAGGACATGTGGAAGTGAAGACAAAGCCACAGATGGTACAGTTAGTTTCATGATCTTTGATACTTCTTCACTGTGAATGGATGCAAAGTTTTGGGTACCCACAGACTGTTGGCCAGAGTAGCTAATGCATGGAACCAATGCCAGGAAAAAAATCATATCCTGTTTTCCTAGCCTCAGGTCATATGGGAAGATAATAGCCTCAGTGAAAAGAAAAAAAAATCATGTGATCTGCTCTGTGATATTTGTAGCTCTGTGGTTGGGTTCCTGAAAGAATGATCCAGTAGGTCAGTGGTTCCCAAACTTTTTGGCATCACGCCCCTTTTTGATTTGAGAAACCCTCACCCCCCACCCCAAATAGCAGCACAACTTGTTGAGGGGGAAAAAAAACCCCACGAACTGACCGGGGCCAAAAAACAAAAATAGCAGCAAAACTTAGGGGGAAGATTCACCGGTGGGGGGGGGGGGGGAGTGCAGGCGGTCACCTCGCACCCCCCCACACACCGGAATTTCCTCAAGTCCCCCCAGGGGGCACACACCCCAGTTTGGGAACCCATGCAGTAGGGGCACTTGAATTGGAGATTTTTAACTTCCCACTTGGCATGTTTTAACAGGAAAAACTACAAAAAGGCACTACCAGTTTTAAAGCCAACCCTCACACCCAGATTACCATGGAGTGGCTTCCTTTAGGTCTCTTAGAAGTGACAAGATTGCCAGAAAGTGCCTGGAGTGCTCTCTTCCATTAATCTGGGTATAGCATTGATAATGCCACCCCTCACACCTGTGTCTTCCTTCACCTCATTCTAAATCATGCTTCAAAAGCTCTTACTGGGTTTCTTTGTAGCTCTTTAAAAGGCAGAGATCTTGTTGTTTGTAAAGCAATGGTGAAAAATACTAGACTGAAAACTGAGGTAAACATTCAGTTTAGTCAGAGGAAGAGCAGCACCACACCCACCAGCATCACCTGTGTTGCCCTGCCCACATGCCTCCAACCTACCCTGAAGAGATTCTTCTGATCAGAGTGACAGAGCAGGTTAGCCTGCATACTCCATTCTCTGTTCAGCCTATGGGCTGAGAATGGCAACCTGTGATGAGGACGTCTGTGTTCTGGTCCGAGAACTGGAGCCTGGCAAATTTGTGGATATCTGCGGCTCGTT
This sequence comes from Pelodiscus sinensis, assembly GCF_052426305.1. Classification (NCBI taxonomy): domain Eukaryota; kingdom Metazoa; phylum Chordata; order Testudines; family Trionychidae; genus Pelodiscus; species Pelodiscus sinensis. Next base: position 16,785,223 of record NC_143082.1, read on the forward strand.
TTTGCAGATACAGATGTGAATACAAAGTGTGTATCTGCACAGGGCTCTACTGAGAGAACCTCTTGCAAACTCATGCAGGAGATCCAAGCTTTCCTCTGACCAGCACTCTCCCACTGGAGCTCAAAGATAAAATAGAGGACAGACCAAATGTGAAAGAGCCTGAGATTGCTAGGGGGCCAGTGTATCCAATAAGATTCTAGTGGAATCATCATCACGTTGATTCCTGTCCCCTGGAGAAACACACTAGAATAGAAACACATTCTGCTGAAAACATGGTCTAAGTGGCAAGTGAAGCCCTGTTAATGGCAGGAAATATTTCATCACAAGAGAGCACTGTACATATTGGGCTTGGTAAGGGAGATGATGAATCACCTCCACATCTCTCCAGACCCCCTTGGGAAAAGGCAAACCTGAGCGGGGGAACCAGATGAGTTATGGGCTCAGCTCCCACTGGCAGGCAGCTCCACCTTGCTCAGACACACCACACACAGGCCTCTCATAGCATGTCTTTCCCATTCCAACCCTCCACTCACAGCTACACAGGCTTCCCCCACCCCCCACAAGGGCTTGCCTCAGACCCTCCCCAATTCATTCTGCATCCTAACAAGAAGCACCCCCTAGCTCTGCTCTCTCCAAGTACACCACTCCCCCAAAGCCTGAGCCTCCCTCGCCCCTGAAAACTCCCACTTGAACCCCCCCCTCAACCCTCACTGCTCCCTAAGCCCCCTCTTGCTTCCCCTGCCCCACACCACACCCACCAGCCTCCCACTCCTCCTAGAGCCTCTCCTTCCCCAGAACCCCCAAATGATTCAAGAGCCTCCCGTCTTCCAGTCTGCACCTGCCCCCACCCCTCCCGCACAGCCTCCCCCAGTCCCCAAACACCCCCCCACGGCCTCCACCCCCCCAGCTCCCCTCCCCCCACGGCCTCCCCCAGTCCCCAAACACCCCCCCACGGCCTCCACCCCCCCCCCCCTCCCCCCACGGCCTCCCCCAGTCCCCAAACACCCCCCCACGGCCTCCACCCCCCCAGCTCCCCTCCCCCCACGGCCTCCCCCAGTCCCCAAACACCCCCCCACGGCCTCCACCCCCCCAGCTCCCCTCCCCCCACGGCCTCCCCCAGTCCCCAAACACCCCCCCACGGCCTCCCCCCCCCAGCTCCCCTCCCCCCACGGCCTCCCCCCACACCCCCCCACCCCCACGCCCCCCTCCCCCCCCACGGCCTCCCCCAGTCCCCAAACACCCCCCCACGGCCTCCACCCCCCCAGCTCCCCTCCCCCCACGGCCTCCCCCAGTCCCCAAACACCCCCCCACGGCCTCCACCCCCCCAGCTCCCCTCCCCCAGTCCCCAAACACCCCCCCACGGCCTCCACCCCCCAGCTCCCCTCCCCCCACGGCCTCCCCCAGTCCCCCCCCCCCCACGGCCCCCCTCCCCTCCCCCCACGGCCTCCCCCAGTCCCCAAACCCGCCCACCCCCAACTCCTCTCCCTCCCCCCCAGCTTCTCTCCCCCCCCCCCCCCCCACGGCCCCCAACCCCCGCAAGGCTCCTCACCTGCTCCGCTCGCTCGGGGGGGGGAGGGGGGTCGCTCGCCCGCGTTACACACACGCGCCCCGGCCCGAGCGATCCGCTTCCGGGACACCTCGCCGGCCTCCGTTGGAAGTAGCCCAGGGCGCCGCCATGTTTTGGGGTCACGTGACGGGGGAAACTGCCTTGGGTCCGCGCCTGCTGCGTCCGCCGGACTCCGGCTCTGAGACTCCGCCCCCTCCCACCCGGCCGTTGGGCACGTGACGCGAGGCCCACAGTGACACACACAGCACGTGCCCAGGGCCCCCACTGAAGTGTGGTTGCATCTGCATGCAAATATATATGCAAATATATGCAAATACCTTCTCTCACACACTGACCCAGTGCTCCTCCCTGGACCCGCCTGTAGCCAGCCCGGCGCTTGGCCTGTCGGCGCTCAGCCCGCCGGGGAGCCCATGCTCCAAGGGTCCCGCCCGCGGGCTGCGTGTGCACCCAGACCGACCGCGGCCCGGAGCCCTGGGCCAGACCCTCCCTGGCAGGTGCATCCAACCTGCTCTTAAATGTCCCCAGCGACGAGATGCCACAGCCCCCTCCGCTACGTAGGCCAGTGTTTAACCCCGACAGGCAGGACTTTCTCCTAATGTCCAGCCTCAACCTCCCTTGCTGCAGTTTAAGCCCCTTCCTCCTTGTTCTGTCCTCAGAGGCCAAGGAGAACAATTCCCCGGATCCCTTGTGACACCATTTAAAATACCTGAAAACCTCTATCACCTCCCCTCTCAGTCTTCTCCTTTCCAAACGACACAAGCCCAATTCTTCCCCCCTGCCCCCAGGTCATGTTCTCTAGACCTTTAATCATTCTTGTTGCTCCTCTCTGGATCATCTCCAATTTCTCCACAGATTTCTTGAAATGTGGTGCCCAGAACTGGACACAATACTCCAACTGAGGCCTAATCAGTGCAGAGTAGAGCGGAAGAATGACTTCTCATGTCCCGCTCACAACACTTCTCTTTCCCAGAAGTGTTTGCTTTTTTTTGTTGCAACAGTGTCATGCTGTTGACTCATATTTGTGCTCCACTATGACCCCTAGATCTGTTTCTGCCAGGACTGCTTCCTAAACAATGATTTCACATTTTGTATGGGAGAAACTGATTGTTTGCGCCCTAAGTGGAGCACTTTCCATTTGTCCTTAATGAACTTATCTTATTTATCTCAGACCATTTCTCCAGTTGGTGCAGATCATTTTGAATTATAGCCCTATCCTCCTTGAAAAATGAAAATTGTCATAGATTCTCATGACTTCAGGAGGTGGGGTTTGCACAGCACCCAGTGCAAGGGGAAGCTGGTCTTGGTGAAAGGTGCCCCTGGAATTGCAACAATACCAACATGTGGACACTTCACTCAATGTTAAGCAAATCTTTATTTTAATTATTGCACTTCAATATTAGACCAAAAATAAACCGTTTCTTTTCTTCCACTGCTAGGCACTAGGGCTTTTAGCAGCCATGCCCCTGGAGGGCATCCCTTTGCTGATATGCTCCAAGTTGGGATAGGGGGTAGTTTATTTTCTGTACATTTATATTTTTCAGAAAAGTGCAAAGTTTTGCTGCTCTTTTAAAAACACAAACAAAAAACAAACAAAAAACAGAGCCACACGGCCAGGAGCTGAAGCACAGCCCGGCTCCCCCTCTCCCTGCAAATGTTCTGAGCTTGGCAAAGACCCAAACACAAACCACAAAGTGCTCCCTTCTGATGTGCTAGTTCTCCCTCCTCAGGGGCCATTAGGATTTGATATGTATTGAAATGCAAAGCTAGGGAGCTTTGGGCCCCATGTTCGGTTGCTGGATTTGTCTTCACCTTACAGTGGTCTAATGTGCCACCTGCCCCGCACAGTTCGAGCCATTCTCTTCGGCAGTGGGAGAGTAGTCTAAATGGCTGGGGCAATGAGATTCAGAATGTGGTTCTGGGAGGGGAATGGGGTCTAGTGGTTAGGCCATGGGTGGGGAAGGGAAGCCAGGGTCTATTGGTTAGAGCAAGGCAGAGCTGAATGGGAGCAAAGGAAAATGGAGCCAGTGCTTTCTTTAATGGAACTGGCTGGTGGTTAGCGCATGCATGGTGAATTCTATTCCAGGCTCCGGGAGGGAAATCATGGGTCACATGGCTTGGCAGGAAGGAATGTACAAAGCGATGCTGCCCAAGGGGGATGTGCGTGGGCAGGGAAAAGAAGCAGGCGGGTTTCATCAACCTCTCCTGAGGGCTGAATTAATCCTTTATGAAATAGCCAAGGTGGAGACATCCCTGGGGCCCCAACGGGGGGGAGGGGGGAGGTGGCAATTAAAACCTTTCTCCTATGACAGTCTAGATCCCCTGCTTGCACTCGAGATCTGCCTCCTTCAGCCTCTCCCCTCTGAGAGACTGTCCCCTAGCTGAGCCATCACTAGTCAGCCTTTGCCAAAAGCTCCCTGGAAGCCCTGATGACATGAGACATTTTATAAAAACACCAGACAAGACAAACCACACAGCAAAGGGCGGAGGTGGGGAGAGACATGCCCCTGCCCCTCCCCAGCAGGTGGAAATGGGCCAGACAAGTGCTTCTGCAGATAATTTCCTGGTCCAGTCTATCCTATACTGTTCACAGAGCAAAGCTCCACAAGCCACCTGGGATGTTTTCTCCATAGGAGAGGGCTAGTGGTGTGGAGGGAGGGTGGCAACAGAGGGGAATGGGATAAATGAGCATGCACCCTAAGAAGGAACTAGGTCCTCAACTCAAACACAAGTGGGGTGAGCCGTTCCCCGAGAGCTACCTATGCGCTGTATGTACATGTCCAGGCTCCTTATATACAGACTAGACCCTCAGAACGACACAGAGCGTTCTCTACACGTACACGTAACTACACTGTGTCAGTGCGGTCAGTTCGGATGCATGTTTGCTACGGTCTCTGGGCCTGGCTGTGCGGCAGAGAGCGCCGTGTGGGAGGTGTGCTCTCTCCTCCTGAACCCAATCACCCCAGACTGGGGGGGTGTGCTGGCAGAGCCCAGCTCCGACAGGCCACGTGCTGCCCGTCAGCACCAGAGCCCTCCTTCCTCATCTTCAAAAGAAACACAGCCCGAGGTGCTGGGTCTGGCGATTGTTCTTGATCCTTTTCCCCCTAGGCTCAGAGGGTGGGCATCTCCGGTGGGTTTAAGGATCAATCCGGAAGGCCAGGAGCTTCTCCGAGTGCTGGTTGTTGAGGGTTCGCAAATCAGGAAGGCGCAGGAGGAGTTTGGGGAAGAGAGTGGAGTCATCAGGGTGCTTCTTTGTCACCAGAGTCCGCAGGGCCCGGATGAGGGTCTCCTGAAGGATTTCCACGGCATCCACGTCTGAGATGCCGGAGCGATCTATGAACCAGATGAGCCATGACATTAATATCCAATCTGCTCCCCCAAAAAATCAACTGGTCCCCACTGCAGGGGAATCTCCCTCTGTGACAGCATCTGACACACACAGCAGCTCATAAACAGCAAGGAGATGCTTCCTAATGCCCAGATCTCAGCCTGGGGTACAGTCTCCAGAAAGAAGGGATGAGATGTTTAAAGCCAGGTTGGACAAAGTGTTTAGCTGGTGCCCAGTTAGGTCTTTCCCCACCTCTAACATGGAAAGGGCAATGACCCTCCAGTTGAAATACTAGGAGGACGCTGTCCTGTACAGCTCGGTCAGTCCTGTTCCCTGGCGAGTCTGGAAGGCCCAGGCAGGGTAAGCTCCATGTGCATCCGCTTTCTGCATGCACCGGGGCGTGGGACCCCAGAGGGGCACTGGGGACTGCCAGTCCGTCATTGTCTTTCCACAGGCGCCAAACCTAGTGAACAACAGGACACACGGCCTGAGGCACCAGGGAGGAGCTTTGCAGGGGGATCGTCACTGACTTCACCTGCCTGGCTGGCCGCTCAGAGATCCCCCCGCTGGCCCGAGGGCTCGCACCCACCTGCTGAGACCAGGACGACGGCCATGAAGAGCGCCATTTCCTGGGCATCCAGCCCCAAGGAGCTGAGCTTCTCGCTGAACTCGAACATGGCGTCCAGCAGGCAGCCCATGCCCATGGTGCGCAGGCTGCAGAGCGAGTAGGTCTCGCCGCTCAGGAACGTCACCACCTTCTCCTTGGGGTTGAAGAGGGAGGAGAACCGCACCATCAGCACCTGCAGGAAGAGGATCAGAGCTGAGCCTGCAGCTCTAGTGGCCAGGCAGAGTACAGGGTTTAGAGTCTGGGGGTGCCAAGGGTCCTCAATTGTGTTACATAATTCTAAGCCAGGTTGCCTGGGGACTGGATTCAATAAGCCAGGAAGCTCTTCCCATCCCGTTGCTATGACTGGATCGCTCAGCTCAGGCAATGACAATCATAAAGTACCTAGCCCTTATCTAGAGTTCCCTAGCCCTTACCTCAGGGCACGTCAGGATCATTATCCCCATCTGACAGATAGGGAAACTGAGGCACCAAGCAGGGAAAAGCAGCTTGTCCTAAGCCCCAGTTCAACGTTCTAGCCACTGGATCTTTAGATGCATTCAGCCTCCTGACCCTGATCTGGAGTCACTTTCTCCCTCTTGGGGTTCCTATGGGAGTTGAGGGGCCTGGGTGGAAAATTAAATAGCCCCAGAACAAGGGTAATTCAAGTCAGTGGCGCGGGTCTGATGAACCTTCTCTACAGGTGCTGTCAGGCTACCAGGTTTCCCACATGTGACAGAATTTGTGCCCGGCATGTCATGGCCACTTAAACAGCAGGAGCACAATTCATCTGAATCCTCCTGTTGCAAAAGCCCAGAGCTAGAGGGGAATCTCCCATGGCTGTTAGCAGTATGGAGGCTATGACACACAGTACACTAGTTCTGATTCCATACCGCAAGGGGTGCACACACAGAAAACCAGGGCTCGCTCCTTCCAGAAGAGGGCAGTGGGGACACACACACACACAGATTCACAGATTTCAGGGCCAGAAGGGATGGTTGTGATCACCTAGGGCAGTGCTTCCCAAACTTTTTGGCATCATGCCCCCCTTTTGATTTTTGAAAAACCCTCACGCCCCCTTCCCCCCCCACAAAAGAAACAGCAGCAAAACTTGTTGAGGGGGGGAAAAGGCACAGAGCAGGGCAGCAAAACTTGATAGGGGGGAATTTTGCGCCCCCCCCCCCGGAATTTCTTCACCCCTCCCCCAGGGGGGCATGCCCCCCAGTTTGGGAACCCATGATCTAGGGTGACCTCCTAGATAATCCAGGCCACAGAACTTCCCCCAAATAACTCCTGGAGCAGATCTGTTAGAAAAGCATCCAGTCTTAATTATAAATTGCCAGCGATGGAGAACTCACCACGGCCCTTGGTAAATTATTCCCATGCTTAATTACTCTCACCGTGAACAATTTCCAGCTTAAACTTGTCTAGCTACAATTTGCAGCCATTGGCCAGTGTCAGGTCTGTCTCTGCTAGACCAAAGCGCCCAGTACAAAATATTGGCTCCCCATGTCGGGCCTTACTGACTGTAAAAGTTGTTCTGATGGTTAATTACACTCCTATAAAAACTGCTTTATTTCCAGTCTGAATGTCTCTAGGTTAGGGCAGTTTCTGGGTAACTGCGCCTGTGTTCCCCCTCTGTGGTGCCTCCAGGACACCAACTTCAAGGCTGCCAGCTCCCAGTTGTCACCCGTCTTGGGTTGAGACCTGCATTTCTCTCCCTGATGACTGGGGCTTTAGATCAGCCCAGCTGCCTGTGAAATCCCTAGGCAGGGTCAGTTCAGTGCAGTCCCAACGAGAGGTCGCACTCCAGGCAGGAGAGGCCCGGCTCCAGGCTAGCAGGGATCTGACTGACCTGGAAGGTGCCTGCCTTGAGGAGCATGACCTGGTCCTGCTGGCAGAGCGACTGGAAGCCCGGGATGCTCTTGGCGAACTCCACCACCTCCTTGACGGCGGGCGTGAAGCACTGGGAGAACTCCTCCCACACCTGCTGGCTGCTCCTGCCGCTGCTGTAGTACGGGCTGGCGTTCAGCGGGCAGGCCTGGTGGGCAGAGTGAGCGAGGTCAGAAAAGCAGGGAGGACACGAGGAGCACGGGCCAAGCAGCTCAGCCCCCTAACTCGGGCCAGGTGGGCCTGGCATGGGACCCCACAATGGGAACACCTTGACAGTTTTGCAGCCAGAGGAATCAGAGCCAGATTTGGAGGCTCACACCTTAATTTTGGGAGGCAGGAGAAGCAGACCCAAATTCAGAGGATCGGGGGAATGTGACGCAGGTTTTTTGGGGGGACTCGGAGACTGGATTGGCACTTTCAGGATCTGGCATCTCAGACTGGCTGGGGGGGGGGCAGTCTCCCCAAAGGAGATTGTCTGGGAGCCCAAGGGGATGTGGAGACGGGGAGCTTGGGGGGTTGTGGAGGCTGTTTGGGAGCCGTGGGGATGCAGAGACTGTCTGGGAGCGCGAGGGGTTGCAGAGACGGACCCGCTCTGGAACACAGCCCTGGGGTGCAGGAGGGCACTGCAATGACACTGCCGTCCAGCAGGGGGAGCCAACCTTTAAGTTTCTTCTTGGGGTCAGTTCAGCGGCAGATCTGGGGGTCTGGGGCCCTATCCAGAGGGGTGCAGAGCACCCTGGATTCCCACTGGGGCCCAAAGGGGAGGAATTTACTGCCAGAAGAGGCGGAGGCTTCTCTGTTACTGGCTCTGGGAAGAGAGTGGGGTCTAGTGGTTAGAGCAAGAGGGGGTGCTTTGGGAGTCAGGATTCCCGGGTTTTACTCCTGGCCCTTTGGGGTCTAGTGGTTAGAGTGGGAGTGGAGGGAGCTGGGTGTCAGGGGTCTTTGGTTCTATTCCCAGCTCTGGGAAGAGAGTGGGTCTAATGGTTAGGACAGGGTGAGGCGACTGGGATCCAAAACTCCTGGGTTTTCATCCTGAGTCTGCTGAGACTGGGCTAGCAATTCCTCATCTCTACGCTTCAATTTCTCCTCTGGACACCCCGCTGAGACAATCCTGCTTGCCCTCCCCCCCAACCCTGCTAGCTACGTACAATGCCTCTGCTGGTGGCCGAGCGCCAGGGACATGCCGTCTGGGGGCTGCCCTCGGAGTAGCCGTAGTCGAAGAGGGGGTAGTGCCTGGCGTTGGCCAGGTAGCTGCTCTGCTGGGCCTGGTAGATGTCGTTGCCGAAGGGGCGGGGCCCGTTGTCCACGTAGGCGGGGACCTCATGGGGGCAGGAGCTGTAGCTGGGGAGGCGCAGGTCGGCCGACTCGTACGGCCCGCAGGCATAGCCGTTGCTGAGCTGCTGGTCAGTGTAGCTGAGCGAGGAGCAGGGCTCGGCCCGCCTGCCGAGCCGGTCCTGCCCGCTGACGAAGATGTCATGGTAGGCCCGGGAGATGGCACCGATGGCCTCCTCCTCCTGGGCATCAGGACTCGGGGGCGCCTCCCCCTCAGGCCCCAGCCCCACCTCCATGGGGGCCTCGCCGAGGCTGTTCATGTAGCTTTGCATCTCATCCAGCAGACGCTGCTTCTCCCGCTTGGGAATGCGCCCAAAGCGCACAGCTGTGTGGGGAGGAGAGAGAGTGTGAGCGCCCCCTACTGGAAGTAGGCAGCATTGGGGAGGGATCAAGTCAGCAGCACCTGGCTGGGTGGGAGGAGGTGGCGTCAGGGGCTAGTCACCACCTGTGGCTTCTGTCCTGGTGCACGCGGTGCTTGGCGCAGCAGGGAGTAACAATAATTTCCTGTTCTACACTGCGGCTGCTACGCTGCACTCCAGAGCAGGCTGCATTGCAAAGCTGCTTCCCACGATGCAGCTGTTTCCCTTCCTTCTGGAGAATCTGTGTGTCTGGACTGGCACAGCTCTGCCAGCTCCCTTTGCACCCCACACCTCCTACATAACCCCCGTGCGCCCCTCCCTTGCCAGGCAGAGGTCTCTTTCCCCACAGTGGCCCCATGGGAACCTTTGCCTCCACCCCCCTGCCTGGCATGTCTCTGCTCCACTTTTCTCTCCAAAACTAGGTCAGTGGGTCGGGAGCAGAACCCAGGCCAGGCCCATGGGAGACGCAGAGAGGCTGGGGCAGGGTCCCTTCTTACTATAGAACCGTCCAGCACCTCCTCTGCCCAGGCCTGGGGTTCACCCCTCGCCTTGAGCCTCTTCAGGAGGGAGGGGGAAGGCTGAGATTTTATCACGGCTTCTTGACAGCAACAGACCATGTGGCTTCCTCTGCCCCTGGCAGCCAGTCCTGACCTGAGGCCAGACAAAGGCTGGTGTCAATCAGGAGAGCGGCATTACAGTGAATGCGGCTGCACTGGTGTCAGAGCCCTGGGTTCTCATCCTGGGGGGAGGAGGGGTGGAGGGTCTGGTGGTGAGAGCGGGGGGGCTGGGAGTCAGGACTCCTGGGTTCTAGCTCCAGCTCTCAGAGGGGAGGGGGTCGGGAGGAGGGAAATAGGGCTCCCACCCATGGCAAGAGCGCTCTAGCGCAAGGGAAAGCCCAGCTGGGGCTCCTGAATTCTACTCCCGGCTCCAGGGAAGGGGGATATAAGAGCTTGGACTCCTGGGCTTTCATCTACTCTGATCTGCTATGCAGGACATGTGCCTGCTCTGTGCCTCAGTTTCCCCCTTTGTTACGTCGGAGAGAGTGATACTGCTCCTCCGTTGCAAAGCGCGAAGACCTATGGCCAACAAGTATCTTCCTCTGCCGTGGCACCCGCTTCCCCCAGTTCCTCCTGGCCCAACAGCAGGGGCCTGATCCTGCACAGAAACAGACCAATGGAAGCAGGATCGGGCCCACATACGGCACCTCATGGGTGTGGGAGGCCCCATGCTGGGCAGGGAGAGTCCGGTTCTCATGCCCACCTGGGGCTTTGGTGACGGGGGCGGGGGACGTGTCTGGAGGCTGTGGGAGCTGCTGCCATAACACGAGCTGGAGCGGGGGCAGCACATGGCCGCCCTGACCCACAACCCTCCTTTTCCACAGGCAGGATCCCCTTGCCACTCATAAAGCCCAGATGGGCCTAGGGCAGCCTGGCAGGGCGGGGGGCAGAGAGCACCCCAAACATCCCCCCCATCCCTGTGTCTGTCCATCTCTGCCCCTTTCCTCCCCCACTCTACCCCACCCCTCGCCCTCTCCCCTCCCCTTGCAGGCTCCTGCCCCCAGCACAGTAGCTGTGAGCCTGGATAGCGCCCGTAGACCTTTCCTGCCCTCCGGCCCCTGCACCCTGAGGCTGCTGCTCAGTCCTGGGGTTCGGCCGCTGACTCAACCCGCCTGCTGGGCAGGATCCAGCCCAAGGCAGGCAACATCCCCGTCCTCACCATGAGCATTTACTTTGCCCTGCGCTCTGGACCTGTGAGCCAGCTTCCCCCACGCAAGAGCCTGCCCCCCACCACTGGTCCCGCAGGGATGGGACCCAGGCGTTTGGGGGCCGGGGTGCTGAGATCCAGGGGGCTGGTTCTTCTACGTTCCTGGCCCAAAGCAGCCCAGAGCCAGAACTGTCAGGCAGCGAGGAGGGAGGCCTGGGGAGCCAAAGGTCCCAGTAGAAGAGGCTCAGGTGGGAGGCGCAGGCCAAGCTCCATGGTTCTGGTTCTGATCTAGGCCCACCTCCATGGCTCTGGCCTGGGCCCAGTGCCAGATCCCTCCCGCACTCCGCCCCAGCCATTCGGAGCACACTAATGCTGACGAGCCATTTCAAAGCCTAACGAATCCACCATGAGTGGATGGGAGAAGCTGGAGCCATTCATCACAGTCTGGCCCTGGCCTCAGCCTCTCTGCACACCCGCCCCTCGTGCAGAGCCATAAATCAGCCCCCAGCACAGAGCTCCATCCATCAGCTGGGGCAGCTGCTGCCTTGGCAGAGCAGGAGGGAGGCAGCATGGGACCTGGGGATACTGGGGTCCTGCTGCAGGGGCAAGGCACCGGCCTGTACCCCAAGCCGCCTCTCCCAGCTCCAGCTACGTTCCTATGGGGCTCTCCTGGAGAAAGGGATCTGGTGTCGGTGCACAAGAGAGAGCCAGGGCTGGGCTGGCAGGTGGGGCTGCGGGCTGGGACTGGGGGGCACTGGCATTGGCGGGTGCGGGGGAACCAGGGCCAGGCTGCAGGCTGGGGTTGGGGGGCACTGGCAGAGGAGGTGCAGGGGAGCCAGGTCCGGGCTGCAGGCTGGGATTGGGGGGCACTGGCACTGGGGGGTGCGTGGGAGCCAGGGCCGGGCTGCAGGCTGGGATTGGGGGGTACTGGCAGAGAGGGTGCAGGGGAACCAGGGCTGGACTGGCAGGTGGGGCTGCAGGCTGGGGTTGGGGGGCACTGACAGAGAGGGTGCAGGGGAGCCAGGGCTGGACTGGCAGGAGGGGCTGCAGGCTGGGATTGGGGGGTACTGGCAGAGAGGGTTCAGGGGAGCCAGGGCTGGGCTGGCAGGTGGAGCCATGGGTTGGGCAGAATGGTAAGCCAGGAGCATGTTAGTGGCAGATGTGACAGTGGCCATACCCAAGGGCAGGCCAGGCCATGGGGTGGGCCAGGACAGTCAGTGAGGGGTGGGTGACCAGGAGAGGTGGGGGTGGGGCGGGGTGGATCAGGAGAGGTGGGGGGCAGACAGAGCCCTGTGATCGCTGTCCCGTAACATGCTGGTGGCCAGGAGAGGCGGGGGGGCAGGAGAGCCAGGGGATGGGGGGCAGGAGAGCCAGGGGATGGGGGCAGGAGAGCCAGGGGATGGGGGCAGGAGAGCCAGGGGGATGGGGGCAGGAGAGCCAGGGGATGGGGGCAGGAGAGCCAGGGGATGGGGGCAGGAGAGCCAGGGGATGGGGGGCAGGAGAGCCGGGGGATGGGGGCAGGAGAGCCAGGGGATGGGGGCAGGAGAGCCGGGGGATGGGGGCAGGAGAGCCAGGGGATGGGGGGCAGGAGAGCCGGGGGATGGGGGCAGGAGAGCCAGGGGATGGGGGCAGGAGAGCCGGGGGATGGGGGCAGGAGAGCCGGGGGATGGGGGCAGGAGAGCCAGGGGGCGGCCAGAGCCGGCGCTCACCGTCGCGGGACATGCCGACGGCCAGGCACTTCTTGAAGCGACAGTGCTGGCAGCGGTTGCGGTTCATGCGCATTATCATGCAGTTCTCGTTCTTCACGCACATCTTGTAGCTGATGTTCTGCTGGATGCTGCGCCGGAAGAAGCCCTGCAAGGGACCAAGGGGCAAGGAGTCAGCACCAGGCAAAGCCTACCCCGCCCTCCACCTGTCCCACCTGTGCCCCAGACCTGTTCCGCCCTGCCCTGCCTGCGCCCCCCACCTGTTCCCACCTGTGCCCCAGACCTGTTCCGCCCTGCCCCGCCTGTGCCCCCCACCTGTTCCCACCTGTGCCCCAGACCTGTTCCGCCCTGCCCTGCCTGCGCCCCCACCTGTTCCCACCTGCCCCCAAGCTGCCACACTGGTGCCCCCACCTGCCCTGCCTGTGCCCCCCACCTGTTCCCACCTGCCCCCAAGCTGCCACACTGGTGCCCCCACCTGCCCTGCCTGCGCCCCCCACCTGTTCCCACCTGCCCCCAAGCTGCCACACTGGTGCCCCCACCTGCCCTGCCTGCGCCCCCCACCTGTTCCCACCTGCCCCCAAGCTGCCACACTGGTGCCCCCACCTGCCCTGCCTGCGCCCCCACCTGTTCCTACCTGCCCCCAAGCTGCCACACTGGTGCCCCCACCTGCCCTGCCTGCGCCCCCACCTGTTCCTACCTGCCCCCAAGCTGCCACACTGGAGCCCCCACCTGCCCTGCCTGTGCACCCGCCTGCCTCCCCCTGCCCCCGCCTCCCCCTTCTTGCCCCCAGCCCATTCGCTCAGCCAGGGAGGTGCTGGCAGCGGGCTCCCCTCAGAGCTAAGTCGTGATGGGTCGCCATGGTGATGCCCTAGCTACCAAGGAAGCTGGGTGTCTCACGTGGGTCCCCGCCCACAAGCCCCGCCCTGGCCCCGCCTCCTCACCTTGCAGCCCTCGCAGGCGTGGACGCCGTAGTGGAAGCCAGAGGCGATGTCTCCGCACACCTTGCACAACAGCACCATCCCGCCCGTCTCTGCAAGGGGGGGGATTAGCATCCTACTCCTGTCCCCTCCCGCATCCCCCCCAACAGAGAGGGAAGGGCCTGCGAGTGGGCGCTGCACCGCCTCCCACCGACCAGCTGCCCTGCCCCAGGGTCCCACCTGGCACCCTCTCCCTCAAGAACCCCCACTGCTTCCTCTCGGAGACACCCCCTTTCCAGCCAGACTGCCAGCCTCCCAAAGTGGGGGTGCATGGTCTGCACTGTGCATCAGTTTGGCTCCTTGTGCTTCGTGAGAGTACCATACCCCGGATATTCCTGTTGCTTTGGATGGCCTAGTGGTGAGAGCAGAGGGGGCTGAATGTCAGAACTCCTGGGCTCTGTCTCCAGCTTGGGGGGTGGGGGAAGTGGTGTCTAATGGTTGGAGCAACAAGCCTGGACATCAGGACTCCTGGGCTCTACAACTGAGCTGCTTTCCCGTCACCTCTCTGTGCCTCAGTTTCCCCAGCAGTGAGGAGCGGCCCTAGACGAGCTGCCGGCAACTGGCGCCCTAGGCGATCGGCGCCCCCGCCTCCAAAGCCCTCAATGGCCATTTATCTTGGCACCCTCGGCGACCGTCTAGTTCGCCTGTATTGACAGGCCGCCACTGCCAGCAGTAGCAGGGGCGTGATGACAGTCAGCACCCTGGTCACTTACTTGTGAAGGTGCCGGTCACTCCATTCTGCTTGGCGGTGGTAACTCTGCTCTGGGTGGGGGGCGACTGGCCCTGGCCGGGGTACCTGATCCCCTCCGGGAACTGGAAGGCCACCTTGGGCGAGGACGGTGAGCTGGGGCCCTGCGGCTTGATGGCCCCGATCTCGGTCAGTGTCAGCTCCTCCAGCGACGAGGGCAGGGAATGCTGTGGGGATGGCACCAGGTACCCGCTGGGTGGGCTGCCCGGGGTGGGGCTGGACCCTGCAGTGGAGCCCACGTAGAGGATCACGCCGCCTGTGGGAGAGAGCCGAGGGGGAGGTCAGATGGGGTCACGGCTTGAGTCCCACGGCAGAAAACAGCAGGAAGCAAGAGCTGGACTAGGGGGTGCTCAAGGCTGCACTCCCCACAGGGAAGCTGCTTGGTGGGGGGATCTGGGGCGGCCTTCATCCCCCAGGTTTAGCACCAAGTGGGGAAGAGCTGGCTCTTTGGGTGGGGTTGGGGGCCGGGGGCGTGTCCCTGCCAGACTCGTGTCTGGGGTCATCGTGGGAGAGGGAACAAAAGAACAGGGGGCAAGGGAAGGGGGGGATGAAAGAGACACAGAACAGGAAGAAATCTGGGCAACAGGCAAAGGCCATCACTTGCCACAGGACAGATGCAACCTCTGGCCCCTGCATTGGCCTTCCCTTGTCCTGGCCCTGCCAGCTGTCGGGGCCAGGACCAGCTGCAGCCCCCCCCCCCCCCCACGCAGAGCGGAGCCCCTGGGGCACAGCATGGGGGGGAGGAGCACAGCATGGGGGGGAGGAGCACAGCATGGGGGAGGAGTGCAGCATGGGGGGGAGGAGCACAGCATGGGGGAGGAGTGCAGCATGGGGGGGAGGAGCACAGCATGCTGGAGGAGGAGTGCAGCATGGGGGGGAGGAGCACAGCAAGGGGGGCTAGGGGAGGTGTGCAGAGGGAGGGACTGGGGGAGGTGTGCAGCAGGGGGGGCTCGGGGAGGCGTGCAGAGGAGGGACTGGGGGAGGTGTGCAGAGGGAGGGACTGGGGAAGGTGTGCAGCGGGGGGCTGGGGGAGGCGTGCAGAGGAGGGACTGGGGGAGGTGTGCAGCGGGGGGGGCTGGGGGAGGTGTGCAGCGGGGGGGCTCGGGGAGGCGTGCAGAGGAGGGACTGGGGGAGGTGTGCAGCGGGGGGAGGCGGGGGAGGCGTGCAGAGGAGGGACTGGGGGAGGTGTGCAGCGGGGGGGGCTGGGGGAGGTGTGCACAGGAGGGACTGGGGAAGGTGTGCAGGAGGGGGGGCTCGGGGAGGCGTGCAGCGGGGGGGCTCGGGGAGGCGTGCAGCGGGGGGGGCTCGGGGAGGCGTGCAACAGGGGGGAGGAGCACAGCAGGGTGGGGGGATGAAGTGGCAGCAGGGTGCACACAGCCACCGGGCCGCCCTGAGGCTGGGCTGCGGGGAAAGTGGGGTGTCCGGACCGTGGTGCAGAAAGTAGGGCAAACCAACAGATGACAAAATGCAGCCGCCCCCTGGCGCCGGCCCAGGGTGCGAGGGCAGGGCCAGGGGCCATGCCAAGATTCCTGGCTCTGCCCCTCAATCCCCACCCACCCCACCAGCCCCTCCTGCATTTACCAGTAGCAAAGACCCTCCACCCTCAATTGCAGCAAGGGGTGTGAGGGCTTTTGTGGAGGTGGCACCCAGGAGGAAAGAGACCCCATGCCCTTGTGCACTCACAACACACACACAATACATGCACACATACTCACACAACGCGCGTACACACACGCACATACACAACACACACACAATACATGCACACATACTCACACAACGCGCGTACACACACATACACAACACACAATACATGCACACATACTCACACAACGCGCATACACACACGCACATACACAACACACACACAATACATGCACACATACTCACACAACGCGCGTACACACACGCACATACACAACACACACACAATACATGCACACATACTCACACAACGCGCGTACGCACACATACTCACACAACGCGCGTACGCACACATACACAACACACAATACATGCACACATACTCACACAACGCGCGTACACACATACACAACACACAATACATGCACACATACTCACACAACGCGCGTACACACACACATACACAACACACACACAATACATGCACACATACACACACAACGCGCGTACACACACATACACAACACACAATACATGCACACATACTCACACAACGCGCGTACACACACACATACACAACACACACACAATACATGCACACATACTCACACAACGCGCGTACACACACGCACATACACAACACACAATACATGCACACATACTCACACAACGCGCGTACACACGCACATACACAACACACACACAATACATGCACACATACTCTCACAACGCGCGTACACACGCACATACACAACACACACACAATACATGCACACATACACAACGCGCGTACACACACGCACATACACAACACACACACAATACATGCACACATACTCACACAACGCGCGTACACGCACATACACAACACACACACAATACATGCACACATACTCACACAACGCGCGTACACACGCACATACACAACACACACACAATACATGCACACATACACAACGCGCGTACACACACGCACATACACAACACACACACAATACATGCACACATACTCACACAACGCGCGTACACACGCACATACACAACACACACACAATACATGCACACATACTCACACAACGCGCGTACACACACGCACATACACAACACACACACAATACATGCACACATACTCACACAACGCGCGTACGCACACATACTCACACAACGCGCGTACACACACACATACACAACACACACACAATACATGCACACATACTCACACAACGCGCGTACACACACATACACAACACACAATACATGCACACATACTCACACAACGCGCGTACACACACACATACACAACACACACACAATACATGCACACATACTCACACAACGCGCGTACACACACGCACATACACAACACACACACAATACATGCACACATACTCACACAACGCGCGTACACACACATACACAACACACAATACATGCACACATACTCACACAACGCGCGTACACACGCACATACACAACACACACACAATACATGCACACATACTCTCACAACGCGCGTACACACGCACATACACAACACACACACAATACATGCACACATACACAACGCGCGTACACACACGCACATACACAACACACACACAATACATGCACACATACTCACACAACGCGCGTACACACACATACACAACACACAATACATGCACACATACTCACACAACGCGCGTACACACACACATACACAACACACACACAATACATGCACACATACTCACACAACGCGCGTACACACACATACACAACACACAATACATGCACACATACTCACACAACGCGCGTACACACGCACATACACAACACACACACAATACATGCACACATACTCACACAACGCGCGTACACACGCACATACACAACACACACACAATACATGCACACATACACAACGCGCGTACACACACGCACATACACAACACACACACAATACATGCACACATACTCACACAACGCGCGTACACACGCACATACACAACACACACACAATACATGCACACATACACAACGCGCGTACACACACGCACATACACAACACACACACAATACATGCACACATACTCACACAACGCGCGTACACACGCACATACACAACACACACACAATACATGCACACATACACAACGCGCGTACACACACGCACATACACAACACACACACAATACATGCACACATACTCTCACAACGCGCGTACACACGCACATACACAACACACACACAATACATGCACACATACACAACGCGCGTACACACACGCACATACACAACACACACACAATACATGCACACATACTCACACAACGCGCGTACACACACATACACAACACACAATACATGCACACATACTCACACAACGCGCGTACACACACACATACACAACACACACACAATACATGCACACATACTCACACAACGCGCGTACACACACATACACAACACACAATACATGCACACATACTCACACAACGCGCGTACACACGCACATACACAACACACACACAATACATGCACACATACTCACACAACGCGCGTACACACGCACATACACAACACACACACAATACATGCACACATACACAACGCGCGTACACACACGCACATACACAACACACACACAATACATGCACACATACTCACACAACGCGCGTACACACGCACATACACAACACACACACAATACATGCACACATACACAACGCGCGTACACACACGCACATACACAACACACACACAATACATGCACACATACTCACACAACGCGCGTACACACGCACATACACAACACACACACAATACATGCACACATACACAACGCGCGTACACACACGCACATACACAACACACACACAATACATGCACACATACTCACACAACGCGCGTACACACGCACATACACAACACACACACAATACATGCACACATACTCACACAACGCGCGTACACACGCACATACACAACACACACACAATACATGCACACATACACAACGCGCGTACACACGCACATACACAACACACAATACATGCACACATACACAACGCGCGTACACACACATACACAACACACACACAATACATGCACACGCGCGCACGTTCCTTGTGACCTATATCGGGCAAGTCGCTGCCCTTCTCTGACTCGGATCTTGGCCGGTTCTTGGCCCTGCAAACGCACGAGCCGGTTCCTCCGCAGCCGGGACGTTCCCTCCCGCCCCTCCGGCTCCGGCGATTTTCAACAGGCCCGTCCAGGGTTTCAACCCGCAGCCCGAATTTCAGCGGAGCCCGGACTCGGAGCCGCCCAGCGCGGAGCCGCGTGTGGCTGGGAGGCGCTAGGCGGAGCCGGGTGGGGATTTGCCCCTGGCACGCTCCCACCGCACCTGGCTCAGTGCCCGCTGGCCTGGGGGCTGCGGAATATGCGCTTAACAGCCCCACACCAGCCTCTTTCTCCCCCCCAGCTCCGCGCGGCACCGCCCCCCCCCGCCCCCCCCCCCCGCAAAGCAGGACTCCAGGCAGCCATTGCTTCTGTCCGGTACCAGACCCGGAGCATCTTCGCCAGACCCGACAGCAGGGAGATCCTGCCTACAAACAAGCCCCTGCCCTCGGCGAGGGAACCCCACGGGGGCGGGGGGCACAAGGGGGCAGGCGGGGCAGGAGCGGGCCGGCGGGGGGCACAAGGGGGCAGGCGGGGCAGGAGCGGGCCGGCGGGGGCACAAGGGGGCTGGCGGGGGGCACAAAGGGGCTGGCGGGGGGCACAAGGGGGCAGGCGGGGCAGGAGCGGGCCGGCGGGGGGCACAAGGGGGCAGGAGCGGGCCGGCGGGGGGCACAAGGGGGCAGGCGGGGCAGGAGCGGGCCGGCGGGGGGCACAAGGGGGCAGGCGGGGCAGGAGCGGGCCGGCGGGGGGCACAAGGGGGCTGGCGGGGCAGGAGCGGGCACAAGGGGGTCGGCGGGGGGCACAAGGGGGCAGGCGGGGCAGGAGCGGGCCGGCGGGGGCACAAGGGGGCAGGCGGGGCAGGAGCGGGCACAAGGGGGCCGGCGGGGGGCTGGCGGGGCAGGACCGGGCCGGCGGGGGCACAAGGGGGCTGGCGGGGCAGGAGCGGGCCGGCGGGGGGCACAAGGGGGCAGGCGGGGCAGGAGCGGGCCGGCGGGGGGCACAAGGGGGCCGACGGGGGGCACAAGGGGGCTGGCGGGGCAGGAGCGGGCACAAGGGGGTCGGCGGGGGGCACAAGGGGGCAGGCGGGGCAGGAGCGGGCACAAGGGGGCCGGCGGGGGGCTGGCGGGGCAGGACCGGGCCGGCGGGGGCACAAGGGGGCTGGCGGGGCAGGAGCGGGCCGACGGGGGGCACAAGGGGGCTGGCGGGGCAGGAGCGGGCACAAGGGGGTCGGCGGGGGGCACAAGGGGGCAGGAGCGGGCCGGCGGGGGCACAAGGGGGGGCGGGAGGGGGGGGGGGAGCGGCAGACGATCCGGCCAAGGGGGCAGGGGAGGACACGGCCGCCCCCGGCCCCGCCCCCGGTCAGGCCGGCACGTGAGGGCGCCGCGCCAGCCCCGGGGACACCTGACCGGCTGCTCACGCGGCTGCGGCGCCCCCGCTCGCTGGGGGAGGGGGCATGGCCCTGCCTCCGTGCGGGGGGGGGGGGGTAGCAGAGCGCCGCGTGCGGGGGGGGAGGTAGCAGAGCGCCGCGTGCGGGGGGGGGGGGGGAGGTAGCAGAGCGCCGCGTGCGGGGGGGGGGGTAGCAGAGCGCCGCGTGCGGGGGGGGGGGAGGTAGCAGAGCCCCGCGTGCGGGGGGGGGGGGTAGCAGAGCGCCGCGTGCGGGGGGGGGCAGGGCAGACGAACGGACAGGCTGCGTCTCCAACCTGTAACCCGCCCCTCGCTCCCCACTCCCATTGCGCCCGGAGGGGGAAGGGACGTGGCTGCCAGCCCCCTCCCCGCGCTAACCACTAGTGCCCGCTCCCCTCCCCGTTCCCAGCCAGGAAGGAGACGGGCAGCTCTTTCCAAGGTTAACCCTTCGCCTCGCAGTCCTGGCCAGTGGGGCAGGCAGGACGGGGGGCTCCTGTCTGGCCCGTCGCTTTGCAGGTCATTCCGCAGCCGGCCTGAACGCCCCTGGTCGCCCCGCTCCGACTCAGGCCCTGCAGTGTCTGGGGCCAGCAGCCTTGCACCAGGCTGGGCCCTGGGGTTCTTACATCAGGCTGAGGTGCCAGGATGACCCATTGGGCAGCTGGTGCTGAAGGTGGGACCCAAGCCCAACCACTGGGTACTGCTGCTGGGTTCTGAGTCTGGTTCTGGATCCAGCTGCTGGGTGTTGGATTCTGACCTGGATCCAGATGTGGGCTCTAGGGTTAGAGCTGGACCCAAGGGCTCTGCAGGATCCTGTGCTACCAGGGCATTTTCTAAGAGGCTGGGCAGAGCCAGGGAGAGCTCTGAGATCCCCAATGGCAGCTTGCCACACTGCATCCCCAGCAGGGCCCCCCTCACACTGCGGGATCCAAGCCAGACACTGCCCCCGTCCTGCCCCCCACAGGTCGGGTCGATTTCCAGGGCCGTGAATGCCAGGGCAGCTCGCCACGCACCTTCCCTTTCCCCTTGTGACAGGAACACGCCCTTGCTCGCTGCAGGCAGGGCCGGCCCACAACATGTTGGCTCCTGAGGCAGGGAGCTCAAATGATGCCCCCTCACTGCACCAGCAGCAGGCACAATTTTCTACACTGGGTCCTAGTGGCACCCCCCCAGTCTGGCACCTGAGGCAGCCGCCTCAGTTTGCCTCCAGGTAAGGCCAGCCCTGACTGCAGGGAGAGACCTCAGTGCAGGTTAGGGTCCAGTTGTGCCAGGCACTGCTTCCTGCTCCAAACGTGCCCAGCCAGAGGGTGGCCGAGGAAACGCCCCAGCCCACGGGCCAGTGGCAGCGCTGAAGAAGAGCCCAGCTGTCCCAAGTCCCAGTTTGGTATGCTAACCACTAGACCACACTGCTGAAAGGCCACCAGCCCTCTGAGCTCCCCCCGCTGCAGCACTGTGGCACGGGCCACCCCAGAGCAGCGAGTGGCACCGTCCCAGCCTTGCTGAATTCAGTCTAACACGGGGACCCGCTGCTTTCGGAAGAGCATAAAAGTGCCGCCCCGCCGGGTGCAGATTCCAGCAGAGCTGCCGGAGCTGGGAAGGCAGCTGCAGTGTCTCGCCTGCACTGGGGAAGGGAGGGGAATCAATCACAAAGACACCTCCTCAGCACTGCGCTGGAAGCAGCTGCCGCCGCCTGTACCTGGTGACCTGAATTCTCCTGACAAAGGCAAATCCCAGGGCGCTCTCGGGCATATTTAGAAGGCATGTCACACTCTGCGGCGCCTCCAGCAGCCGGGGGAGTCCGTGTGCATTTCCCAGGCCAGGCCAGCTCACCGCCATCTGATCTCAGCGCTTAAACCCCATTATCCGCCCCCTCGCCAGACGCGGGAAGCAACAAATACAATAAATTATTTTGTTGGCTCAGCTTTCGGAGTCATTTAGAGGCTGAAGCCAAGCTGGCCCGTGCAGGCCCACACGTGTCTCTGAAACCCATCCCGCCCCCACAATCTGTCCAGAACTGCAGCCAAATACTCCCCCCAGAAAGACTCATTTAGATTCCTGGGTAAACAAAGGGGGCCTTTTGACTCCAGCTCTGCTGATTCCGGGTCCTCCCATGTTGCAAACGCCCCCCCCCCCCCCCCCCCGCTCCATTCTGTGGCTGAGTTTTCCATGCGAGGGAAGCCAGGTGGGTCAGTTTCACCCAATGTAGAATAACTTATCACATGAGGCAGCTGAGGGCCAGATCCCAGGTTCCCAGATTGGGACGCTGCTCTGGTTAAAGGGAGCACCGGAGCAAGCCAGGAAATGTGGGACTGTATCTCCAGTGCCCTGCAGCTTGATGGGAGGGGAGGAGTTTGGATCTAGGTTTCCTGGCCCCAGCAGAAGTCAAGATACAGTCTTGAGACTGAATTTTCTTCAGTCCAATCTGTCCCGTCCCCCCCACCACACACTCCTTTCCATGTCACCGGGATACTGCAAGGGGTTGGTGTCAGAGCTCCCTGTCAGCTGAGCACTTGGTGGCCACCCAGGAGAGAGTCAAATGCCGCCTAGCTGATTAGCAGACCGCCTACAACCAGCAGCCTGTGTTTTTATTGGTGGTGCACATCTTCACCTTCACTGCCTCAGTGCACACGACAAAATTTATTCTGCACATGGATGGCAACAATTAAAGAGAACCTTGGCTGGGGTGCAGGTGAATTCTTCCCTCTGCCCTGCCAGACAGGGGGCTGCAGGGCCGGCGCAGAAGCCGTGTTAACTTCTTTGACTTGTGCCACTCCTCATGGATGGTGTTTAAGCTTTACCCCATAACTGTTCCCAGAAGCCTCCGCCAATACAGGCCTCATCACACATGACAGAAGCACTGAGCAAGGGGCCCAGACACCCCTGACGTGCAGGGGCACGGAACACCCAGCTCCACGTCTTGCCTGGCACAAGTTTCTGTTTGCAGCCATCTCAGGTACCAGAACTTAGAGCAACCTCCTGCAGAAAGAGGACAAGCTGGGGCCCCGGGAGAAACAGGCCCCCACTCCCACAAGACGGGAAGCCGCATCCCTGCATATGGCACAGTGTAAATAAATGAGATTACCCAGAAAGGGAGCACGCGTCTAGGAAAGGACTTAGCTGCTGCGCTGCCAGGAGACACTAGCTACTCGTGCAGGATTTAATCTTCCAGCACGTTCCTTCACCAGTGGAGCGAGGGGCGGGGGGAGGAAACTGCCTGGCGCTTTTTTTGGCTTAAGTAGGTTAAGCATCTGCGGGCTGGCAGGAGCTTCCGAACAGGCGTGAGTCCGGGAGCAGAGTCAGCAGGGCGGGTGAGCCCTGCAGAGCTCCAGCGTCCGTGGCTGTGGCGAGGTCGGGGGAGAAGGGCAGGCAGCAATGATCAACTCTCAAGGGCTGGGGCTGTCTTAGATCTCAGTGAGAAAATCCCTGTATAAATGGCTGCCATGCCCCAGCCCAGAGGTGGCTGCATTTCAGGCTGTCGTTTTGTTCTCTGGACAGGGTCCTGCCCCATGCCTGCCGCTCGAGTGCCCATCTGCACGCCAATAACGAATAATAATAATAATCAGGAACCCACTGTTTCAATGAGTCACCCTCCCTCATCTAGCTACCTCCAGGGCCACATCCCCTCAATCTCTAGCCATCTAAGGCTGGAGTTCCCAAGGCAGCTCAGAGCCAGGATGCCCATAGGCGCTGTCCGCACGGACGCAACAATGTTTTCCCAGCATTGGCACAAAAGCAGGGCCAGAGTCTCCCAGGGGCTCAGCCATCAACACACACAAAATCCAGCCACTTACATCAGTACCTCCATGGGAGCTAGAGTTGTGGCTCCTCCCCCCCACATATATATCTGGGGAGCTGTGGGGAACCCCAAATCCGCCTGCCGTGCCTCTGGCTGAGCTGCAGATGGATTTTAACCCGTCCCTTTCTTGCTGGCAGGGAGACTTTTCCTTCAGGACAGAAGGGGCGAGTGGGAAACCTTTGCCCGTACCACTGGAGAAGCAGGAAAAGCCAGCAGCTGAGCTGACAGCCCAGCCTTGGCTCTGACCTCCTCCTGCCGCCTCTGCCACGAAAGGCAAGGCCCTTTCCTATGCGCATCCGGGGAGCCCACGCCGCAGGGCGCCTCATTTAGTTGGATTTCCGAGGGGGTGGAGGAGGGGACTGGGAGACGAGTCACTGTACTGAGCGACCCCCGTGCCCAGGAGCGGATGAGGTAACAATAAGGGGGGCATCCGAATTCCCAGTTTTGGACCCAGCCCTGCATTCTGGTTCCACCTGCCGTGCAGGTGGTGGTGAAATGTGGCCCTGGCTCCAGGTATCAGAACAGCCCAGTGAAAGAGTCTGCTCCCACCCCCTGCAACCATCACCGGATCCAGGGCCCTCAAAGGCCCCTGGGGCAGAAGTCTTCCAGAGAGGGAAACTGAGGCACACATGGAGCCATGAGCAAAGCTGGCAAGAGGAGATTCCAGGACAGTGTTCTGTGCAAAGCCCTGCTGCTTCCACGCTGGGTCCTAGATTTCATGGGGCACCCACAGCAACAGAAGGTCAAGAGGTTTGGAGGGGCTGTTTTGAGCCTGCTAGGCCCATAGCAAAGGCAAAGGAGCAATGGAGAACCAGGCGGCTCCCCTGGGATAACCAGACTCCCTCAGTCTCCGGTGTGTGTTCTCCAGCAAAAGCTCTTCTCAGATATGCAGATTTGGAGGCCAGAAGGCACCACTTTGAGAAGCTAATCTGATCCCCGGCATAGACGAAACCAGAAACAGTCCCCCAGCCACCCTGCATCGCCTGGGCAAGAGACTGGCCTTCCTAAGAAACCCAGCCTGGCTCCGGCTGGAAATTCTCCCCCCCAACCCCAGCCTGGCTCCGGCCAGAGACCCCACGCCCTAGGGATCCCTGCATGGCCTCAGCCAGAGCCCCTCCCCAGAGATCCCTGCACCCAGCCCTATCTTAGGGGTGGTCTGCAGGCCAGAACCAGGTGTGTGGTCTTGGCCAGCGGGAGGCAGGCCCTCCCCTTTGCCTTGGCGACGAGAGGGCATTTCCAGTTGCCACGCAAACGAGACAGCCACAACGCCGCCCCCCCTCCCATTTTCCTCTAGGGCCAACTTTCCTGCCCACCACAATTCATTTTCAACCCACATCAGCCTCCCAGGCACCTGGGTGCTGGGCGGACATCTGCAGACAAGCAGCAAAGAGCAAATTAGGTCAATGTCACCGTGAGGGTGGAAGAGACAGAATGAGGTGACGCAGCCTCTGGGTCAGGGATTGGGGGGGGGGGGAGATGGCAGCCTGGAGCTACCCCTCTTTGCACATACACATCCCTGCTTCCCCACTAGCTGGTTCCAGGAGGGGACACAAGCCCCCCACGCTCCGGAGCCACAATGACAGAGCCCTGGAACAAAGCGTGCACAGAAATCCCCACCGAGATAACGATCAAGCCATCTGGTTTCCTCCAGCCCCAGCCCAGGGAAGAAATCCCCCCCCCCGCCCCGCTCAGTTAGGGCCCCCTCCCAGGCACTGGCTCTCTCCTCCCCACTTCCTCCTAATTAACGAGCTGATTAGTGAAGGAGGAGAAGGCTCTGGGTGCCTCAAGCAGGAACTGACAACCTACTCTGGGTGTCTGAGAGGACGCCCCCCCCCCCACAAGCCAGGGTCGACTTGCAGCGTCTGCAAGTCGGGGCGATTGGTATGCAGCAGGCAAAGGGACTGGGCAGAAGGCTGCAACGTGTGCAATTCATCAGCGCTGAAGGGAGAGAGGGTCTAGGCAGGGCCTCAGGAGACCGGGATTCTAGCCACTGCTCTAGGCAAGTCACTGCTCTGCTCCGTGCCTCAGTTTCCCCTCCCACTCTTTGTCTGTTTAGCTCTGGGGCAGGGTCTTTCTGTCTTTCTTAGAGTGAGTCAGGCATGGACAAGTATGGCCATAGATTTCAGACCCCTTCTTCTGAGAGCTTCCACCGCCCGGCAGCCGAATGGGCACCTCCCACCTTCTCTAGGTGCTGGACAAAGAGCAAAGCCCAGGGAGCCGGCTGCAATAATATGGCAGAGAAGAGCAGTGAGTGTATCCCGGCCCATGAGCGCCAGGCTGCTGGGGAACAGAAACGGGTCTTTTCGGCTCACGCTGGGGGATACATCCAGCACCAATAAGGGCCCTGATCCTGCAACCCGCCCTATTCAGACCATGTGCCTTGTGTGTGCTCAGATCCCATGCAGTAAGTGCCTGAGGCCCCTCTATCATGAATCCCAGCCCAGGCACCCAGCAGACCCTATGGGATGCATAACCCAAAAGCTGTTGCTTTGTCTCTTCCGGAAGCCTGCCCTGGGATAGGACGCTCCCAAGAAATACCGAGAGGCACCTCCTGCTGCTCCCACGTGATGTGGCACAAGCGGCCGCAGCAGACTCCCCCAGGCAGAGGGGCCCTGAGATTAACCTGGGCCTGTCAGAGTCCCACATCCAGGTTCTGGGCAAAGGACGTGCTGGGTGGGCATCTTCCCTACCCCCGCCACCTCTGGCCTGCAGGAAGACAGGCACCGTCTGGGCACCAGGTGTGTCCACTGGCCTCTGAACGGTCAGAGGCCCTGATCCCCCAGGGCTGCTTCCCTGAGAGGCCTGTAGGACCTCGATGCCCCACTCATCCAGAACACAGGGCAGTGAGGGCCAATGAGCACAGCGTGCACGGAGCAGTGCTATCACGAGGACTGCCCCTAGGGAGGGGCAGAGTCTGCTCCTGGTTGGCACTTGGAGGGGGGCAGGATGCAATTACCCCAGCAGCGAGCACAGCCTGGGATGTTACTTAGCAGTGTAGAGCTGCATCTGTACCATGACAAGTCCACGGTCTTCATCTGCCACAAGCCAATTCCCTTAGTAACCAAGCCCTGCTAGCAGGAAGGGCGAGACAACAGTTTGTAACAGAGCAGGCCCTGCCCTGGACAAGTCACTACCTTGCCCCGTGCCTCAGTTTCCTCTTCCACTCTTTGTCTGTTTAGATCTGTTTTCTTCAGACTTATGGACAGCCACGTCTGGAGATTTCAGCTCCCATCTTCCATGAGCTCCTGCTGCCAGTGGGCAAGTGGCATCTCCTCCCCATTTGTATGACCCCACCATTGAACTGTCCTTAGCGGATTTAATGCACCTGCCATGAAGAAGGGCCACCCCCATTCTACAGATGAGGAAACCAAGGCACGGATGGATTAAGTGATGTGGCCAAGGTCACCCAGTAAATCGGTGGCACAGCCAGGCATAGCACCCAGTTCTCCCATGTGCCACTTTCAAAGCCCTGACTTCTTGCCCCCTCCACCCCGACAAGCAGGGCCTCCTGAGACAACAGTGAATACCAGCTACAGTGGAATGTGTCTAACACCTTGAACTTCAGGTGACCTGAAGGAAGAGATTGCCGGCTTACCCTTCACCTCGTAAATGAGATCTGCCTAAGACGGGCTGGCCAGTTCCACCCTCACATTCCAGCTCGCCGGGGTTCAATGACCTGGCTGGGTGTGTGTGCACACACATGCTTGTGCACCCTAATGCCTGCCCTCCTGCTTGAGGCTCTCTGAGTCACTGGCCAGTCTGCCCCTAAGCGTAATTTACAGGGGAAGCCTCGTGCAGTGCAGGCAGCTGGAGCGAATCCAGCCTGGAGAAGCCAGCAGGCTTGCACCTGGCTGCTGAGGAAGGGGGGAGTAGCAGCACCGGGCATGTTTGGGAGCTGCTCTGTGTCCTGACAGGTGACAGCAAGAGGCAAATGTAATCCAATGTGGTGTCACTGCATGCCACAGCCCTGTGACATTGGGCATGACATCACCATGAAGCCAGTGAGTGACATCATCAAAGCACCAATGCAATGTCGCCATACAGCCCAGTGACATCGCCATAAAGCCAGTGCATGGCATCAAGGCACCGATGTGACCCACGGTGATGTCACCACATAGCCAGTGACACAGCAGCATCCCTCCCAAGATGCCACAGTGACACCGTATCCGAATGCTTTCTCCTGGCTCCCCCCACCAAAGTGATGCCAGGACCCACAACACTGTCGCAATCCCAGACAGGAGCCTGAAATGTCCCCGGCTGGTGCCATGGCAGCTGGGCTGGGAGAGACTTTGCTATTTCAGAGGGATCCATGAACACCTGAATGACCTCAAGCGCCCCCCTCCCCCTCCCCACCAGTGCTGCATGCTGCTTAGGAGCAATTTATGGAGGAAGAGGGGTTTCCTGCCCCCGAGGGGGGTCCCTGTGCCCTGGCACACAGAGCGGGGAGTCTGGTGAACTCTGCTTACAAGCCACAAGGCAGCAGCTTGGGGGCAGAGCTGCCCGGCTGTATCCCCCGTCCCATGGGCACAGTCTGCCCTCAGTCAGCGCTAGGGCCAATGTGGAGTGACGCCTCCCACATCACTGGGGGAATCAGAGCGGCGACTGCCCCCGCCCCGTCTCAAACCCCCACGTGAAATCCCAACCTCTACGGACCCCAAAGTCCCCATCACTAGGCCAGCGCCCCCTGCCACCCTGCCAAGACTGAGACTGGCTGCGTCCGCAGGGAAATGGGGTCACACGCCGTGGGGGAAATCGCTGGGGGTGGGGGAATTAAGGCTCTCCACCATCACAGAGAATGCACCAGCGTCACATCACAGCCTAGGCTCAGCACCGCCCTGGGGCCACCTGCACCCCCCATTTAACCCTTTGAGATTTTCAGCAGTGCCCCCCGCGGGGGGATCCGCCAGTTTACACATTCCAGCCTCCACAAGTCCCCCCTGCCTCTTACCCCCCACGCCAGAGGGGGATAAAGCAAAGGGGGGTCTGATCTATTTGTCTCTCCTGGTCCTCGCCCCCAGCTGCAGCGGGGTAACGCAGCTTCCTCCCCCGCTAGCCCATTCTGGGAGCTGCAAGCGACCCCCGGAAATACCCCCCCCGTCGCTATTTGTCTGCAGCCTCCCCGCGCCCGCCCCAGCCCCAGCTCCCTACGGCAGCCCCGGAGCTCGACGCTGGAGTTCGCGCGCCGCGAGCCGCTCTTACCCGCACTGCTCTCCATGGTGCGCTCCGGCTGCCTCGCCCCTGGTGTCACCTGGGCCCTGGGCCGAGGCGCGGGGCCCTGGCGCCCCAGCTCTCCCCGCTGCTGCGCCTTCGGGCGGATTCACTCCCGAGCCGCCAGCCCCCCGGGCGCCGCTGCACGTGCTCGGAGCGGGGGCCGCTGCGGCGGGCGGGCGGGCGGGCGATGGCTGCCGCGCGCGGGGGATTAGCCGGCCCGCAGCGGAGCGCAGCGGAGCGGGGCAGCGGGGCGCGCGGCTCGTGTGTTGGCTGCATGTGACCCAGCCCGGCCGTGCTCCACTGACACACATTTCGGGAGGGAAAGGCTGGAGCGCGGCGCAGCGCAGCACATGGGCAGGGGGCGGAGCTGGGGGCGAGTAAACAGGGAGCCGAGCGAGCGCTCCCCGCAGCGCGGCCCGCTTGGCACGGGCCCAGCTGGGGCGCGCAGCGCCGGCCGGGTCCCCGCGCTGCCTGGCGCTCCAAGGCTCAGCCCGGCCCGGAGCTGCCTGGGTCGGCTCGGTAGCCTGGCCGGGAAAAGCCGCCTGAGTCCCAGGCCAGAAGCAACGATGGCGGGGGAGAGGGGCTTAGCGCCCCCCCGCCAGGCTCCGCGAGGTCCCCTTGTGTCGTCCCCCCACAGCCGGCAGCTAGCCCGCAACGGGATTCCACCCTCCCCACCTGCGCACCCCGCCCTCTGCCAAATTACCCCCCTCTGGTGAGTCCCCCCTTCCGCCATCTATTTACCCTCGCTTCCGCTCATCGACCCCTCCGCCACCCGATTGCTCTCCTGCCAATTCCCCCTTCTCCCTGATTGATCCCCGTCCCTCGAAATAGTCACCCTCCCCCACTGATACACACCCTCCCCGGATTTTCCGGATGGGCAGGAGTGTCCTGAGCCAAGCCCCGGGGTGGGGGGTGGGGGTGGGGGGCCCGGCCAGTGGAGGAAAGAGGCTGGAGAGAAGGAAGAAGTAGAGGCAGAAAAGGAGACGTGGGCTGAGGGAATGGGTGAAACAGGAGGACCCTGGGGGGACGGATAGAACTGGGGGGGAATATGGCAGCAAAGGGGGGGGATAGAACTGGGGAGAATGGGGTGGCAAAGGGGGAATGGATAGAACTGGGGGGATGGGGAGGCAAAGAGGGGATGGATAGAACTGGGGGGATGGGGGGCAAAGAGGGGATGGATAGAACTGGGGGGATGGGGTGGCAAAGGGGGAATGGATAGAACTGGGGGGATGGGGAGGCAAAGAGGGGATGGATAGAACTGGGGGGATGGGGAGGCAAAGGGGGGGATGGATAGAACTGGGGTGATGGGGGGCAAAGAGGGGATGGATAGAACTGGGGGGATGGGGTGGCAAAGGGGGAATGGATAGAACTGGGGGGGATGGGGAGGCAAAGAGGGGATGGATAGAACTGGGGGGATGGGGGGCAAAGAGGGGATGGATAGAACTGGGGGGATGGGGAGGCAAAGGGGGGATGGATAGAACTGGGGTGATGGGGGAGCAAAGAGGGGATGGATAGAACTGGGGGGATGGGGAGGCAAAGGGGGGATGGATAGAACTGGGGTGATGGGGGGCAAAGAGGGGATGGATAGAACTGGGGGGATGGGGAGGCAAAGAGGGGATGGATAGAACTGGGGGGATGGGGGGCAAAGAGGGGATGGATAGAACTGGGGGGATGGGGAGGCAAAGGGGGGATGGATAGAACTGGGGTGATGGGGGGCAAAGAGGGGATGGATAGAACTGGGGGGATGGGGAGGCAAAGGGGGGATGGATAGAACTGGGGGGAATGGGGTGGCAAAGGGGGGATGGATAGAACTGGGGGGATGGGGAGGCAAAGAGGGGATGGATAGAACTGGGGTGATGGGGGGCAAAGAGGGGATGGATAGAACTGGGGGGATGGGGAGGCAAAGGGGGGATGGATAGAACTGGGGGGATGGGGAGGCAAAGGGGGGATGGATAGAACTGGGGTGATGGGGGGGCAAAGAGGGGATGGATAGAACTGGGGGGATGGGGAGGCAAAGAGGGGATGGATAGAACTGGGGGGATGGGGAGGCAAAGGGGGGATGGATAGAACTGGGGGGATGGGGTGGCAAAGAGGGGATGGATAGAACTGGGGTGATGGGGGGCAAAGAGGGGATGGATAGAACTGGGGGGATGGGGAGGCAAAGAGGGGATGGATAGAACTGGGGGGATGGGGAGGCAAAGAGGGGATGGATAGAACTGGGGTGATGGGGGGCAAAGAGGGGATGGATAGAACTGGGGGGATGGGGAGGCAAAGGGGGGATGGATAGAACTGGGGGGATGGGGAGGCAAAGGGGGGATGGATAGAACTGGGGGGATGGGGAGGCAAAGGGGGGATGGATAGAACTGGGGGGATGGGGTGGCAAAGGGGGGATGGATAGAACTGGGGGGATGGGGAGGCAAAGAGGGGATGGATAGAACTGGGGGGATGGGGAGGCAAAGGGGGGATGGATAGAACTGGGGGGATGGGGGGCAAAGAGGGGATGGATAGAACTGGGGGGATGGGGTGGCAAAGGGGGGATGGATAGAACTGGGCGGAATTAGGGTGCTAGTGAATGTGGGGAGGGGCAAGCAGAAAGAGAACGGGGTGAATGGCTGCGGGACGGGGGCATTTCTAAAGTGGGGGGAACGGGGGGGTGATGGACAGACCACGCTAAGTGGAACCAGGAAGGGGCACCAGCTAGGAGGGGTGGGGAGGTGTCACCCTGACCTCAGCGAGGGGATACACACCTGAGCCAAGCTGGGGCATAAGGGGCAGAGTGTAGGGACCCCAACAGGAGGACATAAGGGGGTGGCTCAGAGCCATGGCCAAGAAGCCCCAGGAACTGCCCTGCCCTGAGCTGATGCCACGGCTGTAAGGAGGCCTCATGGAGCGGCTGCCCACATGGCTCCTGCCTTAAAACCAGGCCCCCGTGCAGCTCCACAGCCCTTGTGCTAAGGGGCAGCCGCTGCCCCGGCTAGCAAAGGGAGCTCTCTGGGCTCCAGGACACCAGGAACCCCACTGAAAGGTGCTTCTTGGCATGTGAGGCCAAAGGAAGTCCCCAAAATCCAGATCCCTGCCCCCCCTGTGGGGAACCCCTGAACCCTGCCCAGAGCACAGGAGGGGGCAACGGGGGGTTCCCCATCTCCAGAGCCTCCCCAGCCAGTTGAGAGATATTGGAGGTGCTGGCACATCTTGTTCACTGAGGCCCCCCATTTCACCTCAGCTACAGACATTGTGGGGCCCTCCTGAGCTCAGGGCCCGCAAGCCCCTTCTCACGAGCCCTGCACCCCGCAGCAGAGCTCCCTCACCCCCAGCTGCCGCCTGAGAGACACAGATCTACGGAGCCATGTCACAGACCAGCACCAAGTATACATGGCTGGGGCAACAGACACGTGCCTGGTACCCCCCCCCCCCGGAGCGGGGTCACCCGGCCAGGGCTGGTCCGATCCATCCCGGGAGATCCAGCCCTCATCAGCCTGGACATGCCTCTCCCGCCAGCCCCACCCCCTCCCCCCCCCGGAGCGGGGTCACCAGGCCAGGGCTGATCCAATCCATCCCGGGAGATCCAGCCCTCATCAGCCTGGACATGCCTCTCCCGCCAGCCCCGCCCCCTCCCCCCCGTGGAGCGGGGTCACCAGGCCAGGGCTGATCCGATCCATCCCGGGAGATCCAGCCCTCATCAGCCTGGACATGCCTCTCCCGCCAGCCCCGCCCCCTCCCCCCCCCGTGGAGCGGGGTCACCAGGCCAGGGCTGATCCGATCCATCCCGGGAGATCCAGCCCTCATCAGCCTGGACATGCCTCTCCCGCCAGCCCCACCCCCTCCCCCCCCCCGTGGAGCGGGGTCACCCGGCCAGGGCTGATCCGATCCATCCTGGGAGATCCAGCCCTCATCAGCCTGGACATCCCTCTCCCGCCAGCCTCGCCCCTCCTCCCCCGGAGCGGGGTCACCCAGCCAGGGCTGATCCGATCCATCCTGGGAGATCCAGCCCTCATCAGCCTGGACATCCCTCTCCCGCCAGCCCCGCCCCCCCCTCCCCCCCGTGGAGCGGGGTCACCTGGCCAGGGCTGATCCGATCCATCCCAGGAGATCCAGCCCTCATCAGTCTGGACATCCCTCTCCCGCCAGCCCCACCCCCTCCCCCCCGGAGCGGGGTCACCCGGCCAGGGCTGATCCGATCCATCCCAGGAGATCCAGCCCTCATCAGCCTGGACATGCTGCTCCCCCCGGCCCACACGGATCCACATTCCAGCCCTCTCCCCTTGGGGCCCACAGGCCCTGTCTCACCAGCGTCAGGCCCTGCCCCCCCCTTCTCCCACCTCCCCATGGAGGCCCCAGCTCAGGCCTGAGCTCTGGGCACTCAGCATCGCACGGGGGCCCCTGTTCACCTGCCGAAGTGACCTCTTGTGCCCTCGTGAGTGGCACGTGAAACACGCCGGAGCCCCAGCTGCCTGGCCTCCTCATGGGCTCGCCCAGCCCAGCGACGGGATCCGGGCGCCAGCTGTTCCAGCCCCTCGGGACAACCCCAGCCCCTGCTAATTCCTCCAGGCCTTGGCACGGTTCTGCGAGGCGAAGATTAACGAGATTAAGGCATGTGCGGAGGGGGAGGGGCGCAGCGTGACTTCCTGGTAGCACATGGGCCTGGGCAATGTGAGCCCGGCTCTGGCGAGGGGGGGCGGGCATGGGTGTGTGACTAGGGATAAGGGGAGGAGCTGCTGGACTGGCCGCTCCAGCTGAGAAGAGGGGTGCAGGGAGAGCCCCCCGTCGTTCCTGAGTCACATGGCTCAGCCCGACTCCAGCAGAGCCTGCCGGGATGGCCTGGGCGGGCCAGCGACGGTGGGTGGGTGCCCTACAGCACTTCAGCCATTGCTACTTCGGGCCGACAGGTGCCAGTCGCTGGGACCAGCCCCCGAAGCTCAGGGCCTGAGCTAGAAGCCAGGCAGCTCTTAGCCAAAGCTGTAGCACCCATCTCCTAGGTGCCCCTAGAGGGGAAGAGAGGCCGGGGTAACATAAACCCCTGTGCAAGGTGCCCCTCTACCCCAGCCCCATGGAACTGCCACCTGTGTGCATGCAATTGACATAGTCTTTGTGCAATTACCCCTCTCTGCTCCCCATGCAAATACTCCTGTTTGTGCAAATACACCAGCCCTTGTGCAGCTACCCCCCGGTCACTCAACTACTCCTCCACTTGTGCAAGTACCCGTGTTCTTGTGCCGATACCCCTGTACTCAAAAATATGCCTCTTCCCCCAAGCAAATACCCCTCCATGTGGGCAAATACCCCACTCTGTGCAACCACCTCTGTGGCCAGGAATATGCCCCTGTCCCTGGGCAACTACCACAACTCCCATGCAAATACCCCGGTGCTCGTGGAAATAGCCCTCTGGCTGCGCCTCACGCAAGTGCCACGGCTCATTGCTGGGCACTGCTAGGGGAAGCTCACAGCGCAGGCAGCAAACAAACCCTGCTGCAGAGCTGTGGGGATGTCTGGGGACGCCTTGCCCCAGGCCGTGGAGTGAGTCCCTGTGGTGCTGGTACCCTGGCCCTGAGCGTGGTGGGTAAGGCAGGGGGGCCCCGGTAACTTACCGCAGCAGAGCCGCGGTGGCAGCAGAGATGGGGTGGGCCCCCCAGGCCTGCGGATCCACCAGCGTCTGGAGAGAGCCACGTGGCATGGCCTGGCTGGGTCACTTGGTGGTGAGCCGTGTCCCGGGCCTCCGGCAAGTGGAGCAGGAAGGGGGGTGGCACCCACGGCAGGGAGGGGGGCAACAGCCCAGGCACCCCCAGGTGGGGCGAGGGGGGCAGCAGGGTGGGTGGGGAGGGCGGCAGCAGCCCATGCAGCAGGGGGCGTGGCAACAGGGGGGGCAGGGAGAGGGGCAGCAGAGGTGGCAGCAGGCGGGGCAGCAAGGGGGTGGGCAACAGGTGCGGCAGGGGCAGGGGTAACAGGTGGGGCAATACATGGGGCAGAGAGGGAGGCAGCAGGCAGGGCTGCACATGGGGGCGGGGGCGGGGTAATTGCAGGAGGGCGACAGCAGAGCCTGCAGAAGAGGCTCTCTGGCTGCTCAGCTGCTCTCCGTGGCTGGATTGCTGCACCCGGCAAGAGAGCCGCTGGCTCCGGGCCCTGCCCCCTC
This sequence comes from Pelodiscus sinensis, assembly GCF_052426305.1. Lineage (NCBI taxonomy): Eukaryota > Metazoa > Chordata > Testudines > Trionychidae > Pelodiscus > Pelodiscus sinensis. The sequence continues at coordinate 16,820,776 of NC_143082.1, forward strand.
GCACCATGTTCCAGGTCACAGGCCCTGCGGCAACGTGGCCTTGGCTGTATTTATAGCTCCAGACGGCCTAGCACGCTGGGCTCCTAAAGCCGGCTGAGCCCTGCACGGGGCCTGTGCGCACCAGCCTGCTCTGGGCCCCCCCTCAGTCACCCAGGGAACCGCCGCCCTCAGCCCCGGGCTCCCTGGGAGCTTGGGCATTGATTTCTGGGGGGCAGGACACTGTGAAAGGCCATGGTGGAAAGTCAGGTGCTGGAAGGGAAGTATGGGCCAGTGGTTAGAGCAGGGCTCTTGCCAGCTTTGGAGGAGCGTGGGGTAGTGGTTACAGTATAGGGACTAGGCGAGAGGGCTCTGGGCTTTGTTACAGTTCTGGGACAGACCTGCTGGGTGACCCTGAGCAAGTCAGGTCCCTACTCTGTGCCTCAGTTTCCCCTTCCATACATGCCATTACCACTGCCTATTGGGTGGGCTTGATAAGATCTGTGTTTCCCTGTCATGGCCCCCTACTCCAGTACTAGCCAATGGCGATTCTCCCTTAGCCCAGCAGGCTGGCTTTGTGGACTGGGAGGAGCTGGGGACGCCAGGAGCCCACGGCTCCATTGCAAGGCCCAGTCCAAGCGAGGAGGGGTTCTCCGGCCCAGCTGACCCAGCCACCCTCCTAGTGCGGATGCATTCCTGAGGGAAAGACGTGACATCCGCCGGAGCTCGCCTTTACCCCACCAGCCACGTCTACACTGGAGGTCTGGCAAGCAGAGAGCTGCCCCAGATATAATCACACCCCCTTGCTGCACCCAGGCAAAGGCTCCCAGGTCAGGCCTGGCCCGGCCCGACCGGCCCCACCATGGCTGAGCTGCACAGGTTGGCACGTGATGAGAGAGCCAAGCAGCCCGGCCCAGCGTCCTCCGGGCCTGCCTCCCCCCAGTGTGTGCTGCTCAGGGGAGCACAGTGAGCAGACCCACAAACCCAGCCCCAAGCTGGTCTAGCTTCACGACAGCACAGCCCCCGCCCCGGCTGCAGACCCTCCCTAGGGGCCACGCGAACACACCCAGAACTGGGCTCACCCCTCCAGAGGGAGGCACTACGGGGTCACAGACACACACACACACGGCTCTGCAGCACCATATAGTCGGCCACGACTGGGATTTATTACTGTTCCAGTCCCGGCGTGTCAGCGTTTTCCAGCGCCCTGTGACACGGCTGGAGATTGCACCAGGGTCATGGGGGACTCGGGCTACAACTGGAAGTCGTTTTTGGAAGTCGTCATTTATTCCCAGCTCCCCTTGGGGCCGTTTTTGGGCAGGCTCCTTTCTCCCCCCTCAGCAGCTCAGTAATGACCCGGGACACATAGTAATACTCCCCCCCCATCACTCAGTACGCCCCCCTGCTGGAGGAGACAAGATGCTCCGAGTATGTGTGTGTCAACACTGTGAATGGCAGCTCAGCTGTGTGTCATGGCCCCTCTACTGCCGTTGGTGGCGTGTCAGCAGTGCAGGTCGGTCACAGAGTGAGTGGGCAACAGGGCTAGGAACAGACCCCAGGAGTCCTGCCTGCTCTAACCGGCTCACTCTCCATCTCTTGCAGGAGCTGCAGCACGTGCAGTACGTCTGTTGAGAGCAGCCGCAGGCCAGGCCTGACCTAGGAGAGGCTCTTCAGCGGTAGCTCTGTGCTGCTGGGTCAGATGCCAAGGGCCGTGTGCATGTTGGGGGGACAGGTGATTCCCCCCCACCCACCAAGGCTGCAGGACAGAGCTGGTGTCAGACTCTTGTGATGGGAGGGGAGTGGTGGATGGTAGCAAGACGCTGTGCAAACACACTGCACTAGTGCAAAACGGGGCTGGCATCCTTGTGCCTCCCCAGGCTGGCCCCAGCCGGGTGCATCCCCTGGAGACAGTGCACCAGCCCAGCTCCATCAGCGCAAAGCCCCCGGGACTCGGCTCAGAGCTGCGGATGTGGGGGGACCCCGGCGCGGGCACCGTGGGAGCCGGAGCTGGAGCACGTGCATCATGCCACACTCCACTGGAGGAGTCTAAATATATCTGGGGCAGAGCCTGAATCTGGGTCAGGCAGGAGCAGCAGAGGCGGCTGCAAAGCAAGCGGGGGTGGGAACCTAACCCCTTCCTGCCTAGTCTGGCACGAGTGGTGCCTCGTGGGACCCGCCAGCCTCCAGCCAGCCCTGCCCCACTGGCAGAGAGGCACGTAGCCCTGCTGCTAGTGCAGGCACCAGGGGGAGCCCCCCGCAACTGAGCCGAGACCCCCCCTCATTTCACCAAACAGGCTTCAGAGGCAGACCCTCTGCTCCCCTTGGGGCACTGCCTCCTGCCCTCCCAGTTCTTGTGGGGCAGGATCCCTCCCAGCTCCCCACCCCACAGCCCTTGTGTGTTACAGTCACACCCTACAGGGCTCCGCCGCTCTCCACACACATGGGGAAAACCAGCCCCTACCCTGAAGGGCTCCCAGTCTAACCAGACAGCAGGGAGGAGAGGAAACTGAGGCACAGAGAGGTGGGAGACTGACAAGCCCAAGCATAGAACCCAGACAGCCAGATGTCTAGGCTAGTGCTGTAGCCACTAGACTGCACAGTCCCTGCAAGGTGTGTGTGTGGGGGGGGGGACCACTCAGGGCCGGGCTCTGAGAGTCCATGACTCGTGTCCAGAGAATGGAGGAGCTGCCAGGGCTGAGGGGCCGGTCCAGTCCAGCTGCAGGGGAGGGAGGGGCTGGGCACCGCCAGGCCATGGGTGGGGTTCGGAGTCCGTCCTGCTTTGACAAGCTAGTCCTGCCCTTCAGGGCATGGCAGGGCCCAGGCGTTTCAGGGGCTGAGCCAGTGGCTTCCTGCTGCCATCTAGTGCAGAGACCTGAGCTGGCATCCGAAAGCCCCTTCGGCACCAGGGAGACGCCAACAACTTCCAGCCCAGGCTCCAGCGCCCTGGGCCAACCCTGGAGCCTGCTTGGGCCTTGTCCAGGAGACAGGGCCGGGAGGGAAGCAACATCGCCTGGGCTCCGGGCTGCCACTGTCACTCTGCCAGCCAGACCCCAGACCCTGCCGCCGCTGCCCTGGCTCCCTTTGCAAACCCAGCCCACGGGTCTGCCCGGGGTTCCTTGGCTGTGCCCGGGGCAAGCCTGCGACGTGTTTGCAGGGCTGGCCCAGGCTGTGCCCGGCGCAGCTGCACAAACACGGCCCAGAGAACCTGAACCCAACCAATAGTCCTGCAGCACCTTAGCGATGAACAGAGCATGTAGCTGGGATCAGAGCTCTCGTGGGCACAGCCCACTTCCTCGGGGCAGCCCCCCTGAAACCTTCGGCGTTTGCTCCCCTGGGAGGTCAAGAGCCGGGCTGCCCAGGCGGCTGGATGCGAGGTCGGGCACCGTGACAGGCACAGGGCCAGCGAGCCCTAAGCAGGGGCACAGCCGCTGATCCCCCCCCAAGGCCCCGCAGCGCCCCTGAAACGGGAGGCCCCTGCTGTCAAAGTGGGCACCCTAACCCAGGGCTGCTCCGTGGGGCGCGGGTTGGGTGAGGTGGGGCAGGAAGCTGGTTATTTGAGCCTTGTGGTTTAAATACAAGGAACCAGGTGGGAAGAAGGTATTGCCCCCGCCTCCACATCATGGCATCAGCGGCGTCACGCCTGCACCAGCCGGGGATTGCCAGCAGGGGGCGCCCCTCACCTTCCCAACCAGCTGGGAGCAGCTCTGGGGAGCTCTGGCAGGAGCGGGCAGCCCGTGAGCTGCCCACCCTGGGGCAGATCTGACCTGCCCCCAGCTGAGCCTCCGGGTCCGGTGCGGCTCATGCTTGGTCCAGCTCTGCCGGCACCCAGGAGGCGGAGTGCGTCCCAGGACCGCTCTGCCCCTCGGGCGGCCCCTGCCCAAGCCCAGAGGGATGCAGTGGGGTGTGGGAGCTCTAGCGGCTCCTCCGAGGAAAGGGCGAGCGAGCCCAGAGCCGGGAGCCGGGAGCCGCAGGGGAATCCCACAGCGGTGTACTGGGGCAGGCCCAGGGTAGCAGGCTGCAGGGGCAGGTACACTGGGAGGGGGAGCGGGTTCCTGTTCCCTGCATGGGCTGCCAGAGGCTGCTGCCCAGCAATGAGGACAGGCAGGCACCGGGGACTCATTCAGAGCCGGCCTGCAGCAGCAGGCTAATGGGACACCTGCAGCCAGCTAGGCCTGCTGGCCCCCTCTGAGGGCTTCCCCTCAGGCGGGACGGGAGAGGAGGGGCAGAGTGAGGCTGTAGGTGCCACGCTGGAGAGGTGCCTCCAAGGTGCCAGGAGAGGGAGTGTTGGGCGGTGGCCCAGGGAGGGGTTGCTATTCAGTGGGGTTCAGGCTGGAGCCTGGGGTAAGTGGGTGGGAGGGACTCCCACGCCCTGCGAGCCAGGGAAGGGGCCTTTTGGACCACGGAAGGGTTTTCCCCTCCAAGCCAGTGACTGGCCTGTGATGAAAATGGCTCATTAAGTGAGGCCCCTGGCCCCTGAGAGAAGCAAGAGGCCGTGGGGGGGTCACGGCGAGCCTCCGAGGCAGGAAAAAAGGAGCCCTGGCACAGGGGCAAGAGGGCCTGTGCTCTCGTCTAGCAGAGCCGTTTGCTTTGGTCTTCTCTTGTGGCGGTGAGTTCCACAGGCTAACCCAGCACCCCCGCCGTGCAAAGGGGCCCTGAGGTGACATTCACCCCCTCGCCAATGGCCTGAGGTACAGCTGGGGATGCAGACAGGGCGTATCGGCCTGAGAAGCATCCCCCCCCGCCCTTTGGTGTGTGGGGCTGCCCTCTGCCTTTGCTTGCTGGGATGGCAGGGGTTGCACCTACCACTCTGTCCCTCACCTCTCCCTGAAAGAGCTTGCCAAGGCCTGGCTGAGAAATGGCGTGATACCGGAGGGCTATGGCGGGTACAGCGCTAGAATGGGGGAGGGGGGCTTTGGAAAGGACCAGGACAGGAGCTGCCTGCAGTGTGGTGGGCGTCTGGCAGTACGGGAGGTGGGTTGGGAAAATTTCATGTCAAGAGAGTGGCCTAGTGGTTAGCACAGGGAAGGGCTGGGGCTCAGGACTCCTGGGCTGTGTTATGGACTCTGTGTCCATTCCCTGCTTTGTGCCTCAGTTTCCCTGTCTGTAACCTGGGGACTGTGTCCAGTGTGTGGGAGACCCAGAGGGGAAATGGGCCACCCTGCACAGGGATCAGTGCCTCCCCCAACTGCACAGGCCTAGGGGCTCCGCTCCCAGGGCCAGCCCCCAGCAGGGGAGCCCTGAGGTCCCTTCCCCACTCAGGAGAAGGCTGCCCTGGCATGGGGCAGCATCGGGGCTCTCAGGGAGCTTCTTGACACCACAGCTGCTGGCTGCATGGTCCCTGATGAATTACATCAGTGCTGGGCTTGTCACATGCCGGGGGTTGCTGTGGCAACTAGGGGCACATTGAAAATATAGACACAGACACACACACAGACAGGCAGACATGGACACACAGACACACGCGGGGACTGGTAGACATGGACACACACGGAGACAGGCAGACATGGACACACAGACACACATGGGGACTGGCAGACATGGACACACACGGAGACAGGCAGACATGGACACACAGACACACGCGGGGACTGGCAGACATGGACACACACGGAGACAGGCAGACATAGACACACGCGGGGACTGGCAGACATGGACACACACAGAGACAGGCAGACATGGACACACAGACACACGCGGGGACTGGCAGACATGGACACACACGGAGACAGGCAGACATGGACACACAGACACACGCGGGGACTGGCAGACATGGACACACACAGACAGGCAGACATGGACACACAGACACACGTGGGGACTGGCAGACATGGACACACACAGAGACAGGCAGACATGGACACACAGACACACACGGGGACTGGCAGACATGGACACACACAGAGACAGGCAGACATGGACACACAGACACACGCGGGGACTGGCAGACATGGACACACACAGAGACAGGCAGACATAGACACACAGACACACACGGGGACTGGCAGACATGGACACACACAGAGACAGGCAGACATGGACACACAGACACACGTGAAGACAGGCAGACATGGACACACACAGATTTACATTTAGAATAATGGTAGAAATGTAGCTGTGTTAGTCTGGTCTAGCTGAAACAAAAAACTGGACTATGTAGCACTTTAAAGACTAACAAGATGGTTTATTAGTTGATGAGCTTTCGTGGGCCAGACCCACTTCCTCAGATCAAATAGTGGAAGAAAATTGTCACAACCATATATACCACAGGATACAAATAAAAAAAAGTGTTTATTTGTATCCTTTGGTATCTATGGTTGTGACAATTCTCTTCCACTATTTGATCTGAGGAAGTGGGTCTGGCCCACGAAAGCTCATCACCTAATAAACCATCTTGTTAGTCTTTAAAGTGCTGCATCGTCCTGTCTTTTGTTACAGGTTTACACATGCACTGACACACAGAGACATGCCCTAGACATGCCCAGATGCAGACACAGACCTGAAGACACAGACACGCGCACCCAGATGCACCCGCAGACACTCCGAGACCTGCCCAGTGACAGTGGGGCTGGCTGGAGGGGTCTGGGGGCTCAGGGGCTGGATGAGGCAAAGGGCCAAGGCCTCGCTGGTATCTACAGTCCCCATTCCCTGTGCTTGGGGGTTCCTTTGCATCCCGGGACCCTGTCCCACCCCACTGCCGGGAGGTGCCACCTTGTTGTCATCCTCCCCCCTCCCCCCCGGCCTGCTTGGGACCTACGTGAGGCTGGGTCAGTGCGCTGGCTAGAAGGGCTGTGACTGAGCCTGGGGCACTTCTGTCCCCAGTGAGGGGGCGGGACCCCCACCAAGCGAGGGGCTGGGCGCTGCCCCTAGATCTCCGCCCCCCTCTCCTAGCCCCGCGGGTGAGCCGGAGGCGGGCACTGGCAGGAAACGCTGTTGCTGGTGAGGGTATTTTCAGCCCTCGGAAGCTCGCTGGTCTGCGGCTGCCATCGCCGAGGCCTAGAGACAGGAAATCTCTGCTTCCCCACACGCAAGGAGCTCCCAGCATCCCGTGTACCCAGCCTGCAGCAACACGAGCCCCCGCCGCACCGGGCATCTGGCCACAGGCTCTCGGAGCCCTGCCCACGGGAAGCCCAGGCCTCAAGGGGCTTTTCAGGGTGCCGGCCGCCCTCCCACACGGACACCCCCTGCTGTCCATGCATCTCTGAGCATCTGGCCTTTGGCATTCTCCTCCCATCACAAATGGGGAAACCGAGGCAGCGGCTGTGATTGCTGAACAGGGCGTCAGCAGAACCCAGGAGTCCCAACCCCTCTCCCCAGGCTAACCATCGAGTCGCACTCCTGATGAGTTGTGTAGCCAGGGTCCTGAGACTCTAACTGCTAGGGCTCGGCAAGGCTGGAAGCCAGACCCCCAGGGCCCCAAAAGCCCACAGGTGGCTGCTGGGGCGGAGCCGGTTCCATCCATCTGCTGCAGAACACGGGGCTGCCAGTGTCCGGATGAGTCACAGCTCTGACTCCTCAGCCCACAGGACAAAGCCCCGCTGCCAGCGGAGTGACGGGGCCGCTGGCGCTCAGGGCCCGGGCGCTGCACAGGCACAGTGCGAGAGAGCCCAGAGAGGGGAAGTGCCAGGCCCAAGCTCACCAGCAGGGGCGGCAGCCCAGGGCGCTACCCACTCGCAGATGCGACCTCTCCACGACAGCCCCGATTCATCGCTCGGGCGGCCGGACTTTGCAGGCCAGTGGCTCCTGGCAGCATGGGCGCTGGGAGTGCTGCCCCCCATCTCCACAAGTGAGCGGGGCCCCGTGCCAGTCGCTGCAGAAGATGGGGCTGGGACCCACCTGCGGTGCACGCAGGGGCTGCCAGGAGCAGCTCCGGCCCCTCGGCCCCTCTCTGGGGCTGGCTGCCTTGCAGTGAGGTGCAGTCCATGGGACTTTGGCCAGGCCGGGGGAACCTTGGGTCTCCTCTAGTCTTCTCCTCCAAGGGCTGTCCTGATGGAGCTCCCTCAGCCACAGCCCCACTCTGGGCGAGGTGGGAAACTGAGGCATGAGAGGGGAAGGGACATGCCCAGAGTGCTGGGACACAGAGGTCTTGAACCCACGTGTCCTGCTCCCACACCCTGCTCATAGCACTAGGCATCATGAACAGCCCTCGCGTCCTGACACCTACGCTTCCTGCGGTAGCATTGCTGCCTTTGGGGCTAGGGAGACCCTAGCAGTCCTGCCCCCTCCTTTTCCAGTGCTTCAGCCCCTGCCCTGGCACCCACTTCCCAGCCAATAACAGCTCCTCTGCACGGGGGCCTGGAGTGGGCAGGGCTGGCGACAAACAGCCCCAGCAAAGGCAGGGGTCTTGGGAAAGAGACACTCCCCAGACTCACTCGCTTTATGGTACCCGAGACGGTGGCACTGGGTTGCACTTGCAGACCAGCTGCCTGGGGTGCCTGAGTCCCTGCACCGGGGACGGGGTGACCGCTGGGTGGGGATTACTTGCCAAAGAAGCACACGTGCAGTGCGTGGGCTGGTGAATCCCTGGGAGCTGGCCTGGGGACAGTCTGTGGGGAAGGAAGGGCTCTTAGAGGTGGAGACTGGCAGGCCAGGGCTGCAGAGAAAGCCAAGGGCGGCTCAGCCCTGGAGCTCAGGCCTCTGAGAAAGGCCCCGCCCTGAGCTCCAGCAGCCTAGGGACAAAGAATTCCCTGGGGACCTCGCTGCAGCCCCTCGCAGAGGGGGATCACTGGCAGCGACGGGAAGCCCTTTCCTCACCTCCACACAGGCAGGGTCTGCGCAGCCATCGGCACAACCGGCGGGTAGATGTGCCTGTCCAGGGCGGGCAGGCTGCTCTGCACCCCAGCCCTGGGGAGGAGAACTGGGCGGGGGTCATTGTGGATAGTGGAAAGTCTGCGGGAAAAGGGCAAAGTCTGCGGGAAAAGGGCAAAGTCTGCGGGAAAGGCAAAGTCTGCGGGAAAAGGGCAAAGTCTGCGGGAAAGGGCAAAGTCTGCGGGAAAAGGGCAAAGTCTGCGGGAAAGGCAAAGTCTGCGGGCTAGCGGGTAGTTTGCTGTCCTCCCTGCTGGGCTCCCTTGTGCACTGGCCTGTGCTCTGCGGGAGCTCAGATGCGATGGCCACAGCAGTTGGGCGCATGGGTGACCGCAGGGGGCGCTTGCCATCGACAGCGCCACGACTCACCACCGGGGGCCAGTAGTGAGCAGGGGCGAGGACACACCCCTGAGGGAGGCAGGCAGGCGAGGGGGGGCCATGCAGGGCTGCCCCCTCTGCCCAGGGCGCTGGGCATGAGGACGAGCGGGCAGGTGGGCAGGGCACCACTCACGGGCATCCCGCTGGGCATGGGAGAACTGCTCCGGTTCGTTCTGGCCCCAGCCTCGCTCCCTGCGGCTGCATGGGGAGACTGCCGGGAAGCTGCTTGGGGAACCAGCTCTCCCCTCAATGCTCCCCTTGTTCCTGCACCGCCTGGCGTGGCAGCCGCAGCCCCTCAGACCTGTGTGCTCCTTCCCCCCGCCTGGTGTTTGGCTTGAGCCGCGGCCAAGAAAGCCGCACAAGGCCTGGATTGTAGCTGGCTCCGGAGCAGGGAGCCAGCGCTGCTGTTTGGGGAGCGCCGGTCTCCAGAGGGTGGGGCACGGGGCACGTCTCCCCTCCATGCTGGACTTGGGGTCCCCCAGCCACACAACCCCACTCCCGAGGGGCCCCTCCGACTTGAAAGAGTGAGCTTGGGTTAGCGGGGACAGGAGCTCCTGGGTTCTGTTCCCAGCTCAGAGAGGTGTGTGGGGTCTAGTGGTTAGAGCAGGGGGCGGGGAGGGAGTCAGGGTGCCTGGGTTCTGTTCCCAACTGTGGGAAGGGTGGTGGGGACTAGTGGTTAGAGCAGGGTGGCAGTAGCACTGCCCACCATCATGGTGCAACAAACTCTGCATCGAACTGCAGGGGCCCACCAGGGAGGGATGCTGAGTCCGGATCATCCCCCCAGAAGCCAGGTTCTCCCCATTCTGCTCTGAACCATCCCCTAAACAGCCCCATCCCGTGAGCCAGGCTGGCTTTCGGGGGGAAGGAAACTGCCCCAGAGGGAGGTTGTTGGTGCCCCATGGCTCCCAGACCAACACAGGGGCAGGTGTCCCCAGAGCAAGAGGGTGGGGGCTCCTTAGGTGACGTGAGGGGGCGTGCCCCCTAGATTTTAATGGCTGAAGCTGGGTGCCCTCACCCTGCCCCCATCCCTGAAGGGCCCGGGCCCGCTGGTGGGTTCCCTCCTTCACGTGCATGTGGTCAGGTTGGCGCATGCCTGCAGGAGACCCAGAACCACGAGGGGGGGTTCACCTTGGCACACGCCCACCCCTCCCCCCGGGGCATCTGGCTGCACAGGGGCTGTTCCCAAGGGCCAGGGGATCTCGCGTAGCCGTGGCCCAGGAGCTGAGTCCAGGCAGCGTCTCCAGAGGGTACGTGCTGCCAGAAGCGAAGGGGAGCCGGGGGGGCGGGAATCTGGGGGAGACTCGACTCATTTGGAAATGCCCCCTTGATCCCAAGCTCCCCTGTGTTCTCAGGGCGCAGGGGCCGTGCAGAAGAGGATGGTTCTGGGTTCCCAAGCTTTGGCCCCAGGCCTAGACCTGGTGGATGTTTGCCCAGGTCATGAAACCTCAGTAGAGTAGGTGGCGGGCAGAGCCCAGGCTGGGAAAGCAGGGGGCTGTGGGCGGGGACTGAGATGCCCCAGCCGGGGAACTTAGCCCCACCCCCTCGGGCAGAATGCGCAGAATCCCGACGGCCCCTCCATGCGCCGGGGCTGGATGGGCCGAGCTGGGGTCTTGCTCTATAAAAGGCCCAGACAATTTTCTTGCAAGGAGAGGACTGACCCCACCCCCTGGCCGCTGTGCCCCTGGCCGCTGGCGTTGTCCCATGTCAATGGTGCAGCAGCTCTGGGCTGGGGGGAGGCTGCTTCGAAACTCCTGGCACTGCAGATATTGGGTTGGGGTGTGCGCGCACGCCTGTGTACACACATGCAGGTATTTGTGTCTGCCTGCAGGAGTGTGTCCATATGCATGCAGGTACATGCGTGTGGTTTGTGGATGGGGATGAATGTGCCTTTGTGTGTATTTACGTGCATTCTCAAGTGCTGGTGCATGCGCACCATTACCCTCTACTGGACTCAGTAAGAACTGCCTGTCCATGTATCTTAGCCTCCACACGGAGATTCCCCTGCTAATGGCAGTTCAATTCACAGCTCTGACTCCTGAGCTACCCCCCTCCAGGGCAGCACGCTGGCTTGCTGGGTGGGCAGTGGGGGAGGGGTCCCCATGCCATGGCAGGAGGAGCGGCTCTCGCCCCCCCTTCTGTGAAAGAGAAGTTAATTACAATGGAAAGTCCCAGGGAGGGTGCCAGGGCTGAGAGTGCTGAGCATTAACCCCCACCTGCCCAGGGCCCAGCATATGGGGGGAGGGGCATTGTACCAGTCCCCTAGTGATACTGTGATAGAAGAGGACACAGCCCTCTGACACACTTAGCCGTGCATGGCCACTTGTGCACACGCCTCGCACTGTCACATGCACCTCATTCCCCACTCCCTCTGCTCTCCTGCACACTGGTCATCACCACAGCCAGCCACCTTACTCACAGGCAGACCTGGGCACACCCACCAAGTGTCTCACCCCCCTGTTCATTCCCTATCCATGTGTGTGCCAACACACAGAGATACAGACACAGGCATGCACATGCATAGACACACACATTCCTGTCTCTCACACACATGTGCAGGCACGCAGATACACACAGATACATGTGTACAAACACACACACACACAGCCACTCAAGAGACACATGTACAGACACATGCAGTCACACACGTGCACACACACACACGCACAGACACACACGTGCACGCGCACACACACACACACACACACACACACATCTGGCAGGGGTTGGACTCTGATCTCCCTGGTGTAAACCATGAGACTCCATCCAGTGGAGTGACTCCGGATTGAAACTGGTGTGAGCTCTGACTCAGCTCCCAGGCCCTCCGCTCCAGCGCCGCCCTACTGGCCATCTCAGGTTGGCCCCTGCACACTGCCCCCCACCAGGCCCCAGGCTCTCATGCTCCCTCCCCCACCCACACACGTGGCCCAGAGATGCAGGGTTCCCTCCCCCACGTGGTTTGCGGCCAGGCATCCAGGCTGAGCCAGCAGGAAGGGCAGCGCCCCTGGCAGCCGGAGCCTGGCTCTCCCTTTGTGGCAGCCCCCAGACACCCGCTCTGAAGTGGTTAGTTGAGCCAGAGACAGCCGGGCTGGGCTCCAGGCCTGGGGGGGGCAGAGAAAATATTGACTCACTCCAAGCACAGGGGAGGCATTAATGGGGCTGTTTGTTCCCCCACCCCCCACCCCAGAGAGACCCTGGCTCCCCTCCTGGGCAAGCAGGGACTGGCACGGCCCCCCGTTCCCCTTCCCTCCCTCGCCCCCTCCTGTCACCCCTCCCTTGCCCCCTCCCGCCACCCCTCTGTCGCCCCGCTTTCCCCTTCCCTCCCTCGCCCCCTCCTGTCACCCCTCCCGCCACTCCTCTGTTGGCTCCGCTTCCCCTCCCTCTCTCCTTCCCTCCATCACCCCCTCCTGCCACCCCTCCATCGGTTCTGCTTCCTCTCCCTGGCGATTCACCCGGCCGGGTGCTTGGAGGGGCAGTGGAGCTGGGCTCTCTGCAGCAGCCTGGGGCAGGGTGGGGGACTCGTGGGTAGGACGCTGGACGGGGCAGCAGGAGACCTCAGTTCTATTTCTACCTTGGCTGCTGGGTGATCTCAGGCAAATCCCTTCCCCTTTTGCTGACTCAGTTTCCTCTCCTGCTTGCTGTCTAACCTGGCATCTGCCCGCTCCCAGTGGTGGGAGACAGGGGGGTGCAGATGTGAGGGGGGGCTAGCTGGCCTGGTGGCACTGGGGCCAGGGTGACTGTCCCGCTGCATGGCCAGGCTGGGCACCACAGATAGTTGCCCCGAGCCCCCCCCCGCGGCCTGTCAGAGGATTTATAGGCTAATCTGTCAGGCGCTGCGAGGCGATTGTCCCGTCCATAATGTGTCTGCCGGGAACCGGCCTGGCTAGTTCTCGCGCCCGATATTGGCCTATAGATCTCCATCCAGCCGACAGCCCCAGCTGCCCCGCAGGCCACGGGGCCGGCTAATGAAATCAGGAGACGGCCCAATGACTTCACACGCGCCTGAAATAAATTCAATTGGGAGAAATGAAGGAAGTCAAAAGGGAGCTCTTCCTGGCGGGGGAGGGGTTGGCTTCTGGGAAGGGGGAGGGGCAGCCAGTTACTGAGGGAGGGGGGCACTTTTGCCAGCTCAAAGCTGAGCAGCACCTCCAAATCCTCTCTCACCCCGGGGGGGGGGGGGGGGTAAATCCAGAGCAATGTGCTAGTGTGACTGGGGCCAGTCCCTCTCCCTGATTCCACCCCAAGTTTCAGTCCAGGTGCTCCTGCCACCAGAGCTAGTGGAGCATCCCCCTCCATGCTCAGCAGTAGAGGGGATAGGACACACAGCGGAGTCACTCAGATTCTCAGGCAGCAGCAAGACAGTCCCTCCCCAGTCCTTTCCACCTTGCCAGTTCTGCTTCAATCCCCTTTGTCCTTCCACGACCTACCCCACTTCTATCAGCTTGGGGGGCAGCCATCATGGGGGCCCAGACACTTCCCCCTGCCCAGATCAGGCAGACTGTGATTCCTCCCCCCACTTTTGCTTTCAGAGAGCAGCTGACTGCCTCCCCCAGCCTGCTCCCTGCTGGAGACCCCTCTGCAGCACCACATTGATCGGGTCAGGTTCGGGCCCGCGACCCCAGGACGACCCGACCGCTGGCTGAATGGGGGAGCTAATGGATCTCAGGAGTCAGGTGCCCCCCAGTTGCTGCCAGGTAATCCTATTACCCATTACCTGGGAGGCTTGGGGCCTCACACAGCGCAGCTGGGCGATCAATCCCTCCTGCCAGCACTCGGGGGGGGGGGGGGCTGCTCAGAAGGGGTACCCCAATGCAGAGCTGGCTGGGGGGCAGGACTGCACCAGACATGAACCCAGCCGAGCTTTAAGGAGACACCTGTGAGCATCGGGACCCCACAGTGTCCCCAGGAGTGGGGGGCACCCCAGGAACCCTCCCAGCCACAGGGCGGGTGGCTCTGGATCTGTGCCGGGGAGCGCAGGCTCAGCGACCGGCCTGGCAAGTGAGCTGGTGTCTGGGTGCTAACCAGAGCAGTAACTACCAGGAACTCAACAGGCTAGTGGGGGAGCATGAGGGGAGCGAGACCCAGACAAAGCATCAGCCGCTCACACACAGCCCTCCCCACCCGCCTCCCAAGCCCACCCCTCCTCAGTGCTCTGCCCCCTCAGGCCACTGCACACTCCAGCCCCCAAAAACCCCCTCGCGGAGCTGAGCTGAGCCCCAGAGCCCTCACTCAGCCTACCCCAGCTCACACTGTTCCCTCCCAACAGCTTCACAGAGAGCCTCTGACTCACACTACACCCACAGGCAAGCCAGAGCAGTCATTTTATACCCTCACTCCAGGAAGGGGCGGAGCCTGGCTGTGCCCTAGCTCCGCCTCCCTTTATATAAACCATTGGTCACCTGCTCCTTCAGACAAAGGAGCTGTGCAGGGTTTGGAAGCTGTAGCAAGTGCCTAGAGGTAACATTGGGGGTTTGGGGTAATGGTGTTGGCCACCCTGGCTGGCAGGAAGTCATGGGTCCCTATTTCCCCTCAAAGATCTCGGGAGTTAAAAGAAATCACGGTTGGATTCTGTTTGGTTGGAGGGTGTGTCCAGTAGCTATAGTAGGGCTGGATTTCACCTGCTGCTCAGTATGTGGATCTGTGACTACTTTCGACTCTCCCAGTCTTTCTCTTCCTTCAGAAACCAGCCTGCACTTGGTGTAATGTACCCCCACCCCCTCCCAGCAGCAGGAGGTGGATGTGGAGCACACAGCACCTGTCTCTCCTGCTTCCAGCTGAAGAGCAGCTCTGCTGGCTGGTAGCTGTAGTAGGGTGTTCTCCAGGAGGGAGCCAGATGCGGGAGGGAGGGGGTTGTTGTGTCTGTAGTTGGAAGGCTCCATGATGCTATTCTAGAGCCAGTGCAGCACTAGGACAGATGGGGAGGGCAATTCTGGATGCTGGAGCAGTGGGCGATGGGTCATTAGATCTAAACCTCCTGCATCTCCCCTCGGCTGGCTGGGGCTCCCCCCGGTGTGAGGCTGGGAAGGGTGAGCAGCCCCCATGCTGGGGCTGTCTGGGCTGCCAGGGTCCCAGCCAAGCGCCTGGTGCAGTGTGGGGGGTAGCGCCCGCAGCAGCAGTGAGGCTTAGGGAAGTTCCTGCTGGGAGACTCCCCACACCAGGGGGCTTCCCTCTGACTCCTTGGCTCCCCCTACGGGCGGCCTAGTGTCACTGCACAGGGTCGCCCCAAGCCCTGGCCTGGGTGGTGCATTGGGCCTGGGGGGTGGGAGCTGCAGGGTCCTGTTGTGCTACAGGATCCTCCCTTATGGCCCAGCTCCTGGACAGGACCCTCCAGCCCTTTGGCAGAGGGTGGGGGCAGGGGCAGTTCACATGCTGTGCTGGGAAGCAGCTGAGGGGGGAAACTGAGGCACACAGCAGGGCATAGAACTAGCAGCAGAGCCCAGAGCTGCCAGCTCCAAATCCCACGTTCTCCCCTCCCTGAGCCTCTGCCCTTCCTCGCGTGGCCATGGGCCAGCAGACTGGGGTCAGCTGCTGGGCTGTGGCTAATCAGGAATCCTGCCTGCAGCCAGGGAGTGCTGGGCCTCCTGTCTGAGGCAGTGCAGTCTAGTGGGGCAAGCCCAGGGAGCCCTCCAAGCCTTAGCAGGGTCCCATGAGGCTGGGGGCTAGCAGGGCCCCCCCCAGTCAGTGGGAGAAGGGAGAGTGGTGGGAGGGGGGTGCCAAGTGTGGACTAGTGGAGTCAGGAGGAAAGAGTGGGGAGGAGGGGGGAGGGTTGTCTCGTTACTGCCTCCTGCAGGATCCTCTGAAGCTGCTGGCACTGGCCAATGCAGCAGGCCAGATACTGGGCTGATGGGCCCCCTTGGCTGATCCAGGCTGGTTATTCCCTGTGTGCCACCCTGACCCCCTTCCTGTGCCCCCTGCCTGCAGGCTCTGGGCACATCAGGGCTCTCCCGGCCGTGGCCCCGCGCAGCCGAGACGGCCGCTGCCGGCGAGATGGAGAGTCAAGGGTTAAAGGTGGCGGCCGTGTTTGTCTTTGCGTAGGGGGCGGCCGTGTGCCGGTGACAGGCCTGCGATTTATGGCGCCCCATTACAGGCAGGGAGATCCTAGCCCTGATGGAGACGGATGGCTGGTTAAAAGGCCTGGCCTTCGGGCAAGGGTCTTGCTCCCTGGCCCCTCTCGGGAGGGTCCCCCCCTTCAGTGGCAATTTATGTTTCCATAGCAACCTCATTTCAAACTCTCAGGTGCTGCAGAGAGGTTGCCACCCCCACAGCTGAGATGCAGCCACCTCTGGGGTGGGGTGGGGTGGGGTGGGGTTGTTTGGGGCTCTAACACCCAGCACGGCTGCTCTCTCAAATACCCCATCAGGCCTGCAGCCAGCTGGGGGCTTTGGGGTCACTGCAGCCATGTGGTGACAGCAGCTGGGCTAGAACTGCACCCTGCCTGAGTGAGCTAACAGAGACTCCTCCTTGGCTCTAAGCAGTGTGGGGTCTAGGACATGCAGTTGAGCTTATCTGAGTCCCTCCAGCAGAGGGCAGGGACACCCTCACTCTCACCACAGCAGCCCCAGGCACCTGCTGCTCCCACTTTTCCTCCTGGTGCATTAACACTCAGCCTACCCCCTGCTCCCCTTTGTGCTTTTCTCTCCCCCCCCCCCCCCCCCCCGGTACGGAGGAGGAAACTGAGGCACAATGAGGTGAAAGTTGCTGCCCTGAGGCCGCCCAGTGCGTCTGGGTAGAGCCCAGGGTTTCTGGGCTGGCGGGGACCACGCCCGTCCCTCGCAACATCCGTGAGGCAGGCGGGGGTGTGTGGTTTGTGTGTTGCACAATCTCACCCGCCGGTTTCCAATCTGCTTTTATTTGTTGTAGCTGGGCCCCCCCCTTTCTCTGCATCTCGACTACAAAGCCCAGCCCGTCTAAGCCTGGGGGGGAGGGAGGAGGCCCACTGCCCCCCCCAGGTGTGCGCTGAGCAGCTGCTGGGGGGAGGATATCTCTGCCAGGTACGGAGTACCCAAGCGCTCTGCTGGGGCGTCTTACCATGCCAGGATCCCCACCCCACCCCTCATGCGGGTCAGCCACTGCAAAGGGTGGGGGGCAGAGGTCAGCTACTGGCCTGGGGGGGCCCCCAGATGTGCTAAGAACAAGCTTCAATTTCTGAGCCAGCACTGGGGGTGAAGGGGAAGGAAAAGGAGGGGCAAAGATCCCCCCCCACTTAGGAAATTAACCGAATTGCACCATGAAATTGACATCCATGGACATGACCAGGCCCAAGGGGCTGCCTCCCCCCAGCTTCACCCGGCTTCCAGCATGCCCAGGGCTTGCAGTTTGGTTCAGCCCCCCCCCCCTACAAACAGTTCAGCACCCCTGGATCACCCCCTCCCTGCAAAGGCTGTGGGGTGGAACCGGGCCTAGAACCAGGCCCTATCCACTAGGACATGCTGCCTCTCAAGGGAGCTGCTGGAGCCCCCCATACACACTCCCCACTCCCGTGCAAAGGCTCCCCAGGGACTCTCCTGTCCCTGCTGCCAAGCTTCCGGGCGCCTCTCGGGAGTGCTTGGGGGCCTGTGTCTGGCTCCACATTGGGGCAGGCAGGTTCTAGTCCCAGCTGTCTGACCAGCCCGGGGGGAGAGCAGCAGACCAGTGGCTGGGACTGAACCTTTGCCCAGGGGCCAGCTGTGGGGAATATGAGCCTGGGACCAGAGAAACCTGGGTGCGACTCCAGTGCAGGTGCCATGTGAGACCTCGAGCCAGCCAGCAACTTGCCCCGTGCCTCGGTTTCCCCATGTCTCGCTGGAGTGGAAGTGGGGTGGGGCAGGGGCTGCCTGTTGGCACAGAGGCCGGCGGGGCTGGAGTGGAGCCGATGCAGAGAGGACGCTCTGGCTGCAGAAGGGGAAATGTCTCGGGGGGGGGGGGGGGGCCCACAGGCATAGGAGTGAGAACCCTGCTAGACAGCGGTTTGGGTGGGCTGGGCAGGTGCTTGGGGAGAGGCACAGAGACGCCAGGGCTGCTCTGCTTTTGGGCCTCTCTAGTGGGGGGGAGCCATGCACAGTTTCCCCCCCCCCCCCCCCCCCCGGGCTGTGCCGCACTCGCTGGCTGCCTGGTGTCTTGCTGCCTCGCTGCGGGACTGTCTCTGGGCAGCCCCAGCCTCACCCAGGGCCTCAGTCCCTGGTTTGACTGCACTCCCACTGGTGGGGGGGGGTGTCCGTGTCCAAAGCTGGCTGTGAACATTGCAGTTGAGCCGCCATCAGGGCTTGGGAAGGGGGGATTGTGGCAATGGGTCCTGGCTGCTGGAGGCTCCGGGTGACCAAGAGCGTTCACGTCTCCAGAGTGGGGAGGAAGGCGGGGCCCTGAATGGGGCAGCCCCACAGGCACTTGCCCCAGGCTGGCAGTCTGTGCCCGGGGTGGCTGGGGACTGTTGCATGGAGAGCGGGCGCAGAGAGGGGGTGGGGAGGGCGGGGTGCTGCCCGGGCTGGCCCCCTGGAGAAGCTGCCTCATGGCACCCAGCGGGGAGGGGCGGCCGATGCCCAGAATAGAGTGAGGAGGTGGGGAGGGGACTCTCATGCAGTGTTCCCCGTCAGAGCAAACCACAGCTGTGAGTCACCCGGTCACGTGGCTGCCCGATCCACCGGGTGTTTTTTCAGCCTGACCTGGAGGGAGCAATCGGTCTGGGGGGCCCACAGGTCTGAGCCGAGCTGGATGGAGGAGCCACAGGGGGTGAATCGTGCTCCGCCCTGCCCTGTGGCTGCTTAACTGTGAAATGTGGCGGGGAGGCGGTGTGGGGGGTTGTGATTTGTGACACCTCATCCTCCTGGACACTTCTCAAGTGTTTCTAATGAGCCTGTGGGGGCTGTGGTATGCTCCCTGCTCATGGCTGGAATCCGAACCACTCCGCTGTGTGTCATGAGCCCTATATGGCGCTCAGCTCGTGGAGATTCTCCTCTTCAGTTCAGGCATGCCACACAGCACAGGGCCCTAACTTGATCCCATTTGGATGGGCCTGATTCTGCTTCACCTTGAGCCATGTGTTGGGGAAAAGCCAGGGTGCGGCAGGTGGGGGAACAGGAGCGGGCCCTGGGGGGAGGCTAAGTGCTGCTAAAGGCTAGCAGCCCGGCTGTGTGGCCCCCCACTCTGCAGCCTGATGCTGACTCCCCTGAGGGGGGAGAGGGCTCCATGACCCCCCCAGTCCATGTTTCCCTGTAGAGGTACCCTGCAAAAAGGGGGTGCAATGGGGAAGACCCCTCCACCCGCCCACCTGCAGCTAACAGGGCTGGATTCAGCCTGGCGGTGGAGCCCTGTGGGGGGAGGCTGGGCTGGGCCCCCCAGAAAGGGGAACCAAGTGGGGCTGCAGCACAAACCCGCCCTGGTGAGAGCCCGCCCCCGGAGCGGGTTGCCTCCAGGCTGTGTCATTTCTTGCTTGCAGGCGTGACAGCCAGGGGCTAGTTCCCAGGCCTGGCGCCTCACCACTTCCTCCCGCTCATGCCAACCTGCCGCCCGCCCAGAGCCCCACACTACTGGAATGACGGGACCCGGCCTGCTGAGACAGATCAGCCGGGGCGTGGGAATAGCGAGAGCGAGCCTCTGGCTTTCTCTGTTTGACACAGCCCCCCACCCCAGGGTTCCCCCCCCAAAACGCCTGACGGGGGGGTGGGAGGAGGAGGCCAGAGCAGAGCTGTCAGGAGGGAAACTGAGTCAAGGAGCCATCAGCTGGGGGGTGCCCCCTCACTTGTGTAATGAGCTGTGATGGTAATGAGTGGTTGGGGGCAGGACTGGAGAAAGGGGATATCTCCTGCCCCCATCCCTGGCCCAGCAGGGCTCTAGGGAAGGCGGTGAGGTGCACTGGGCGTGGGGAGGGCCTGACCCACGGTGTTGCCGTGAGTGAGGTGGAGGGGGGTGGCTGGCAGATGGTACGATCCGGGGTGAGGGGTCCCGGCTCTGAGGATGCAGCCCTGGTTCACTTTCTGCAGCAGAGGCAGTTCTGTGCTAGGGCCAGGCCCTGCCCTGGGCGAGGGCAGCTGGGGGTACCGCCCGGTTCTGGTCAGAGCTCCCGTGCTGGGCAGCTCGGAGGGGAGCACTGGGGCTGGCCATGGTGCTACAGGAGGCCCCCGGGGCTGTGGAGAGGACGTCCCTGGGCCATGGCCTCTCCGCCCTCATTGCCTGCCTAGGGCTCCTGTCCCTGTGGCCGGGGAGCGCAGGGCCTGGGCTGCGCCGGGTTCGCGCCGCATCTTCCCGTAGCAGGGCAGGTCCCAGCCTGCACTGGGGCGTGACGGGGATCCTGGCAAGGTGCCACCGGGCTCCCTGCCGGCCACGTTGCCTGCAATGCCCTGCGCAGGAGCCCACGGCCGGTGGCTGGTGGCCAGCCCTGTCGAAGCCGCTGGCTGTGGCTGGCGCTCCCCTCTCCCCCATGGGCAAGCGGGGCTCCGTGGGCAGGTGAACGCTGCTATTTCCGGGGGGGGCAGAAATCCCCCCCATTAATCATGTCGGCAGCGTTCAGGGCCTGACGGCTGCTCCGTGGGAGGTCTGAACCCGGCTTTTGAAATTGCATCTGGCCGTGACTCGGCCAACAGCTGCACGGGCGCGGCAGGGAGGGGACCCGCTTGTTCTCCGCACTCGGAGTTGGGGCTTGTTGAAAGCATCTTAAGCCCTGCCCCCACCCCCCTTCCACGAGGCCCTGGGCAGGTGAGGCTGCAAGGGCCCCAGTGACAGGGAGCGAGCCGGTGGGGAGGGGCCAGGCCGGCACTAGGGGCCTGAGTTAACCTGAAGGATCCTTCTGGTGTCGCGGGGGGAGCAGACTGAGGTCACGTGCCCCAGGGGCAGGGCTGGATTAAGGCCTGGGCTAGCCGGGCAGCTGCCTGGGGCGCTGACCTATGGGGGGCGGCTGGTGGCACCTGTAAGGTGCGCAGCCCCCCTTAGAGCTGCCATCAGGCACTGCGCTCCCGGCTCCCAGCGGGCACCCTGCAGCGGCTGCCCGGGGCGGGGGCCGGTTAACCCCCGCAGCGCCGGCCAGCAGCACCCTTCCCCCCACAGCCACGGGGCTCTGCATGGCCAGGCTCGGTCTGCCCTGGGCGGCCCCAGGCTGTGCGCCAGCGGGGTAGCCGGGTGGGGCTAGGCCGAGTGCGTGCGTCCTACCACCGCCAGTTCCGCGTGCCCTCTCCCAACCCGGGGTGCAATAAACTGTCTGCCCGGGGTGCCGGAATGGCTCGCTCCGGCCCTGCCCAGGGATGCAGTGGAGCACGGGGGGGGGCCCTGCCCTGCCCTGCCCTGCCCTGCCCTGCCCTGCGTTAGCCCCAGAAACAAGTGCACACACACATGCGCTCTCTCTGGGGGCATTCAGCCTGCCAGGCCAGCCCTGGGCTCCTGCCCCTCACTCCCGACCCCCAGCCCCTGCCAGGCCGGCCCTGGCCTCCCCCGCCCTGCCCCTCACTCCCACCCCACAGTCCTCTCTTGCCTCTCAAGCCTGGGCTCTGCCAGTCCCACTTGCTCTCCCTCCGGCCGGCCAGCGTGGCCAGTCCCCAGGCGGGGAGGCGGTTTCACAGTTATGATTCAGCTGGGCAGGGGAGCCAGCAGCCTCCCAGCCAGGCCTCAGCCCGGGCCAGCTCCGCAGGGGCACCCAGCTCCGGGTTCTGCCATGACCACGAGCAGCCCAACGCCCGGCCTCCCCGGCTTGGGAAGGCACCGGCCGGTTGGTGCCGACACTCCTGGGGCGGGTGTCTCGGGGAGCCCCGGAGATCTGGCGCCCCCAGCACTGGGCTCCCTGCTCCCAGGTCCCATGGCCTGTTTTTCTCCGCAGAGCTGTTCCTCCCGGCCACTCCCTGGGCTGGGCCCACTTACTATGTGCCAGTTAAACCTGTTTGCAATTAGGGCCCCTCCCAGCGCTTACCAGGCCGGGGAGCGGAGACACCGGCCGACCCCGCAGCCTCCCGGAGCTCAGGGGAGCGTCCCACTGGGCAAGACCTCTCTGATCTCGCTGCCGGCAGCCCTGGGGCGACTCCTCGCTTCCACGGGGTCCATGGAGCAGAATCCGGCCCCGCGGCTCTGCCCCTCCTGGTTCCAGCGCGGGGTCGGGGAGCAGCGGGCCGGCCCTGGGGGATGCGCTGCCATTCCTGGGGGTCTCCCCCGCTGATTATCTTTAGGAAGGGCTATTGACACCTTCCTTCGGCTGCCCCCCAGGCTGCCTGCCCATGACCCTGGGTGCCCCCCCCCGTGTATTGGCAAACGGGGGCGAGGGAGGGGGATCGCGGTGGACGGGGAAGTGCCAAGTGGGCACCTGGGAGGGTCCCGTTGTGGCTTTTCTCACCCAGTCACTGAGCAGGCCTCAGGGCCCAGGCGCTGGGGTCCGCCCCACTGGAGGGGTAGCAGTGGGGCAGGATGAGCCCTGTCTGGAGAGCTAGTGGGGAGGGGCCAGCTGGGCCCCGGTGTCTCTCCCTCGCCCGCCGGCCGGCCCTGGGGCTGCGGGAAATCTCGCTGCTTGCGGCCGGGCAGCGAACTAATCTCTCCTCATTGGGAAACTATGTCGTTCGGGAGAGCCCTGCCCCCGCCGGCCGTGTCGGGAGGGGGTGGGGCGGGGGGTAAATTAGGGAGCGCGTTCCCAGCCCAGAATCCCGTCCGCTGGGTTAAATATGCAGCTCTTGGCTGAGGCCCGGCCCGCGGCTTCGCCTTGCTGATTTTAACTGAAAACATGTGTCCTCGCCTCGCTCCGCGCCTGCAGCAGCCCCGGCCCCACGTGGGCCCCGTGCGGAGGGAGAGCTGCAGAGCCAGGGGGCCGGAGGAGCCGATCTCCCCTGCGAGCCAGCGCAGGAGCTGGGGTGGTGCTCGGAGGTGCTGAGCTGCGAGGGGGGAAGGGGCGTGCGCCAGCCTGGGGGCTCTGTGCCGCACAGGGCAGGGGTCTGGAGGGGTTGCTTCCCCCTCCCAGTCAGCGCCTGGCCTAGAGGGAGGGGCTGCTGTGCCACGTCTCCATGCCCTGACCTCACGCCCCAGTAGGCGCACCAGGTGGGGGAAGGGGTCTGCAGGCGGAAAGGGTCCCCTGCTCTGGGCCTGTGCCCCCCAAAAGCCTAATCTGCCTGTCACTAGGGGGTCTCAGCTGCAGAGAACGGGGTGAGGGCTGGTCCCTGCCCCCCTTTCACATGAGACGTAAACCCAGGGTGCTGGCCCTGATGCGCTCCTGCCCCAGCCCCTTGGGCGGAAGCTGCATATTAGCCCCCGAACCACCCCACGAGTTACGGCTGCACCCTGCCGGCCCTCACTGCAGTGTTGCTGTTCACCGTCACTGCCACCTCCAGCCCCACCCCAGAGCCAGCTGCAGGGTGGGCTGAACTGGGCAGAGTGGCTGGGCCGGGTCCATCAGATGGAAGCTGGGCCCAAACCCTGGCTCCGGCTGTGACCTTTTCTGGCCTCAGATTCTGGCATTTCTGCAGTTGGTGGGAACTGGGCAACGCGCAGTAGCAGAAATGAGCGGGGCAGGAATAGAACCCAGGAGTCCTGGCGTCTGCTCCAGCCATTAGCCCACAGCCAGGCCTAGGGAGACCTCGGGACCAGCCCGGCCCCAGCCTGGCTCCCCTTCTCGGAGTCAGGCGGCCTGGCGGGGCGCAGCTTTCGGGGGTGCTTGGCCGGGTACCAGGCTGGGCGCCTGGCTGCCAGGCGGCTGATGGGCTGCGTCAATGCCCCTTTTGTTGCTGCCGAGCTTGCCCTGGGGGGCCCGGCCGAGCTCCACGTGGGTCATGTGGGGTCCCATTGTCAGGCCCTTCCCTGACGCACTGGGGCTCCGGGAGGCAGGCTCAGCCTTAACCCTTTGCTGGGGCGGGGGCGCTGCCTCCTCCCACTGCGCCTGCCCTCCATGCCAG
The DNA here is from genome assembly GCF_052426305.1 of Pelodiscus sinensis. Classification (NCBI taxonomy): domain Eukaryota; kingdom Metazoa; phylum Chordata; order Testudines; family Trionychidae; genus Pelodiscus; species Pelodiscus sinensis. The sequence continues at coordinate 16,844,757 of NC_143082.1, forward strand.
GGCACCCTGCCTCTGCAGGGGCCACCTGCCCTGGGTGCAAAGGCAGCCAGGGCAGCCCGCCCAGCGTCACGGCTCCAGCTGCTAGCAGCCGTGGGACACCCAGCCCCCCGAAAGTTGTCCCCTTTGCCCCAGTGCAAGGTCTGCTTGTGCTGAAGCAGGAAGGTTTGCGCCCCACCCGGCTCCGCAGAACCCTCTGCCTGCGGCTGGTCGCCCGTCCGCAGGCCCGTGTCCCTCGGCCTCGGACACTGCTTGTCGGCGGGGTCCTGCCCCCTCTGCGCAGGGCTGGGCACCAGTTGAGCCCAGGCAGCGGGAAGGGGCCCAGGGAAGCTGGCAGCCTGCCCTGCGGGGCTGAGCTCTGACTGTGACCCGGGGGGGGACCCGAGGGCACCGCCAGCCGCTCGCTCTGTGGCGAGAGGCCCAGCTGGACAGTGACCTGTGCGTGAGGAGAGAGGCTGGGGCCCGTGGGACACGGCCCAGCCAAGCCCGGGTCCCTGTCTCCTCTCTGCCACCCTGAGGCGGCTGGCTCTGGGGAGGAGCTGAGGTGGCGTGGAAGGGCTGTGGTTTGCGCCCCGCTGAGGGTAGTTAGAGCAGCCTGTTGGGCCTGGGTGGGGATGAGCTGGCTGCAGCGGGGGGCACTGCTTGCAGGCCGTACATCCTCTGGAGAGCCTGCTTCCTGCCCCCCTGCATAGGGGGCCAGGTTAGTCACAGCCGGGGTGGGGCTGGGGGCTAGCACCAGGATCCGCCCAAGGGTGTCCGAGAGGAGCGTGGGGGGCAGGCTCCCCCCGGGAGCAGGGCCTGGAAGCGGCTGCAGCAAGCTTGGTGTCTGGCCGTCCGGGGGACCGGGAGGGGCTAGAGAAGCAGCAGGCGGGGCCAGGGAAGGAGCTTCTGCAGCGCCCCCATGGGGGGCCCAGGGCATCTCCCTTGTCACTTGGTTTTTGTCTCCCCTTGTGTTCCCCTCGGCTCCTTCTCGCTGTTCCTTCCTTCCCCCCCCTTTCCACCTCCCTGCTCCTGGGCTGCCTTTCGCTGTTCCTCTCCGTCCTCACGAAGGGGCCGACGGGACCCCCAAGCCCCACCCTCCAGGTGGCTCCCCGGGACACGGGCGCCCCGTTCAAAGGGAAGCCGGCACAGTTTGGTGCAGCAGGAGGGACAGCTGCAGGGCTAGGCTGCAGCCGGGGGGCAGGCGCTCTGCCACGCTCAGGGTCCCTCTGCACAGGGTCCTCAGGTTTGCTCCTGGTGCCCTCTGCCAGCCCAGTTCCCAGTGGGCCTGTGGGAGGACTGGCCCACACTGCCACCCACAGGCACCTTGGGAGTCTTACCAGTAGGGGGTGCTCTTCCCTGTAGTGCCAATGCAGCGCTAGTGGGCGCTGTGCTGTGGAGAAGGGTCACTAGGGGGTGCTCTTCCCTGTAGTGCCAATGCAGCGCTAGCGGGCGCTGTGCTGTGGAGAAGGGCCAGTAGGGGGTGCTCTTCCCTGTAGTGCCAATGCAGCGCTAGCGGGCGCTGTGCTGTGGAGAAGGGCCAGTAGGGGGTGCTCTTCCCTGTAGTGCCAATGCAGCGCTAGTGGGCGCTGTGCTGTGGAGAAGGGCCAGTAGGGGGTGCTCTTCCCTGTAGTGCCAATGCAGCGCTAGCGGGCGCTGTGCTGTGGAGAAGGGCCAGTAGGGGGTGCTCTTCCCTGTAGTGCCAATGCAGCGCTAGCGGGCGCTGTGCTGTGGAGAAGGGTCACTAGGGGGTGCTCTTCCCTGTAGTGCCAATGCAGCGCTAGTGGGCGCTGTGCTGTGGAGAAGGGTCAGTAGGGGGTGCTCTACCCTGTAGTGCCAATGCAGCGCTAGCGGGCGCTGTGCTGTGGAGAAGGGCCAGTAGGGGGTGCTCTTCCCTGTAGTGCCAATGCAGCGCTAGCGGGCGCTGTGCTGTGGAGAAGGGTCAGTAGGGGGTGCTCTTCCCTGTAGTGCCAATGCAGCGCTAGCGGGCGCTGTGCTGTGGAGAAGGGTCAGTAGGGGGTGCTCTTCCCTGTAGTGCCAATGCAGCGCTAGCGGGCGCTGTGCTGTGGAGAAGGGTCAGTAGGGGGTGCTCTACCCTGGCGGTCACTGCTGGCCCCAATGCGTGGGCAAGGTGCTGTGGGACAGTGCAGTCTAGTGATCACAGCCAGGATCTGAGTGATGGGACTTTCGGGATTGTGGCCTGGGGGGTGGAGGAGGGGTGGGAACCAGGACTCCTGTGTTCTGGGTCAGGATCTGGGAGGGCCCTGGCTGATGTGGGGGGGGGGAGGGCTGCAGTCCTGTTTCAGCGCTGGGTGAAAGGGGCTTGTCCCAGAAAGCGCTTTGTGCGGGCACAGTGGGAGCGAGGGAGCAGGCCGGGCCCTGCTCAGAGCGGAGGCTAGCTGCATGCAGGGCTAACTCGCTGGAACTGGTTTCATTGGTTTGGAGCAAGGGGCCGTGTGGACGCACTTGCTCCGATTCAGTCAGGCGGGCATGGGTTCCGTTCCAGCCAATCGGGGGAGGCGAAAGGGAAATGTGTCTGATTTCAGCTGGAATCAGAGGGTTGCATGAAACTAATCTGGTGTAACCGCTCCGGCCCCAGGTTGTGTGTGCGTAAGATCTGGGCTCAGCCCTGCCCCCTGAATAACCAGCAACGGGGGCCAGCAGGACCCCGCCAGCAGCCTGTGGGGGCTGAGGTCCCAGGGCGACGTGGGCGCTGCAGATTTAACCAGGGAAGCATGAAATGTGCAGCCTGGACCGTGAGCCGGCTTCCTGGTGAGGTGACTCTGCCAGGGACGCCGCCATAGGGCTGAGGATGAGGGCCCAGGAGTCCGGGCCCAGACTCTGTAGTGACCACGGGCAGTGGCCAGTGTGCCCGAGTTGCAGCAGCCCGCAGGAGTCTGGGATGCGTGGCGCACACGGTGGCTGCTGTGGGCCTGCGGGAGGTCAGTGCTGGACCCTTGCCCCAGCAATGCGTCAGACCCCCCCCGCGCGTTTGCCATTCTGCAGCGGGCGTGTCTCGGGCACACGCACAGACAGCGGAGGGGCCCAGAACCCAGCTGTCCTGTCCAGGAGCCTGGGGCAGGGAGGGTGTTGGCACCTGACTCCGAGAGTGGCAGCCTGGCTGAATCCGCTCAGGGACCAGTCCAGGAGGAGCGTGAGCCATTCCCCAGGTTCTGCGTCGAGTCTGTCCGGGGCCCAAAGCAGCAGCGGTAACATCTCCAGCGTGTGCACATGGGCTCTGTTAACTCTGGGAGGCATTTGTCATTCGTACTGGATCTGTGTGCGCGATGTTAGCTCTGGGGGTGTCAGTCGTAGACTAGGGGTGCGTGGGTGGGGGTGTGTGCGCTACGAGCTCTGTGTTGTGTGTATGTCAGTCATGTCTGATTGTGTGCAATGTTAGATCCGTGTGTATGTGTTAGATTGGGGTGTACAATATTAGATTGGGGTGTGCATGGGGTATTGGATCGGGGGGCGAGGGGAGTTAATCTAGGAGTGTGTGTGTCAGTGTGAGGGGTGTGTGTGTGTCGTGATTAGTGTGAGGGGACTTCATGTGTGTGTCAGTCACATTCGCTTTCAGGGTGTGTGCGCAGAACTGGGGGGATGTTGGGTTTGGTGCCTGTGTGTGTGACTGGAAATGGGGTGTGTGTGTGTGTGTGTGTGTGTGAGAGAGGATTAGGTTGGGGGGTTAATATTGGATTGTGGAGGGATGTGTGTGTGTGTGCATCAGTTGTGAGGTCTGGTTTGTGTGTGAGGCACATTAGAGCTGGGGCTGTATGTCTGTGTGAGATATCGGATCGTGTGTGTGTGTGTGTGTCACACTGAATGAGGCCTGGGTGTGAGCGCCTGTGCACAAGCACCCCAGACAACGTCCCAGCCCTGGCCCGGTGGCACGGCTGGGCGGAGGACCCGTGCTGACAGCCGCTGCACCGGGAGCCGGGCGGCTGGCAGGGAGCACAGGAGGAGGAGGGGGAGCGCAGTGAAAATATTTTCCGTGTCTTTGCCTGAAGTCATTCTGTGGTTTCTGAAAAAATGTGCTGTATATTTTCAGGGCTGCGTCACATGACCGGCCGGGGTTATGAATAGCCGAGTATAATGATTTCTTAGTGAATGTTAGAAAAAAACACACACGCACAACCGAGGCGAAGGGAGAGACGGACCCACACGCGCCGGGGACGGACGGACGGCGCCAGACAGGAGTGAGAAAGTTTCCTCCGCTCCAGGTGAGACTCCCCTGCGTCCCCACGCTCCCCCGGCTCCCAGGTGCAGCTGGCTTAGGCGCTGGGGCTTGTGGCTGGGGGAGCCGGGGGCTGTGATTTGTGCTGTCCCTGTCCGTGCCGGGGCACGCGGGTTCTTTGGGACATCTGTGCCTGGCTTGGGGAGGCGTGGGCAGGACTCTGGTGGGGTGGGTACGCAGGGGAGGGAAGTGGGGTCCGTGGGCAGGGGGGTGCTTACGGTGGAGGGGAGTCTCGGGAGGGAGGCAGGGCAGATGCGTCTCACCCCAGGTGTGCTCAGGCAGGCTCTGCAGAGTCTCGCAGCTGGTCTCTGCCATCACCCCCTCCGCTTGCCCTTCCCCCCCCCAGCTCCGGTCTGTGGCTGTGGAATGCAGGCTCCTTGTAGCCCCCGCCTTGTACCAGCCCCCAGGGGCCGAAGGGGTGTGGGCAGGTTGTGCCCCGGCGGGGGGGGGGGTGTCACTCAGGGAAGGTCTGTGCTTCCGGGTTGGGGCAGGGGCTGTGGCCAAGTGGGGGGGTATCCTTTACCATTCTCCGCTAGATTGGAGCTGGGGGGCAGGGAGGGGAAAGGGGCTTTTCCCTCCATCCTGCTTCGGAAAGGAGGGGGAAATTCGCTGGGTGCCTTTGAGGAGGGTCCCTCCTTATGCCCCCTCCCCCGGCCAATTCCCGCCGGCCCTCGGGGGCGTGCATGATGGGGTGGGCACCAGGGGGCACGGTGGCCGGAGCTGAGATGTTTGGGCCCGGGCGCTGGCTCCCTAGGTCGGCTGCGTGGGTGGCACATGGCTCCCATGGGGGGGGACAGGGCCCTGGGGCTAGATGGGGTTTGGGGAAGGCTCCTTTCTGCCTTCTCCTGGGGCACTGGGAATGTAGGGAGGGAGATGGGGGGCGCTCACTGCGCAGGCCCAGAAGCGGCACAGAGGGGGCGCTGTGGAGATGGGCCTCCCCCTTACTGTCCCCCTCAGCGCGCTCACCCCACTCTCAGCCCCCCCTCCCTGGACTCACAGCTCAGTCGTGCTCCCCAGCCGGTCTGTCCGGCCACACCTCTGTCTGTCGGCTGTTGCCTGGGCCCTGTTCAGACGGGGTCTGCGCTGTGCTAGGCACTGTACGTGGGCTCTGCCTCGGCGTCCCTCTGCTCCCAGTGCCCAGCCGGCCTCCTGGCCCGGATCGAGATGCCCACCACGGAGCCGGTCTCCGGCGGCGGGGCCCAGCCAGGGATCGGAGCTGGGGGGCAGGGAGGTAGACCGGCTGGCGGTCTGGCCTGCGGGCCTCGGCAGAGGTGAGCTGCATGTAAAGACTCATTGTCCTTGGCTTCCCCTCAAGCGATGCCTTGCCAGGGTCCCAGGCCAAGCCCCTGCAGGTGGCTGAGCTGCAAGAGGGGCACGGCCGTGGGCGCAGCCAGCTGAGCGTGCCAGGCTGACTAGGGGAATTAGACACCCAGCTCCCATTAGCATTCGGTCCCCTTGTTGCATGGGAATCTCTCAGCTCCAGATGCCTCTGCTTCTCTAGGGCACAGAGAGCCCCTGGCCATGCTGCCCTCCAGCCTGAGGGCATTGGGTGCCCTCTGGGGAAGGAGGGCACCTGGCTCAGAGCCAGCGCCTGGCTTGGGGGTGGCTTTTGCGAAGAGGCAGCTGAGTCTGGGGTGTGCGCTCTTCCTGATGGGGGGCTGGAGGCAAGTGGGGCTTGGAGGGGGGCAGACGCCGGGGTCCCTGGGATTCTGCTAGCTGGTCCGCTCCTCACAGGGCTGGCATGATCCATGCCTGGCACTAGGCCCCTGGGATCCTTACTGGTGAGGGGAGGGGGGGCGGGCAGAGGTGTGGGGGTGTCAGGATGTCTGGGTTCTACCCCCCCTCTGGGAGGGGGTGTCGTCCCAGAGGTGAGGCTGGGAGGCACAGGGCCGTAACAAGGGTGGCACAAGTGGGCAGCTTGCCCTGGGCGCAGCATAATTGGGGCGCCAAGACACAATAAGTAAAAATAATAAGCTGCAAAAGTAAAGAGCGTGACGGGGGGAGGGGTTGCATCGTTCATATTTGCCTCGGGTACAAATTACAGCGCTGGGGAGGCAGGGCACCTGGGCTCTGCTCCAGCTCGGTCCATGATCCTGGGCCAAGGCCCTGCATGCCTCAGTTTCCACACCGGGACGCTGGCCCCTAGGGGAGGGCATGAGGCTCAATCCACCCATTTGCAAAGGTATTCTGGTGCCTGTGGATGATGGTCGGGGCTGGGGATGGGCAAGAAGAAAGTTCTAGCTCCAAATTGCACCCGCCCCCCAGCAGCGGCTCCCCCGTTCCAGTCCACCCCTGAGCTCTGACCTGTCGCTGGGGCTCCCAGGAGCTAGCGCTGCCCCAGAAGGGGCTGCCCCGAACGCTAGCCCCTGCCCCTGCCCTACCTGCGTCCTTGCTGGCCAGGGTCCGTTTACAGTCTTCCCTCCCCATCGGCTTCGGGAGCAGACCCTGGAGCCAAGTCCCCGCTGCAGCCTCTTCGCTGCTTGTGCCCCAGCGAGAAACACCCAGCACGACTCTCAGATCCTAGGGCCCAGGCCCAGGGGCTGCCCCTACGGCTGAGCTGAGCAGTGTCCCAGAGAGCACTGGGCCCCTTTGGGTCTCTGCACCCCCCGCCCTCGAGAAGCAAGCGGCAGGTGTCTTCTCATCAGCTGGCTTGGACAAGGACACCTGGTGTCGCGGGGCATTCGGCTGCGGGGCTGGACGTAGAAGGTACCAACGTGCTCGAGGAAGCGGGCGCGGCAGTGTGGCTAGAACAGGGGGAACGGGACTCCTGGGTTCTCTCTCTCTCCAGCTCTGGGTGGGGAGCAGGTGCCAGTGGGTTAGATGGGGGGAATGGGAGGCAGGATTTGTGGTTCTGTTCCCCGCTCTGGGAGTGGTTGGAGAGGGAGGGTCAGGCTCAGGACACCCACTGGGTAACCTTGAGTCAGTTGCCTTATTACTCTGTGCCTCAGTTTCCCCTCTGTAAAATGGGGGTGATTGCATGTACCCAGCTGGGAGGCCAAAGCGAGTGTTGGGGGAGCTCTCTGTAGGGGTGACACGTTGTTCTGACTGGGGGTGGCATGGGATGTGGCACCGATTACCTGAACCCCCCGCCTCTGGCTCACCATGTGAAATCCCTGCAGGCAGGGTGAGCTCCAGCCCTGGGGCAGTGTTCAGCTGATGCCGTACTTGGTCTCACCCCGGCCCACTAGGCTCTGCCGTGCCCCGGCATCCTGCCATCGACTGCCTTTGCGCCGAGGGGGGGGAGCCCAGCTCACCAACGTGGTATGTCCCAGGGCTTCGGGGGCTAGAATTGCCCCGGGCAAGAAGATGCAGCCACTTCTGGGGTGGGACACGGCAGCCGTTTGACACTGCCGGCAGATTTGCGAGTGGGAATGAAGTGACTGAAATGGCACGGGAGACAGGATGGACTCACGGGGAACCGGGCCAGGGACCCAGGCAGAGCGGTGCAAGTTCCCAGGAAGGAGGCGTGGCTGCGAGCGTGAGTACACGTGCAAGCTCACCCTTGCCCTCTACTGGCTGAAATCACAGTGGACCCACCATGGGTCATAGGCTGCCTGCTGTTCAGGGCCGAGGGGGATTCCTCCTTTGCTCAGGTGGGAAGGCTGTGTCCTGTTGCTAGGAGGGTCCCACTGCACTGATCACAGCCCAGCTAGGCACATGTGCTAGTGCTCAAGGTTGTGGGTTCTTGGTTCCACGGTGCCCACTGGGGGTGCGATGGGTTTGCATGCAGGGCGTTAGGGAAAGGCAGCTCCTGGGTGGGCTCTGAGTCCCCCCCCCCCCCCCCGATGCCCAGGGTCTCTCGCTGCAGCTGGCACGTGAGCAGGCAGATCAGCCTGGCTCCGAGGGCAGTCTGAGGTGCTGGCACTAGGGACCGTGCCAGGGCAGCATGGGCATCAGTTTTCCAGCAGCTGAACTCCTGCCTCAGGCCCTGAATATGCACGGCACCATCTCACTAGCCTGCCCTTGAAGGGCGCATGGCCCCCTGCTGAGCAAAGGTACCAGCAGAAGTGTGGCCTAGTGGGTAGAACGCTGCACTAGCACACAGGGGATCCTGTCCCTGCCCTGCCCTCTCATCTGTCAGGACTGGGAGGCTCCCTCAGGGCAGGGACAATCTCTGACCCTGTGTCTGGCACAAGGGGACCCTGCTCTGGGGTAGGGCCGGGGAGCAGTTGGTGCTGTGGCTCCTCGCAGTGGCTGGCAGGTTTCGAGTGGCATCCAAGGATGCAGAACACCCTCTGAGTTGGGGGGGGAGTCACCTCTTCACTACTCCTTTCCCAGGTCTCCTCATGGCACCCGCGTGCCCCACAATCCCCCTCTCCCGGCTGGCAGGGTGTGTCCCCTTCTACAGCAAGGCACAGAGAGGCTAAGTGACATGACCAAGGACATGCAGGAGCATGTGGTAGAGCAGGGCTTGAACCCAGGGCTGTTAAGAGCCAGGCTGGGGGGGTCTCAGCACGGAGCCATCCCTGCCAGCTGGGGCTTGCTCCCTGGGCTGCGGTTGGCCTGCGCGACGGGGAAGAGGGTTCAGTTCAGTGACACCCAGGTGTGAATGGAGACCTACCCACTTCTGTTTGCCTCCCCCCAGCCTGCAGAGAGCCCCTGGGGCACCGAGGCCCACAGCTGGGTGTGACCCCGTGCTGCTCTTCCCTGCCCCTGGTCAGACCTGCTGCCCTCGCTCCCCCCTGCCAGCCAGGACCGTCTCCTCTACCCGCACACCAGGCGCTGCCCCACGAGAGCCACTTCCTGCCCTGGGGACCCCGCAGAGCCACGCAAGGGGGAGGAGCTCACCCCAGGCCACCGGCAGAGCTGGAACTAGACCCCAGGAAGGGCCGGTGCCCTCATTGCTAGCTTGTCACCGCTCAGTGGGTGCCCACAGAGAGGGGCGCTGGCCTAGCAGCCAGGAGACCTGGGTTCTATTCCTGACCTGGGAGAGCCCCCCTTTTCCTTGCTCCATGCCTCAGTTTCCCTGCCTGTCACCCTGGGATAACGACACCCCAGGGGATGAGCCTGTTTCTCCCCTCGCCAGGTGTTCTCATTTGTGGAAGGTGACTGGCCCCACCTTGCTCCGGCTGCCCACGCCCAGGGAGCTGCTGCCCCGTTCCCACGCCAGCTCACAGCTCCCACCCCGCCCAGCGTGCAGGCTCCAGCCAGGCCTCGCCATCCCTGCCCCCAGGCCCACTGCAGGACGTGGTGTGGGCATGCCGGGGGGGGGAATCCAAGCGAGCCCCCACCCCACCCCTGCACGATGGTGGCTCTGCAGGAGCATGGGACTGGCAACAGAGAGGCTGGGCCCAGCAAGGGGGCAGACCCCTTCCCCCTTGGTTCTGTTTTTAGCTCAGAGGGGGGGCAGGGGTGGGGGGTTCTTTTCCCAACTCTGCTTTGATTTGCTGTGGGAGCTGCTGCCTTTGTGGCTGCCTCAGTTTCCTGGCACTGAGCCCTTCCCAGGAGGGCTGTGAGGCCCGTAATGGACCGGCAGTGCTTGGAGAGACCAGGGCAGGGAGACGCCGTGAGCTCAGGGTGCCCTGGTGCTTGGAGACTGCCTGGGTCCCACGCCCAGAGCCCTGCCCTGCTCCCAGCGCCAAGGGGAGTGCCCTGGTACCGGCGCCAGGGGGCGAGGGACATGTCTCCTGCCTGCCACTGCAGCTCCCTGGGCACTGGCTGAGTCGCACCAGAAACTGGCACTGAGGGCAACAGGCCAGGAGCTGCCGAGGTCGGGCAGGGGCCTCGCCTGGTGCCTGGTGCTGGCTCCGTCCCCCGGCCAGTGAGCAGCCGCGGCCACCCTGGATGCTAAGCCCAGGCTTGTGTCTCCAGGATCTGCCTGCCAGGGCGCTAGCGTCTTCCTGCCCCCGCCTCCTGCCAGGGTGCTATTGCCTTAGTGGCTCCCAGCCCCCGCCAGGGCGCTATCGCCTCCCCTGCCTCCTGCCCCCTGCCCCCGCCTGCAGGAACAAGCCTGTTCCAGCCCCTGCCCACCCCCGGGCTGCCGGAGGAGCCAGATGTCGGTGCGAAGTTCCTCCCGGGCTGGGGGAGGGGGCGTGCGCAGCCGCCCGGCTGGCTGGGAGACAGGCCCTGGCTTGCTAGCCGGGCTGGGTTTTTAAGGAGCTAATTCGGTCATGGAAAGAGGCTTGGGTGGAAATACCTTCCCCAGCCGTGCGCGGAGGCTGTAAATGGGGCTTTGTTCCGCGGCTGGGCTGGGAGGCCCCTCAGCACAGGCGCAGGGAGAAACACGCCAAGGCCAAACCCAGCCCCTGCTCCTCAAGCCCCCCGTGGGCAGACGGACCCCAGCCCCTCCCCAGGAAGCCGTGCTCACCAGGCGCCCTCCGCCCCCCATTGGTCGGTCCCCCTTGGCTATTAGCCAGGGCGGCGTCCCCAGCCTCCGTCTCTCCGGAGGTGGGTGACGGGCGGGTTCCCTGTTTCTGTTGCCTCCCTCTGGGGCACCTGGCACTGGGCTGGATGGACCGTTGGCCTGACCGTCTGGCCGCTCCTAGGTTACGTTCTTATGCCTCCATGGAGCTGGGCAGCAGCAAGCGCTGGGGGTCCGGCTCGGGGCTGTTTGGAGCTCGAGGTCACGGCAGTGTTGTCTAGTGGCAAGAGCACTGGGTTGGGACTCAGCAGATCTGGGCTCGTTCCCTGCCCCTCTGTCTAAGCAGGTGCTGAGCTGGTTCTGGCTGCTTGGCGTGGGCCCAGGCTTCCGTGCAAATGCTGAGGGGAGCGTCTCCCGTCCAAGGGGCTCCCGGGTGTGTCTGACCTGCTCCATGGGGAGAATTCTCCTGGTTCTCCAGATGGACAAAGTGGCGATGGGAATGTGGCCTAGTGGTGAGAGCAGAAGAGTAGGCTCTGCATGGCATGGGGAAGGGAGTGTTCTCTTGTGGCTGGAGAGTGGCGGGGACTGGGACATCTGGATCCTGTGCTTGGGGAGGGTGCTGTGGTTAGAGAAGGGCCATCCAGAAAGCAGGACTGGGATCTAGTCCCAGCTTTGCTACTGACTCACTCTGTGGCCTTGGCTAAATCACCTAGTCTCTCTCTGACTCAGTTTCCCCACCACGGATGACTGTCATCCTGAGGGCTGTGGGATTTAGGCTACATGCTGCTTTTTAATTACAGCCATTTAGGAATCAGTGTAGTGACTGCGCCTGTCCATTTGTGTGGAGGCAGGTCGAAGCCTCTTTGTCTGCTCTAACTGGGTCCATACTGGGCCGGGTCACACCCGTGTAGCTGTCCTGGTGTGGCTATGCTGGTCCCCACTCGGTCACGCTCTGAGGCCCTCCTTACCTCCGGGGGCAGTGAACATTTGTGGGGCAGCTCCTGGCTGTGGGTCAGGCCTCTGGCCTTGTGCGTTTGCCATGTGCACTGTGTTGTGGATTCATGAGGGCCCTCTCTGCTGAACCAGGCTGGCCCTGCCACGCCAGCCCCCGACTCAGGGCCTGCGTCCGCCGTGCAGAGCAACTCGCTTGCAGCTCTGGGCCACGGGGACGGTGCTGGCGGGGGGGACTTGGCCTGCTGCGGGGACGGGCAGGAAAAGAACAGCCCCTGCTGCCTGCCCAAGCAGGATCAGGGCCAGAGCTCTGGCCTGGGGTTAGGGTTGCCAGATGGTTTCAGAAAAAATACACAACAACACGACGCCAGGAAAAAGTTTGTTGAGGGGAAAAAAACCCCACCATGGCCCCTTTAAAAACCATGTGGTGAGGCTTTTTGGCCCTAACAGGCAGCTGGCGGCCACCCGCCATCTTGCCTCCCTGCGCCGGGCCAGACAGCTTCCCTGCGGAACCCCGTAAACACTAGGGGGTTGCCAGGCTGCCTCCGTATTGAGCCCGACAGCCCGGAATTTTCACCTCCTGGCCGGGAAAAAATCAGAAAGTACCGTGCGGACATTTTAGGTGTCCGGTATTTTCTGAGTATCCGAGGGGGAGCCGTGTTAGTCTGAATCCGCAAAAGCGACGAGGAGTCCTGTGGCACCTCATAGATGTACGTGCGTCTGACGAAGTGGGGCTTTGCCCACGAAAGCTCATGCTCCTACACTGCAGTTAGTCTATAAGGTGCAACAGGACTCCCCGTCGGTATTTTCTGAATTTTTTTTAGTGGACAGGAGGCGAAAATCCCGGACTGTCCGGGTCAATACCAGACACCTGGCAGCCCTAGCTGGGGTGTTACTGAGCCATGTCGGCCAGGCGCAGCCCACGCCACCCTCTGTCCCCTGGGGAGTCCGACCGAGCCCCAGAGTGCGGGCGCTGGCTGCTGCCTTCTCGGCCTGGCTTTCCCGGCAGCCCTGCCCGCGGAGGGTACAAGCCCCGCAGCCGCTCAGGGCCCCGCCCCCAGAGCGGGCCGGGTTGGGGCTGGGCTGCTGGCCCTAAGCTGGGGGCCGGGCGTGTGGCGGGTGCAGCCGGGATCCCGGGCGGGGGGGGGGTGCGGCTGTGGCTGTGCTCAGGAATGTGGTGCTGCCAGTCGGGGAGGAACCTGCCTGCACCCAGGTGCTTGGCCCAGGAAACTCCACGGGGCTGGTCTGTTTTTGTTGCCTAAGCCTGTGGGTTTGGTTCCCACCGGGGACTGGCGAGCGGGTTCTGGCTTCGCCCCCGCCGTGCTCAGCCCCGGCCGAGGGAGCCGGCCTGGCGTGGCTGCTGCAGGTACGGAAAAAAGAGTTACAGCCCCCAGACAGAATGCAACATCCACATGGGCACCCCCCACACAAACACACCCCCACAGCTCCACACACACGCACACTACATCACCCCCAGCAAACACCCCCTCCCTACACACACCCCCACAGCGAACACACACACACTACATCACCCCCAGCAAACACCCCCTCCCTACACATACACACACACACACACACACACACAGCTCCACACACACTACATCACCCCCAGCAAACACCCCCTCCCTACACATACACACACACACACACACACACACCCACAGCTCCACACACACTACATCACCCCCAGCAAACACCCCCTCCCTACACACACCCCCACAGCGAACACACACACACTACATCACCCCCAGCAAACACCCCCCTCCCTACACACACACAGCGAACACACACACACACACTACATCACCCCCAGCAAACACCCCCCTCCCTACACACACCCCCACAGCGAACACACACACACTACATCACCCCCAGCAAACACCCCCTCCCTACACACACCCCCACAGCGAACACACACACACTACATCAACCCCAGCAAATACCCCCTCCCTACACACACCCCCACAGTGAACACACACATACTACATCACCCCCAGCAAACACCCCCCTCCCTACACACACACTCACACACCCACAGCGAACACACACACACTACATCACCCCCAGCAAACACCCCCCTCCCTACACACACACACACCCCCACAGCTCCACACACACACTACATCACCCCAGCAAACACCCCCTCCCTACGAACACACACACACTACATCACCCCCAGCAAATACCCCCTCCCTACACACACACACATACCCCCACAGCTCCACACACACACTACATCACCCCAGCAAACACCCCCTCCCTACGAACACACACACACTACATCACCCCCAGCAAACACCCCCATCCCTACAGACACACTCACATACACACACACACACTCTCCCACAGCAAACACATACTCAGATCCACACAGACACACTACATCATCCCCAGCAAACACACACACAAGTCCAAGAGACCCACACCATATGCACACCCACCTTTCCCAGCACACACACACATCACACACACTAACCCCAACCTCAACACAGACTCATCAGCAAACACACCACCCCCAGCAAAGCCACACAGATCAACACACATGCACACACCAACCCCACAGCCACACACAGTGACACATCCACACACACAGTCAACTTCAACACACCCTCACCAACTTACCCAGAGACACCCCCCACCTCCTGCCCCAATCGCTAGACAACCGTCCTTCCAGAATCAGGGCCTGAACTCACAAGTCCAGGACGCCAGTCCCACATCTCCTCTCTAATGCCCACCTCTCCCTTACAGAGACCTTTCCCCACAGCTCACACCTGCTCTGCCCCCAGCCTGCTTCCCCGCCCCCACCCCGGCCACCCACACCCCCGTGACAGTCTCAGTCTTGTCTCTCAGGCCGGGAACGGTTTGTCGGGAAGATCTGTGTTTATTTTCCCACCTTCAAGTAGCTTTTTTAAAAAACAAAAAACACCAACCCACAAACCCAAAGGAGGCCCAGCTCAGTGGATTCCAGCCAGCCTCCCCCCCTGCAAGCTGGAACGGCTCGCAAACCCTAGAGGGGAAATATTTTTGGAGGATGCCGTGGCAAGGGGGTTAGGCTGGAATGTGCCGTGCTCCACCTCCACCACAGCGCTGCCAGCGTCCTGATGGGGAGGGTGCGGCGCGGGCAAATGTGGGTCATGGGCACATCGCAATAACTGGCAGCAATCCTGTGGGGATAACAGGCCCAGGAGCTGACCTAGAGCAGAGAGGAAGGACGGGCACCAGCCCAAGGCCTGGCTTCAGAGTATTTGGGCACCACTGAGGATCTGCGTCATCGCTGCTCCGAGCCTCAGTTTCCCCCTCTGTAAAATGGGGAGAACAGCCCTGCTAGGCCCTGCCTTATGCAGGGCTTGGAAGGAGAAATCCTTTGAAGTGTGAGGTATTTGGACACCATAGTATGGAGTGGGGGGTCCTAGACAGACTAAAACCCAAGATGATCCACATGGCCTGGTGGCTGGGGCCCTAGATTAGGCTGCGGAGACAGGGGTTCTGGTCCTGGCCCTGCCGGTTTCTGTGCATGGCTTCCCAATCGCCATAGGGTCTCTGGGTGCCAGTGGACTGGCTCTGCCCTGTCCCTGCTGGAGAGTGGCTGTGTCCAGCCGCAGTGGGAAACACATCAGCCTCCATGTACAGCTGACCCCATCTGTGTCTGTTAGCTGGTGCGAGTGACCTGACCCCCAGCCCCCTTGAGCCCCACTGCTCCAGGCCGTGTTGGTACCTTGCCCCCCCTGGGCTGCCCCCACCTGTTCACACAACACTGGGCGCTGCTTAGAACCAGCTGCTCCGGCGACACGGCCCTCCAAGGGCTCGGACCCCCTGCCCCGCGTGCTGGGTGGGACCCTGAGTTCAGTGCTGTTCCTGGGCCACCACGGAGCCCTCCCAGATCCTTCTGGCCCGTCCAAAGTTCCGCTAGATGCCCAGAGGAGGTTGCTGGCCAGAAAGGGGAAGAGCGCCATGGCTCTGCGCTCTCGTGCCCAGCTCCTGCAAGGTGCCTCTTTCCCAGAGCTGCTGCTGGGGAGCTGGCCGGGGTCCTCACCCTGGCTCGGTGTTTGTGCAGAGGGTGCTGGCCCTGTCCCCCAGGCTGCACTATGCTCAGGTGCGGGCTGGTTTCCACGCCGGGCTCTGGGCTGGAGCGCAGCTTCTGGCTGGGGATGTTTGCGTCCGATCCCTTGGGAGCGCGGAAAATCCATGTCGCTCTTTTTCCGTTACCAAAAAGTAGAGCAGGAGGCTCTGCCCGGGGTTTGAGCAGGGCTCCGGCTCCGGCTCCGGCCGCTGGGCCTCCCTGGACATCCCAGCCCAGGCTCCTCTGGCGGACCTGACCCCAAAGGCCGAATAGGGCAGATCGGGCCACGGCTGACCTGGATTCTACCCGCTCCGCTCCAAGAGGCTGGGATAAGTGACCCCAGGCACAGTCAGCCTTGGCCAGTCAAAGCCCATCTCAAGACCCCCACCCACGGCCTGGGTTGGCTACACGCCTCGACTCCCCTCAGACGCGCAGAGAAACCTTTCTGGGCTGGGCTCGCTCCCGTGCTGCGGGTGGACGAAGCCAGAGCCCCTGAGCCTGACCCCACTGCGTTCCAGCTGAGAACGGCAAACTCGGGACGTATTGGAGGCTGCTGCTGAGTGGCTGTAACCTGCGATCCCCACAGCACCGCAGGGCCCAGCCCAGAGCCTGGCGAGAAAGCGGGGGCCCCCGGTCTGCAGAGGGGTCTCTGCGAGCTGGTTCTCGCGCTGGTTTCCAGGGGCTGGACACCTTGGCCTGACAGCACGTTTATTTTTGGAACGCGGGCGCCGAGAGGCCCTCGCATATGGAAAAGCTTACGGAAACGGAGCCCTTCCGTGAGTGGCTCGCTTGAGATCTCATGGCTCTCGCTGCACAGGCCACTTGGCAGGGGCTTCCGCAGCAGGGGAACGGAGCCGTGGGCCAGCCAGCTCTTGGATTCTTAAAGGCACCCGACACCATCCTACCGCCTCAGTGTGATGCGGGCATAGGCCTGTTCGGGGAGGCTGGGATGCCTCTAGGGCCTGCAGTGGTGGGGCATGCTAGTCAGGTCAAGGCACTGCTGCAGGGAAGCTCGCAGTGCTGGCATCCCAGCTGGGCACTGCTGCAGGGAAGCTCGCAGTGCTGGCATCCCAGCTGGGCACTGCTGCGGGGAAGCTCACGCGTGGAGCTTGTGGGCAGCGGACGCTTTCCTCATGGCAGTGCCCTCTGGTGGGTGTGAAACAATCAATCGTCCCCAGCCTCCTGAGCCGGGGGCCCTGCATCTCCTGTCCCACTTGCCAAGGCGGGTCACCCTCGGGGGCAGACTGGATCTCGGCACCCTGGGCCTGGGGGACAGAGATGTGGGGTGCAGCCCGTCTGCTCTTTGGGCAGCCGCAGGGTGATGGGGCCAAATTTACCCCCTGGCTGCACTGACCTGGGGGTTCAAAGCAGGGGAGCCCCCAGCGAACCGGGACCCCCCCATCGGAAGAGGAAGAAGCCACCTCAGGGCCTCTCCTCTCTGCAGCAGGATGGGGCAGACGCCCCAGCACAAGCTCAGAGACCTTCCCGAGCCTATGGGCATGTCTCCTCTGCCAGTCATTCCTGTGCCATCTCGGGGCCAGGCAGTGGCACCATCACACCAACCCCTCTGCCATGTGCCGAGCCGGCTCACCTCTGCTCGCTCAGCCAGGCTTTGCCCCGGCACTCCTGCCTGCTCCCTGCCCTTGCCTCCCGAACACCTCGCAGGGGCTGTGAGCCAGGGCAGGGTCGATCCCCCGGGGGAGCGCGCGGGAGCCCGAACAAAGGGGCCGGGGGTGGGCCAGAGAGCCAGTGGCCGGGGCGCAGGGCGGGGGAGCTGGAGCCGCAGAGGCGGCTGTTGTGAATTAGGCTGTGGTGTAGGGTTCCATGTGGAAGATGTGACGAGCTTGCATTCTGCCCCCGGGGTGGTACAGGCCGCGCCGAGCAGGGAGCGCCAAGCCCAAACTCGCGCTGGCATGGAGAACATAAGCCCCATTTAGCTGGGAACCTGAAATGACTCTTGATTTAAATCATATGGTAAAAGCACAAAATCGCCTGCGTTTGGCCCCGGTTCAACAGCAAAACACCCAGGCACACTTGCACAGGGCCCTGTGCAGAGCTGCTTAAAGGGCCAGTGGTCTCGGCGCCCGGGCTAGACGTGGGGGGAAGGAAGCAGCAGGGGGGGCTGGTGAGTTGGGGGCCGACCCACGGAAGCAGTTGGTGTCCTGGGGCTGGACACCAAGTTTCTCCACTGGAGCATGGGGGATTTTACAGCTTGATGGGGATTTTAAATGCACCGAGGGGGGGGGGGGCGGAGAGGCAGAGTTTGCGCACAGATGCGGGTGTATGTATCCTGTTTGTGGGAGCTGCTGGATGTGTGAGTCGGGGGAGGTGTTTGAGTAGGGTGTGTGTGAGAGTCGGGGAGGGGGTGTTTGTGAGTCGGGTTTGTGTGTATGTATGTGTGAGAGTTGGGGGGGTGTTTGTGAGTAGGGTGTGTGAGAGTCGGGGAGGGGGTGTTTGTGAGTCGGGTTTGTGTGTATATGTGTGAGAGTTGGGGGCGTGTGTGTGTGTGTGTGTGTGTTTGTGAGTAGGGTTTGTGTGTGTGTATGTGTGAGTTGGGGGGGTGTTTGTGAGTAGGGTGTGTGAGAGTCGGAGTGTGTGTGTGTTTGTGAGTAGGGTGTGTGAGAGTTGGGGGGTGTTTGTGAGTAGGGTTTTTGTGTGTGTGGGAGAGAGAGTTGAGTGTGTGTGTGTGTGTGTGTGTGTGTGTGTGTGTTTGTGAGTAGGGTGTGTGCGAGAGTCGGGGGGTGTTTGTGAGTAGGGTTTTTGTGTGTGTGTGTGTGTGAGAGTGGGGGGTGTGAGTAGGGAGTGTGTGTGAGTCGGGGTGTGCGTGTGTTTGTGAGTAGGGTTTGTGTGTGTGTGTGTGTGTGTGTTTGTCGGGGTGTGTGTGTGTGTGTTTGTGAGTAGGGTTTGTGTGTGTGTGAGAGAGGGGGTGTGTGTGTTTCTGAGTAGGGTGTGTGTTGAGAGTCGGGGTGTTCGTGAGTAGGGTGCATGTGTGAGAGTCGGGGGGTGTTTGTGAGTAGGGTGTGTATGTATGTGTGAAAGTTGGGGTGTGTGTGTGTGTGAGTAGGTTTTGTGTGTGTGTGAGAGAGTTGGCGTGTGTGTGTTTGTGAGTAGGGTGTGTGAGAGTCGGGGTGTGTGTGTGTGTGTTTGTGAGTAGGGTGTGTGTGTGTATGTGTGAGAGTCGGGGGTGTGTTTGTGAGTAGGGTGTGTGTGAGTCGGGGTGTGTATGTGTGTTTGTGAGTAGGGTTTGTGTGTGTGTGTGAGAGTTGGGGTGTGTGTGTTTGTGAGTAGGGTTTGTGTGTGTGAGAGTTGGGGGTGTGTGTTTGTGAGTAGGGTTTGTGTGTGTGTGTATGTGTGAAAGTCGGTGTGTGTGTGTGTGTTTGTGAGTAGGGTTTGTGTGTGTGAGAGTTGGGGTGTGTGTGTGTGTGTGTGAGCACATGCATTGGGGGTGCTCTGGCTGAGCCCCTCTGCTCTCCCATGATGCACTGGGGGCTCTCAGGTGGCCTATGGAGACGAGGGGTCCGGACCCCAGCTTTTGCCAAGGGAACGGGATTTGCCGGGTCCCTCCCCAGCCCCTGCTGGCTCAGGCGCTGTCCCGGTGCCCCGGGGAGCCCAGCCTGGGCGGGGCTTGGCACGAGGGGGCAGCCCCAGACCTGCTCCCTGCTGTACTGGTGACACTCCCACCCTCACTGCCCCCGTCCCCCCGCAGGGCCGTGTCCCATGGGGCGTGTGCAGGAGCCGAGACACACGGCGGTTGTGGGGGGGGCTGCTTTCCCTGTGCTTGTCTCTCCTGTGTGTGTTCTGCCCACACTGGGGGGTGTTTGTGAGCACACTGTGCAGCTGTGTGCAGTGAGCTCCGGGCTCTTTCCCCTCCCCCACTGGTGTGAGGGTGCCCGGACCAGGCTGGCGCTGCCCTGATGCCCTGGGCGAGAGTCCTGGGTGCAAATCGAGCACTCCCGGCCCAAGGTAGCTGCTGGAGGTGGAACACTCGGCCCTAGAGCCCTGCAGTGCTGGGACCCAGAGCTCAAGGGAGCAGGCTGGAGGGCTGCAGCAGCTCTTCCTCAGTCAGCGCCCTGTGGTAGGATGCCAGCCTCCCTGTGGGCCAGGCCCTGCCCTCTGCCCTCACTCCCTGCCCAATTGCAGGGACGCCTTTGGGGCTGTTGGGAGACCGGGTGCTGGCAGGTGCCAGGGGCTTGCGGCCTCGCCAGCTCTCGCCCGCCCTGCCCTGGCATCTGTGCCAGCGGCAGCGTGGTGCTGAGCTCCGCCACCGGGCAGGGAGGGGCTGGCTGGCAGGTTCCCCGGCTCTGTCTCATTCTCTCCTTCTGCTGCAGCCAGGAAGGCCCAGCGGACGGCTCGGATTCTGCGAAAGCACCAGGAAGAAACGCCGGCGGCGGGGGGCTTAGTGCTGGTGACGAGCCCTCAACGCCACAGCCCCCTGCTTCTTTCAGGGGCCACGCCCAGGGGCCATGCCGTGCTCGCCGTGTGGGGCCACTGAGGCCACCTGGCTCCTGGGACGGAGCTGAACACGGGGCCCGCCGGGCAGTACTCCATAGCAGACGAACAAGCTCCTGCCCGCCTGCCCCAGCCATGGCAGCCAACAAGGAGAGGGTCTGTCCCAGTGGCCACATGAACGGCTTCCCCCCCGCCGTGTACCCTTTTGCCTTCTCCAACAGTATCCGGGGCTCGCCCCCCTTCGAGGTGCTCACCAGCGCTGGCTACTTCCGGGGCTTCCCCACTGACCTGCCCAAGGAGATGGCGTCTCTGTGTGAGTACCGGGGGCGGGGCGGGGCTGGGAGGGACCTGTGCTGCGGGAGGGGGCCCCTAATTGCGTGGAGGCGCCACAAGAAGCTGTGAAACTGCATCGCGGTGGGGCCGGCACCAGCACGCAGTGAGCTGGAGACGGCTTGTCACAGGATTCAGGCTGAGATGGGACCTGATGCTTGGACTGGGTGGTGCCATGTTGGGGTGAATGGGGCTGGTTCTGGCTGGGACAGGGTTAATGGTGGGTGCAGTGGGACGGGGTTAATGGTGGGTGCAGTGGGATTGGCTCTGGCTGTGACGGGGTTAATGGTGGGTGCAGTGGGGTTGGCTCTGGCTGTGACGGGGTTAATGGTGGGTGCAGTGGGGTTGGCTCTGACTGTGACGGGGCTAATGGTGGGTGCAGTGGGACGGGGCTAATGGTGGGTGCAGTGGGATTGGCTCTGGCTGTGACGGGGCTAATGGTGGGTGCAGTGGGACGGGGCTAATGGTGGGTGCAGTGGGACGGGGCTAATGGTGGGTGCAGTGGGATTGGCTCTGGCTGTGACGGGGCTAATGGTGGGTGCAGTGGGACGGGGCTAATGGTGGGTGCAGTGGGACGGGGCTAATGGTGGGTGCAGTGGGATTGGCTTTGGCTGTGACGGGGTTAATGGTGGGTGCAGTGGGATTGGCTCTGATTGACGGAGCTAATAGAGGGTGCAGTGCGGTTGGCTCTGGCTGTGATGGGGTTATTGGTGGATGCAGTGGGATTGGCTCTGGCTGTGATGGGGTTAATGGTGGATGCAGTGGGATTGGCTCTGGCTGTGATGGGGTTAATGGTGGATGCAGTGGGATTGGCTCTGGCTGTGATGGGGTTAATGGTGGGTGCAGTGGGATTGGCTCTGATTGACGGGGCTAATAGAGGGTGCAGTGCGGTTGGCTCTGGCTGTGATGGGGTTATTGGTGGATGCAGTGGGATTGGCTCTGGCTGTGATGGGGTTAATGGTGGATGCAGTGGGATTGGCTCTGGCTGTGATGGGGGTTATTGGTGGATGCAGTGGGACTGGCTCTGGCTGTGATGGGGTTAATGGTGGATGCAGTGGGATTGGCTCTGACTGTGATGGGGTTAATGGTGGGTGCAGTGGGATTGGCTCTGATTGACGGGGCTAATAGAGGGTGCAGTGCGGTTGGCTCTGACTGTGATGGGGTTAATGGTGGGTGCAGTGGGATTGGCTCCAGTGGTGACGGGGTTAATGGTGGGTGCAGTGGGATTGGCTCCAGTGGTGACGGGGTTAATGGTGGGTGTCATGGGTCTGGCTCTGGTTGTGACGGGGTTTATTTTGGGAGCAGTGGAGTAGGCTCCAGCTGTGATGGGGTTAATGGTGGGCTCCATTCTCTTTTCTGGTGGCCCCTAGGGTCCCCATCCCAGCTCAGACCCATTGCGCAGACCCAGATGGGAGGGGTTGCTGCAGGGAGGTGGGACATGGCAGTGCAGGAGGTAGGACAATTCGGGGTTTGTCATTGGGACATGGTAGGATTTTCCACTAGAGTTGGTAGGGCCGGGTCACTGCCAGTCATGGGGGGAGTTAATGCCCAGACGTGGCAGGGTCAGTGCCTGGATGTAGCTGGCGAGGTCAGTGCCAGGGCATGGCGGGGTCAGTGCCAGGTGCAGTGGGGTCAGTGCCTGGTCGTGGTGGGCTCAGTGCCCAGCTGTGGCTGGCGGGGTCAATGCCAGAGTGCAGGGGGGTCAATGCCAGGGCATGGCGGGCTCAGGGCCAGGGTGCAGGGGGGGTTCAATGCCTGGGCGTGGCAGGGTCAGTGCCAGGGGGGGCTCAGTGCCAGGGTGCAGGGGGGTTCAGTGCCAGGGTGCAGTGGGGTTCAATGCCCGGGCATGGCGGGCTCAGGGCCAGGGTGCAGGGGGGTTCAATGCCCGGGCATGGCGGGCTCAGGGCCAGGGTGCAGGGGGGTTCAATGCCTGGGCGTGGCAGGCTCAGGGCCAGGGTGCAGTGGGGTTCAATGCCAGGGCGTGGCAGGCTCAGTGCCCGGGCGCAGTGGGGTTCAATGCCAGGGTGTGGCAGGCTCAGTGCCAGGATGCAGGGGGGTTCAATGCCAGGGCGTGGCAGGCTCAGTGCCCGGGTGCAGGGGGGTTCAATGCCTGGGCGTGGCAGGCTCAGTGCCCGGGTGCAGGGGGGTTCAATGCCTGGGCGTGGCAGGCTCAGGGCCAGGGTGCAGTGGGGTTCAATGCCAGGGCGTGGCAGGCTCAGTGCCCGGGCGCAGTGGGGTTCAATGCCAGGGCGTGGCAGGCTCAGTGCCAGGATGCAGGGGGGTTCAATGCCAGGGCGTGGCAGGCTCAGTGCCCGGGTGCAGGGGGGTTCAATGCCTGGGCGTGGCAGGCTCAGTGCCCGGGTGCAGGGGGGTTCAATGCCTGGGCGTGGCAGGCTCAGTGCCCGGGTGCAGGGGGGTTCAATGCCTGGGCGTGGCAGGCTCAGTGCCAGGATGCAGGGGGGTTCAATGCCTGGGCGTGGCAGGCTCAGTGCCCGGGTGCAGGGGGGTTCAATGCCCGGGCGTGGCAGGCTCAGTGCCCGGGTGCAGGGGGGTTCAATGCCCGGGCGTGGCAGGCTCAGTGCCCGGGTGCAGTGGGGTTCAATGCCCGGGCATGGCGGGCTCAGGGCCAGAGTGCAGGGGGGTTCAATGCCCGGGCGTGGCGGGCTCAGTGCCCGGGTGCAGGGGGGTTCAATGCCTGGGCGTGGCGGGGTCAATGCCAGGATGCAGGGGGGTTCAATGCCTGGGCGTGGCAGGCTCAGTGCCCGGATGCAGGGGGGTTCAATGCCCGGGCGTGGCAGGCTCAGTGCCCGGGTGCAGTGGGGTTCAATGCCTGGGCGTGGCAGGCTCAGTGCCAGGATGCAGGGGGGTTCAATGCCCGGGCGTGGCAGGCTCAGTGCCCGGGCGCAGTGGGGTTCAATGCCAGGGCGTGGCAGGCTTAGTGCCAGGGTGCAGGGGGGTTCAATGCCAGGGCGTGGCAGGCTCAGTGCCAGGGTGCAGGGGGGTTCAGTGCCTGGGCGTGGCAGGCTCAGTGCCCGGGTGCAGTGGGGTTCAATGCCAGGGCGTGGCAGGCTCAGTGCCAGGGTGCAGGGGGGTTCAATGCCTGGGCGTGGCAGGCTCAGTGCCCGGGCGCAGGGGGGTTCAATGCCAGGGCGTGGCAGGCTCAGTGCCCGGGCGCAGTGGGGTTCAATGCCTGGGCGTGGCAGGCTCAGTGCCCGGGTGCACTGGGGTTCAATGCCAGGGCGTGGCAGGCTCAGTGCCCGGGTGTAGTGGGGTTCAATGCCTGTGCGTGGCAGGCTCAGTGCCCGGGTGCACTGGGGTTCAATGCCAGGGCGTGGCAGGCTCAGTGCCCGGGTGTAGTGGGGTTCAATGCCTGGGCGTGGCAGGCTCAGTGCCCGGGTGCACTGGGGTTCAATGCCTGGGCGTGGCGGGGTCAATGCCAGGATGCAGGGGGCTCAGTGCCCGGCTGCGGCTGGCAGGGTAAGTGCCAGGGAATGGGGAGTGGCCGCCAGGTTGCCATGGTCCATGGCAGGGTCGGTGCTGGGCCACGGGGTGGTGCTGGGGTGGGGGAGGGGGATGGGCTGTGCTTTGATGGTCCCTGGGTGGGGTGCGGTGGGAGCCCTCTGCCCCCGCCTCCCCCCCCGGCTCTGCCGACGCTATCCCAGCCCCCGCCTCCCCCCCCGGCTCTGCCGACGCTATCCCTGCCCCCTCCTGCCCCCCTGCTCTGCCGACACTATCCCTGCCCCCTCCTGCCTCCCCCGCTCTGCTGGGGCATGGCAGGGAGCCGGGGCAGGAAGCTTGGGCGTGGTGGGTAGCCAGGGCATGCCCGTGTAGGCGTGGGAGCCAGGGCAGGGAGCCGGAGCATGCCCCCGTGGGCGTGGGAGCCGGGTTGTGGGAGCCCGGGTGTGGGAGCCGGGGCAGGGAGCTGGGGCATGCTCGCGTGGGCATAGGAGCTGGGGCATTCCCGCGTGGGCTTGGGAGCCGGGTTGTGGGAGCCCGGGCATGCCCACGTGGGCGTGGGAGCTGGGGCGGGGAGCCGGGGCATGCCTGCATGGGAGTGGGTGTGGGAGCCGGGGCGTGGCAGCCGGGGCATGCCCGCATGAGCGTGGGAGCCAGGGCGGGGAGCCGGGGCATGCCCGCGTGTGGGAGCCGGGTTGTGGGAGCCCGGGCATGTCCGCGTGGGAGTCGGGGCATTCCCGCGTGGGCTTGGGAGCTGGGGCGTGGCAGCTGGGGCATGCCCGCATGGGCGGGGAGCCGGGGAATGTCCGCGTGGGCGGGGAGCCGGGGCGTGGGGGCGGGGAGCCGGGGCATGCCCGCGTGGGCGTGGGAGCTGGGGCGGGGAGCCGGGGCATGCCTCCATGGGCGTGGGCGTGGGAGCCGGGGCGTGGCAGCCGGGGCATGTCCGCGTGGGCCCCCAGGCATGCCCGTGTGGGCGTGGGCGCGGGAGCCGAGGCGTGGCAGCTGGGACATGCCCGCGTGGGAGCTGTGGCGTGGCAGCTGGGGCATGCCCGCGTGGGCGTGGGAGCTGTGGCGTGGCAGCTGGGGCATGCCCGCGTGGGCGTGGGAGCTGTGGCGTGGCAGCTGGGGCATGCCCGCGTGGGCGTGGGAGTGGGAGCGGGAGCCGGGGCGTGGCAGCCGGGACATGCCCGCGTGGGAGCCGGGGCGTGGGAGCCGGGGCATGCCCGCGTGGGCGTGGGAGCCGGGGCCGTGGACGTGGGCGTGGGAGCCGGGGCGTGGGAGCCGGGGCATGCCCGCGTGGGCGTGGGAGCTGTGGCGTGGCAGCTGGGCATGGAAGCTGGGGCGGGGAGCTAGGGCGTGCCTGCATGGGCATGGCAGGAGCCGGGGCGTGGGAGCCCAGCTGGGAGCTTTGTGGAATGCTGGGCAGCTGCAGGTGCCACGTGCGCTGGGCTGGGCTGAGGCAGGAGAACGTTCATGGGAGGGGCAGGCACGTTGGCATCTCCGGGGATGGAGCAGCTGGGCAAGACGGGGCCTGCTGCCATCCCCCAAGGGGTGGGGCCGGCTCTTGCTCCGGCCTTGCTGGGGTGTTGGCAGCACCGGGTGCAGAGCCCGTGCAGTCGGGCGTGGTGCTGCCGTTCGGGGGGGCGGAGAAGCGGTGGGGACGTGGGGTCCAGTCGCTCTGGGGCTGTTTTCAGGCCAGGTGGAGTTTGTGGCCTCGGAGCCGTCTCCTGGGACTTGGGGAAAGTGGTAAATTCGTGGCTGAGGTGCGGGCAGGAATCTGCCTCCCCGCCTGCCCCACGCGAGCAGCAAGCTGGCTTCTCCGCGCCCCGGCCCTCACGCAGCCGACGGAGGGTGACGCTTTAATCAGTGCCTGACGGGCGGCCCTGGCAGCGCCGCTGGAAAGAATTATTTCATCTGGCTCCAGATGGGAGCTGCCGAGCGAGGCCCGCTCGCTGAAAAGGGCTCTGTGCTCCCCTCACAGGCAGCGGGCGGGCGCCACCCAGCCCTTCGGCTCTCCCTGGGCCGGGCTCCTTGCTGGCTTGCTTTCTCCCTCCTCCCTCTGACCTCCCGTGGGGTTTAGCACTGGAAAGTGGCAAGTCGGAGCTGGGTGCGGCAGCCCCCTCTCTGCCCCCTGCCAATAGCGTAGCCTGCCCTGCCACGCTGAACTCGTGGGCTCTGTGCCAGGATTACGGGCTGGGTCACAGCGAGGGAGGGTGGGGCGGACAGCTGGATGTGCAAAGGGGAGGAGCGGCTTGGAGAGGGGGCGGGTGGGTAGGGCTGGCAAACAGGACTCCTGGGTTCTCTTCTTGGCTCTGGGAGGGGAGTGCTGTCTAGTGGGTAGAGCAGAGGTGTGGGCACGCCAGGACTCCTGGGTTCCGTTGTCCCCTCTGGTCCCGCCTTGGCGAGAGGGGCTGTGCTCTGGGAGCAGGAGCCTCTCCCTCCAGCTGCTGGGTTGCTAATGCGCCCGGATCCTTCCCCCTCCCAGGGCCCAGCCCTGAGCCGGGGCTTCCAGGTGAGCTGCAGAGCAGGTGTCTGTAGCGCACAAAGCTGGGACCCAGGGTGCTCTCCTGTAGTCCCTGGGTCGGTGCAGAACGTGCCCAGCCCAGCCCAGCCCACGTGTCCTGTAGCTACCGACTTCCAGGGCTATCGACCAAGCACCATCCCCACCTCAGCATCTGCCCTGCCGTGTCCCTCCCCCCAGATCCCAGGGGCTCGCTGGTCATGCCACCCCAACCCCATCTCCTACCTCTGGCCCCAGCTCCCAGGCCCTGGTCACTGGAAATGGGAACCCCCCCAGCCCTGGCACGGTGAGCTTCTCACAGCAGTGTCTGGCTGGGACTGCAGCGCTGTGAGCTTCTGAACTGGGTATAAATGGGCACCCCCTGCCCCCTGGCAGATGCAGCCACATGGAGGGTCCCAGCTCAGCATCCCCAATCATGCAGGGCATGGCGGGGAAGCAGCTGTGGGGAAGCTCAGTTGCTTTGCTTTGGTGCCTCCGCTTCGCCCTCGGGGCTTCTCCACACCCCAGAAGCAGCTGCCTTCTGAGAAGAGCTCCAGGCAGCCCAGAGAGGTGGCACTTCCACAATGCGGCCCCACACATGGGGAGCAGTGTTGATACAACTCCTCTCCCTGCCCCTGGTATGCAAATGGAGAAACTGAGGCAAGGAGGGAGGAGGGGGGATGCAGGAAATGGAGCCCAGGGACCATAACCGCCGTTGGGGCTCCCCCCATCCTGGCTATAGGTATCCAGGGAATAGGATCTCCCCGCACCCCAAATCTCTTGGTCTGAAGTGAGCAGAAAGCGCCTCCCGCAGGTTCTGCAGTGACGTGGACACCAGTGTGGAGGTTCTGGGGAGGGCCAGGGTCCCTGTTGCTTTGAGCGCTCAGGGCGGGTTCAAGGTGACCCAGTAGCAGAGCTGCCCAGTTTGGTGTGACATGGGGGGTCCTCCAATTTGCAGCATCCCTGGGAGCTGGGATTTGGCAACCCCCAAATGTGGGGCTGCCCTGAGTGCAGTGAGTCTCCGGGGGGGGCTGGTAGCATCTCAGCCCCAAGCATATTGGCCTCTCAGTGAACCCCTCTGGGGCAAGAGTGGGGAGGCCAGCCCAGGGTGGGGGGGACTGGCAGCCACCTATACCCTGTGGTTTGTTTTCTTTTGTGTTAACTTTCAGTGTCTTTCCAGCCCACGTATGCCGTAGTGGCTGGAGTAGAGGAGCCTCCAGAAATGCCAGTCCCAGGTCCCCTGGGCTGCCCGTCCTCATCTCCAAGAGCCCACAGTTGAACCAGGCCAAGGGTGGGAGGGGAAACTGAGGCACAGACCATGATTTACCCATAGTCAGTAGCAGGAATCAGGGAGAGAACCCAGGTGTCCTGATTCCCAACACAGTGCTCTAGCCACTAGACAGCTCTGCCTCAGGGTTCCCATTAGTGGCCCCCTTATGCCCTCCTCCAGGAGGGGGGGTTTGTGCCCTCCCCCACCAGGTTCTGGGCTGTCCAGCAGCAAAGTCTCTCCTCCGAGTGACTCCGAATGCCCGGCAGGAGCCGGGAGCCGGGCCTGGCAGCTGGGAGTGGGAGGGAGGGACTCCCAGCCCTGGGAGTACTGAGCACCCCTTATCTCCATCTCCTCCAGACTTAATGTTGCTGCTCCTCCTCCGCCGCCCGCTCCTCCGCACGGGCTGGCTACTGGTGTTAAGGAAAAAGGGGCAGTGGCTGCCAACACATCTCCATGTGCATTGCAGCCCTGCCTTGCCAGTGCCCAGCTGGGACACAGTGCTGTGAGCTTCCCCGCAACAGTGCCCAGCTGCAACGTCAATGCTGTGAGCTTCCCTGCAGCAGTGCCCAGCTGGAACATCGATGCTGTGAGCTTCCCTGCAGCAGTGCCCAGCTGGAACATCAATGCTGTGAGCTTCCCTGCAGCTGTGCCCAGCTGGAACATCAATGCTGTGAGCTTCCCTGCAGCAGTGCCCAGCTGGAACATCAATGCTGTGTTTCCTTGCAGCAGCGCTCTGCCTCTTATGATATTGCTTGATGAGTCTGCCAGAGATAAACTAGCTCCCAGTGCCCTAACCGCTAGATCCAGCTCACTCTGCTTTCCAGGGAGGACAAATGCCTGCCTGCCCAGGTGCCCAGCTTGGCTGAGCTGTTCTGAAAGGATTCCCTCCCCTACAGGTGGTTCTGTGGAGGGGAATCCCCCTGCTGCCCATGCAGCTTTGCATGCCCCAACCCACTCGACTTCTCTGCTGCTGCTTCCCCAGCTACCCCCTCCTCTGAGCTGCTGTCCCATCCCTACAGGGTCCATGAATGTGAGACATGATTATTAGCTCCCCCTCCTGTGCCCTGGGCTGCCTCCCCTGCTCATGGGGCTGCCCCTCCTCCAATTTCACCATGTGGATCATGAAGGTTGCAGTGTTTCAGGGGTGCGGAACCTGCGGCCCTGGCTTGCCTGGATCCAGCCCCGGAGGCTTGGGGCTCCCCCCAGCATTGAAGAGCCCTTGCTGGTTTCCTGTGGGGCTGGAGGATACACAATCTACTAAGCTGTGCACCCCTACGCTCTGGTGTGTGCGGGGAGGTTCCCCACACCTGGTGTATGGCATCGGGGGCTGCAATGTAGGAAGCAGCCTTGGGCTGTTGCAGGCACCAGAGATGGCCTGGCTGCTCGCCTCCCCACAGGGCATGCCCAGGAAAGAGCCTGTGCCCCCCTCAAACAGTAGCAATAATCAGTGTGCCCTGGACCCCATCTTCTCCTCTAGCAGGGGCCTGCCTGACCCCCAGCCAAGGACCCTGATGGAGGGAGCAGGCAGATCCATCGCCTGGGCCATTGTGGACCCATGGGGATGTTGAGTGCCCCTGAAATACAGCCACCTCTGAGGTGGAGTCTGGCAGCTGTTAAACATTGGGGAGGAGGTGTCTTAGCCAAAGACAGGCCACCCTCTGCTCTTTGGGTAGCATGGCCTAGTAGTGCAGGCAGGGAGCCTGCAATCACAGGTTCTCATGCCTACCACCAGTCCCATTTCCTGGCTCTGTGCCTCAGTTTCCCCCATGTGGGCTGAGAGGGTCAAGTCACCAGTTGGTCAGACTTCTGGGGTTTACATGGGGTGTTGTGTAGGCTAGCAAGGGGCTGGGCTAAAGCGTGATGCTTAGGGAATGGTGCCTGTGAAGAGTTAGGGCACGATTGGGGACTGTGAAGAGTTAGGGCACGAATGACTGTGCCTGTGAGAATGCAGCTGTGATTGTGAACGCGCGTGAGGGTGTGAGCACAGCTGAGTGATCATGAGCCTAGGAGCGTGAAGGGTGCTGTGTGAGCAGTGTGTGGGTGTGATGCAGCACATGTGCAGTGTGGATTGTTCGCCTGTCCGTCCTGGTGAGCTGTGCTGGGTTCCTCTTCCCAGACAGCAAGTGCGTCACTCCCAGCAGCTGGTGCCCTGGTGGGGTGGGACTGGCAGGCAGGGCTGGATGGTGGCACTGAGCCATGCGGCCAGCGCAGGAAGTAGTCAGAGCACCACAACAGGAAGTGGAAATGCCAGCCTCCCCTCTGCTAGGAAACCTGCCCCTTGCAGCAGGCACCCTTGCCGGAACCACCCCGGGGAGGAGGGGGCAGCTGACAGGATGCACCGAGCCCCAGGGACTGGCCTGGCAGGTCTGGCCTGGCCCCTGATTGGGCTCTGGGCAGAGATGACATCATTTCAGGCGCTCGGTTGCACAAGGCTTCCAGAGTGACTCTGCTTCTCAGAAATATGCATCACCATCCCCGCAGGGGAAGAGAGCTGGAGCGCTGGCCAGGGTTCCCTGGAAGCTGGGTGCTTGTGCAGCCGCTCAGGAGAGAGTCCCAGGCCACCCAGCTGATCAGCACAGCACCCACAGCCAGGTGTTTTGTTTCTGTGGGTGGTGCACATATAATTTATTCCACACATGGAGAGAAAAGATTAGAGGGAACGTTGGGGACGGCCCTGAAGGGGAGCTCCTGGCGATCCCAGCCCAGCTTCTCCCAGCAGGGGGCGCCGTAGGGGGGGCAGGAGCACTGGCCCTGGGGGAAGCTCCCAGTTATCCCAGCCCAGCTTCTCCCAGCAGGGGGCGCCGTAGGGGGGGCAGGAGCACTGGCCCTGGGGGAAGCTCCTGGCCTTCCAGCCCAGCCTCTCCCAGCAGGGGGCCCTGGGGGGGGGGGACCAGCACTGGCCCTGGGGGACATTCCCAGCTCTTCCAGCCCAGCCTCTCCCAGCAGGGGGCGCCGTGGGGGGGGGGCCAGCACTGGCCCTGGGGGAAGCTCCTGGCTCTTCCAGCCCAGCCTCTCCCAGCAGGGGGCGCCGTGGGGGGGGGGGGCCAGCACTGGCCCTGGGTGAAGTTCCCAGCTCTTCCAGCCCAGCCTCTCCCAGCAGGGGGCGCCGTGGGGGGGGGCCAGCACTGGCCCTGGGTGAAGTTCCCAGCTCTTCCAGCCCAGCCTCTCCCAGCAGGGGGCGCCGTGGGGGGGGGGGGCCAGCACTGGCCCTGGGTGAAGTTCCCAGCTCTTCCAGCCCAGCCTCTCCCAGCAGGGGGCGCCGTGGGGGGGGGGCCAGCACTGGCCCTGGGGGAAGTTCCCAGCTCTTCCAGCCCAGCCTCTCCCAGCAGGGGGCGCCGGGGGGGGGGGGGGGGCAGGAGCACTGGCATGTGGCCATACTGTGCAAGGACCGGGGTGCGTGTACAATATATGTTTGTTGCCCCCACGGCCCATCTCCGCATCCCTGGGGGTTGCTCCTTCCCCTGGCTCTGGGGTTCGTTCTCTCCTGGAGCTGGGAGGCTGTGGGGTGTCAGATGTAACGTGAGAAAAGTTGCCACAGAGGCAGAGGGGGGGACACAGCGGGGGGAGGGCGACAGCAGAGCCTTAGCCCCCGTCCAGCTGGGCACAGGGGGGCCAGCCGCCCACAAGAAGAGAACAGGGTAGGAGTGAGGAGAAAAGGGGTGAAGGGAGGAGGCCTCAAGGAAAATGTGAGCGTCTCTGTGCGAAACAAACAGGGTTTTATTCAGACAGGAAGCCCTGGTGGCTGGCGGGCGGGTGAGGGGCCTACCCCCTCCCAGTGGCATCCCGTCACCACCCGGGCCCCCTTAGCCAGCTCATGGGGGCTGAGGTGGAAGGTGACGCTACCAACCCCACCGTGGCGTGAGGAGGAGCAGGTGGCCTGTGAGCCAGCAAGTGCTGCCCCCTCGGGGGGGCTGAGGGGCGTGAGCGAGGGGGTGTTGCCCCCTGGGGGGGCTGAGGGGCGTGAGCGAGGGGGTGTTGCCCCCTCGGGGGGGCTGAGGGGCATGAGCGAGGGGGTGCTGCCCCCTCGGGGGGGCTGAGGGGAGTGAGCGAGGGGGTGTTGCCCCCTCGGGGGGGCTGAGGGGCGTGAGCGAGGGGGTGTTGCCCCCTCGGGGGGGCTGAGGGGAGTGAGCGAGGGGGTGTTGCTCCCTCGGGGGGGCTGAGGGGCGTGAGCGAGGGGGTGTTGCTCCCTCGGGAGGGGCTGAGGGGAGTGAGCGAGGGGGTGTTGCCCCCTCGGGGGGGCTGAGGGGCGTGAGCGAGGGGGTGTTGCCCCCTCGGGGGGGCTGAGGGGCGTGAGCGAGGGGGTGTTGCCCCCTCGGGGTGGCTGAGGGGAGTGAGCGAGGGGGTGTTGCCCCCTCGGGGGGGCTGAGGGGCGTGAGCGAGGGGGTGTTGCCCCCTCGGGGGGGGCTGAGGGGCGTGAGTGAGGGGGTGTTGCCCCCTCGGGGGGGCTGAGGGGCATGAGTGAGGGGGTGTTGCCCCCTCGGGGTGGCTGAGGGGAGTGAGCGAGGGGGTGTTGCCCCCTTGGGGGGGCTGAGGGGCATGAGTGAGGGGGTGTTGCCTCTTCAGAGGCAGGTGACAGGGCAGCAGGTGACTCTGAAAGTGCTGCCTGCAGATGCAACCAGCCCCATTCAGCCCCCTACAACAGGACTCTTACACCATAGTCCACAGCTGCCCTCCCCACTGGGGGGAACAGCTCAGGGAGACTACAGCTCCCAGCATGCACCCATCCCAGTGGCCTGCCTGAGGAGAGGCATTGGACGCTGGGACTTGTAGTCTCTCAGGGCATCTGGAACAGGCTGGGCTGCATCTCTTTGTGTGGCTGAGTGGCGGCTTTTGGGGGCTTCTGGCCAGCTGGGAGAAGGCCGCAGGGGACCTTGGGGCTGGCATCTCACTAGCCTGCCATGTGCCCCACCCCCACGCAGGCTGGCCCAAGCACATCTGGTTCTCATGAAACATTAGAGGGCTAATCGTTTTAATTGCCTTTCGCATTGGCCGGGGGGGGGGGGGGCTTGGTCCCCATGCTGCCTGCAGCTGGGATGGGGGGAAGCGTCATGTAGGCCCTTGACCAACCCCACTTTTCAGAGTCACGCGGGCTGTTACTAGGCAGCCCCATCCCTTCCCTTCTGGGGCTCTGCGGGGAGCGGGCAAGAGGCCCCCCGGGCAGCAGCTGGGTGGAGGTGACTAGCAGAGAGGAAGCAGGCTGCGGGGGAAGGGGCGGGCAATGAGCCGAGGTGAGTCACCTGGCCATGTACAGGGACTGTTGGGATGGGCTGTGACAGGCAGGGGTGTGGTGGGCCTCTGGGATCCGGAACCAAGCCGTGAAACTGCAGGGTCCAAACAGGAGCAGGAGCTCAAATCTTTGCTGCCTCTGAAACTTAAGGTTGACCCCCCCCCCACCAGACATCACACACACACACTGCATGAGTGCACATACCATACAGATATTGCACGCAAGCACACGTCACATATGCACAGACATTGTGAATACCCCGCCCCACACATGCACTAGGTTGACAGAAACATACATGTTTCTGCAGCCTAAACACATGCACACGCATCACAATGCCTATGCACCAGCCTAAGGCAAACACGTACCACGGTGATGCAAGTATAAAGGCAATGACACGTGTTGAACAGATGTGAGCATGCAGAAGAGCCATGACAACAACAGCACATCCACATGGACACTGACAGAAATACACAACAGTATGACACGCGTGTACCAAGCATGCATGCAGACATGTGCACAGTGCTCACATGATCATATCACACCAGACACACATGATGGGAATGGACATGCAGACCTCTCACGCAGCTTCATACACCACACACAGGCATCATTCAAAGGAGTCGCCATGTGCCATACTGACATGCCAAGCATACATGTGCTTTTGCACTGGCAGAGCCTGTATGTGATGCTGTAGTGACACAAGTGTGCACACCGGGGCATCACACTGACTCAAGAACACACGCGCTTATACAAACACGCACCACACCCTCAGGCCTGCAGTACTACAAGCACGCACTGACATACATACGTGTGCTACGATAGACACTCCATGAGACTTGTACATGCATGCCGCACCAACACGAGTGTGAATAATAGAGCAAAAATCTCCCTGAGCACGTTAGGATGATTAAACCAAGATGCTTCCTTCTCACTCCGTTCCTGCCAATGTTGGAGCCTTTGGCACAAGAGTGACCCGTGCAGTCACACACCCCAGTGTGCCCCAGGGTCCTCACAAGTAAGCAACATGAATGACAGACCCCCCTCTCCTGGGCAATGCAGCCATAGGCCAAGATTCACTAGATTGCCTGCAAATTACTGGCTCCATTCCAACCCCATCAGCCCCCACGGGGGTGAGCCAGGAGGGGCCCATCTCAGCCTGGTTCCGCCCCCCCGCCATGTTAGCTGGCACAGACCCCTACATGGGGCTGCTTCCAGAGTGTGAGCGGGTGCGCTCTGAGCTCGGGGAGTGAGGGAATGTCTGTGAGGCTTAATAGGGTCTGTGTGAGTCTGGGAGGGAAGCGGGGGCCCGCGCCACGGCGCTCAGGCCTTCCACAGAGCCGGGGTTTGTGCCGAGCAGCTTCTGGTTTTAATTACCAGGCAGGCGGGTCAGGCTAATTGGGACCTTTTGGATTTCAGCAAATGCATTCGAAAGGGAAGGAGGAAAGAAAACCCCTTTTGGGCCCTGCAGAGCGCGCCAGCACCAACGTGGCATGCCCCACCCACCAAAGGGTCTGCCGCAGGACAGACCAGGGCGTGTCCCTCTAGCCCCCCATGGCATGCACACACGTGACATACACACATGTACATGTGCACTCACACATGCACGTACGCATACTCACACACGTATGAACACACATGCACACGCACACATCAGGGCTGGCCAGAGGCTGTATGTGCATCATGTTATACATTGTTTGCCAGGCCAGGGTGTGTTGAGGATTTGAGGCTGGGGGAACAGAGCGTGTGTGTGGGAGGGAGATACCGCCCCTCCATTCGGACATACCCTGCTACCAACTGGAGTTGTGGGGGCTCTGCCATCTGATGTGGGGACTACAGGAGGTCCCCCCTGGAGATTTGGGGCAGGGAGTTGATGTTTGAGGGCGGGAGGGGGGCGGAGAGTACTAATGCCCCTGGGGAGCAGGGTCACCAGGTCTCCCAGCATTTTCTGCTCAAAGGGGTCTGCAGGCTGGGAAGAGCAGATCCGTCCCACCCCCCACATGCTCACCCCCTGGCAGGGGGCACTGGGCTCTGGCCCCTGCCTCTGGTTCAGTGGCCAGCTCCCAGGGCGGGTCCGTCTCTCACTGACGGTTTATTTTTTCCAGGCAACTCTAAACTGCTGAATCTGCCTGCTCATGGGGCTGGTGGAGCCACGTGGCTGCCCCTGCAGAGGCACCGGGCCACAGCCCCACAGCTCTCCTCTCTTTTCAGGGAGCTGGGGAGAGTTCTGATGGGGCAGGGCACAGAGTGGGGCTGGGGAGCAGTGACACAGGAGAGGAGCCGCAGGGCTGGGGGGCATTGGGGCACAGCCATTTCGTGTTGCTCCCCACAATCCTGACTCGCCCTTGGCTGAAATCCACCTTTCAGCCCAGCTACAACCTGCCCCCCCAACCCTCAGGGAGCTGGGGCCTCCATCACGAAACCGGAGCCTCCGAGCGCCTCAGCCAAGCTGGCCCCTGCAGACGGGAGCCATGGCTGCGGCAGGGCGCTGGGTTGGGGGGCGACGGCGGCTGAGGCCCTGGGGGGCTCGGTCGGCGCAGGCGGGAGGCCCCAGTGTCCTGGCGGCTCCGGGTGGGATCTGTGCGGCGGCTGCAGGCAGGGAAGGGAAGGGTTGACATGGAGCTGGGTCAGCTGAAGGTTACTGTACCCAAAGGGGGTTCTCGCAGAGTTCAGGCAGTGCTGGCTGCTCTGCCTCTGCTGGAAGGAAAGGGAGGGGAGCGCGGGGGGGGGGGGAGGCTGGCCCAGCCAGGGAGCGAGCAGGGAGCCAGGCTGGCCCAGCCAGGGGAGGGGGGGCAGCCCAGCCAGCCCTGGGGGGAAGCAGCCCAGCCAGGGGAGGGGGGGCAGCCCAGCCAGGGGAGGGGGGGCAGCCCAGCCAGCCCTGGGGGGAAGCAGCCCAGCCAGGGGAGGGGGGCAGCCCAGCCAGAGGAGGGGGGGCAGCCCTGCCAGGGGACGGGGGGGGCAGCCCAGCCAGAGGAGGGGGGGGGGGGCAGCCCAGCCAGGGGAGGGGGGCAGCCCAGCCAGAGGAGGGGGGGCAGCCCAGCCAGGGGAGAGGAGGTTGGGGGGGCAGCCCTGCCAGTGAGGGGGAACGCTGGTGTGAGGGGAGATGAGGGGAGATTGCAGGGTGGGGGGAGCCCAGCTAGTGGAGGGAGGGGGATCTGGAATGGGCCAGGTAGTGAAGTCCTGGAGGCTGGTGAGAGCCAGGTCAGCCCAGCCAGTGGATAGGGGAGGTGTGTGAGGCGGAGGCCAGGCCAGCCCAGCCAGTGGATAGGGGAGGTGTGTGAGGCGGAGGCCAGGCCAGCCCAGCCAGTGGATAGGGGAGGTGTGTGAGGCGGAGGCCAGGTCAGCCCAGCCAGTGGATAGGGGAGGTGTGTGAGGCGGAGGCCAGGCCAGCCCAGCCAGTGGATAGGGGAGGTGTGTGAGGCGGAGGCCAGGTCAGCCCAGCCAGTGGATAGGGGAGGTGTGTGAGGCGGAGGCCAGGTCAGCCCAGCCAGTGGATAGGGGAGGTGTGTGAGGAGGAGGCCAGGCCAGCCCAGCTAACAGAGGGGGAGGCTGGGTCTGCCCAGGCAGCAGGGGTGGGAGGCAGTGGACATTGGAGGCTGGGGGCATGGGTGGAGGCTGGTTCCGCTGGGGCAGTTGAGGGGGAGGCTGGGCCAACCCAGGAAGCAGAGGGGGGAGGCTGGGCCCAGGCAGCCGGAGGGAGGGGCTGGAGTAGGAGGATGGCTTGGCTTGGCCTTGCTTAAGCTGTGGAGAGGGCAGGCCGGGCCTGGCCAGGCAGGAGGGGGAGGAAAAGCAGGGAGGGGGAAGGCTGGGCCAGCCCAGGCAGCAAGGGGGGCTGGGCAAAGGCGTATCTTATTTTTACTGAGCGGCATCTGTGATTGAAAGGAAATGGAGACTTTCAAGCGGCAGGAATGTATCACTGAGCCCTACCCGGGTGGGGGCAGATGGAGTTGTGCAGGCAGCTGCTTTGCTTGGGTGTGTGGGGGGCAGTAGGTTGGCACAAGGAGATCTGTACCTGCATCAGTGGAGTCAAGGGTTTGCCACCCACAGGAGCAGCGGAGAGGGTGTGTCTGGAAACAAGAGCACTGGGTGTGTGTCTGGGCATTAGTGTGACAATGTGAGAGACTGCACCACTTTGCGGGACACTGTCAGAGAAAGCGAGACTGTGACCGTGTTTGAGACAGTGTGCGCAGGTGAGGCTGTGCATGCATGACACTGTGAAGCGGAGCCTGGTTGTATAAGAGAGACTGTGTGAGACAGCGTGACACTGTGAGACTGCACACCTGTGTGACACTCGTGTGTAGGACAGCGAGACTGGGACAATGCGTGTGAGACACCATGACACTGTGTCATGCACATAGGAAACTGTGTGACACTGTGTAAGACTGTGTGAGACACTGAGGCAGCATGAGATGGTGTTTGTGACACTAAGAAATTGCCTGTGAGGCAGTGTGCATGTGTGACATTGTATCTGTGCATAAGGCACAAACAGGCTGGGGGTGACACTGCAAGACTGTGTGTGTGACACTGCAGGCGGAGTTTGTAACTGGGTGTGAGGCTGACTGCTTAGAAGTGTGTGTGAGGCTGGCTAGGTGTCATAGAATCATAGAATCATAGGACTGGAAGGGACCTCGAGAGGTCATCGAGTCCAGCCCCCCGCCCTCAAGGCAGGACCAAGCTCCGTCTACACCATCCCTGACAGATGTCTATCTAACCTGTTCTTAAATATCTCCAGAGAGGGAGATTCCACCACCTCCCTTGGCAATTTATTCCAATATTTGACCACCCTGACAGTTAGGAATTTTTTCCTAATGTCCAATCTAAACCTCCCCTGCTGCACTTTAAGCCCATTACTCCTTGTCCTGTCCTCAGAAACCAAGAGGAACAAATTTTCTCCTTCCTCCTTGTGACACCCTTTTAGATATTTGAAAACCACTATCATGTCCCCCCTTAATCTTCTTCTTTCCAAACTAAACAAGCCCAGTTCATGAAGCCTGGCTTCGTAGGTCATGTTCTCTAGACCTTTAATCATTCTTGTCGCTCTTCTCTGGACCCTTTCCAATTTCTCCACATCTTTCTTGAAATGTGGCGCCCAGAACTGGACACAGTACTCCAGCTGAGGCCTAACTAGTGCAGAGTGTCCCTTTGGAGATGAGGATCTATATTTTTTGTAAGTCTCTAAGGTGCTACAAGTTGTTTTTTAAACTTTTTTTTTCCAATTACAGGCTAACACCCTGAGACTATGGTGTGTGGGTGTGACGTTTCTGTGTGAGAGTCCTTGGGTGCCTGGAACAGTATGAGTGTGTGTGCGTGTGTGTGTGCGTGCGCGCTGAGATTGCGCTCGGATGTGTCCCATAGCCCCTGTGTGTGCGTGCTGAGATTGCGCTCGCACGTGTCCCATAGCCCCTGTGTGTGCGTGTGTGTGCGCGTGCTGAGATTGCGCTCGGATGTGTCCCATAGCCCCTGTGTGTGTGTGTGTGTGTGTGTGCGTGTGTGTGTGCGTGTTGAGATTGCGCTCGGATGTGTCCCATAGCCCCTGTGTGTGTGTGTGTGTGTGTGTGTGTGTGTGCGTGTGTGTGTGCGTGTTGAGATTGCGCTCGGATGTGTCCCATAGCCCCTGTGTGTGCGTGTGTGTGCGCGTGCTGAGATTGCGCTCGCACGTGTCCCATAGCCCCTGTGTGTGCGTGTGTGTGCGCGTGCTGAGATTGCGCTCGGATGTGTCCCATAGCCCCTGTGTGTGTGTGTGTGTGTGTGTGCGTGTGTGTGTGCGTGTTGAGATTGCGCTCGGATGTGTCCCATAGCCCCTGTGTGTGTGTGTGTGTGTGTGTGTGTGTGTGTGTTGAGATTGCGCTCGCATGTGTCCCATAGCCCGTGTGTGTGTGTGCGTGTGTGTGTGCGTGTTGAGATTGCGCTCGGATGTGTCCCATAGCCCCTGTGTGTGTGTGTGTGTGTGTGTGTGTGTGTGTGTGTGTGCGTGTTGAGATTGCGCTCGGATGTGTCCCATAGCCCCTGTGTGTGTGTGTGTGTGTGTGTGTGTGTGTGTGTGTGTTGAGATTGCGCTCGCATGTGTCCCATAGCCCGTGTGTGTGTGTGCGTGTGTGTGTTGAGATTGCGCTTGCATGTGTCCCATAGCCCCTGTGTGTGTGTGTGTGTGGAGGTGTGTCCTCTCTTTCTAGCCCCGCCCCTCGCTCCAAGCCCCGCCCCTCGCTCCGAGGCGTTCGCTTGGCGATAGGTACCCAGCCAGGCAGCAGGAGCCGCTGGGGCGCCCCCAAGGCGCGTCCCGCTCGCACCCGGCGCCCCCCGAACTGTTGCTCGCGCCTCTGCTGCCTCGTGGGGGAGGGGCGCAGCGGGGACTCCCGCCCCCGCCCCCGCGATGTACGACTGCATGGAGGCGCTGGCCGTGGCGCCGAGGCAGCTCTTCGATGTCACCCACCAGGGCTCCTGCCTGCTGCGCAAGGCGAGCGCCGGCCCCTGCTTCGGGGCGCTGGACCCCTTCGCCTGGCCGCCGCCGGCCAGCCTGCAATGTAGGTTGGGGCGGGGGGGGCGCGGCTCGTGTGGGCGGGGGTCCCCAGGCGCGCGTGCCCGTGGGTACTGACGCGAGTGGGGAGGGGAGCCGCGAACTCGCCCCGCGCCCCGCCACTTAGCTTCGCTGGTTTCCTGCTTTGCAACTTTACTCAGAAAAACTCACCAAGTTTGGGGCCAAGTGGTTTTTTTTGGGGGGGCGGCCCCCCCCCGCCCGCCATTCCCAGTCCATCGCCTCTCTCCGCGTTCCCTGCTCGCGGGGTGCGAGGCGGGGTGGGGGGCACCCTGGCTGAGGGGGCGTGTCTCGTTCTAGCCCCCCCTTTGTCTTTAGCACGGAATGCAAAGCCCCAGAGGGCCGGAGGGCAGCGAAATGAGGACCAGATGAGGGTGCGCTTTGAAGCCCATCTCAGGGGACCAGGGCGGGGAAGGTGGTGGGGACCCGGGCAGGGGGGGGCTGGGAAAGGTGGTGGGGACCGGGGCGGGAGGGGGGGCGGGGAAGGTGGTAGGACCCGAGCGGGGGGAGGACTGAGGAAGATGGTGGGGACCCGGGCGGGGGTTCTACGGAAGATGGTGAAATGGGGGGGAGCTGGGAAAAGTGGTGGGGACCCGGGCGGAGGGGGTTCTAGGAAAGATGGTGAGGACGGGGGAGGGGGGGCTGGGGAAAGTGATGGGCACCCGGGGGGGGGGCTGAGGAAGATGGTGAGGACCCGGGCGGCGGGGGGGGGGGGCTGGGAAAAGTGATGGGCACCGGGGGGGGGGGGCTGAGGAAGATGGTGAGGACCCGGGCGGGGGGGGGTTGGAGAAAGTGATGGGCACCCGGGGGGGCTGAGGAAGATGGTGAGGACCCGGGCGGCGGCGGGGGGGGGCTGGGAAAAGTGATGGGCACGGGGGGGGGGGGGTGCTGAGGAAGATGGTGAGGACCCGGGCGGGGGGGGGGGGGCTGGGGAAAGTGATGGGCACCCGGGGGGGGGCTGAGGAAGATGGTGAGGACCCGGGGGGGGGGGGGCTGGGGAAAGTGATGGGCACCCGGGGGGGGGGCTGAGGAAGATGGTGAGGACCCGGGCAGGGGGGGGCTGGGCACCCGGGGGGGGGGCTGAGGAAGATGGTGAGGACCCGGGCGGGGGGGGCTGGGCACCCGGGGGGGGGGCTGAGGAAGATGGTGAGGACCTGGGCGGGGGGGGGGGGCTGGGCACCCGGGGGGGAGTCATTTCTTCCGTCCGCACTAGCCTGCGCCAGGGTTTTTTTCTTGCTTTTAAAGATGGAAATTTGGCGGCGATCCACCGAGCCGCGCAAACAGGATGAGGGACGGGAGAAGCGGGAGAGGGGCCGAGGAGCCGGGGGCACCGCGTTCCGTCCCGCACCCACCTGTAAGCCCGCGCCCCGCAGAGCCGGGAGCAGCGAGCGGCGGGGCTAGGACACGGGGCGGCGGGGGAAGGGATCTCCCATCCCCGGGACCCCTGGGCAGCTCCCGGCCCGCGGGCTCCCTGCTTTGAGTGGCAGCCAAATCTCCGCCTTTGGCAGGCGCCACCGCTGTTTACAAGTTGAGGACCGGACAGGCTGTTTGCAGCAAGCGGCTGGAGGGCAGGGAGCGCCCACGGAGCCCCGGGGGCAGAGCTGGGCACAGGACTGGGGTGGGGCGCCCCCAAGCCAGTCTGACCTTTTCGCCTCCATTCCAGCCCCCCCCTTCCCAGGGTTTCATCCGAGAGCCGGCCCCACCCTGTTCTGCCCAGCTTTGCCCTGCCAAGCCTTCTCCCACTGCCACATGAATCCCTGCCTCAGCCCCCCAGCAGCCACCCCACAGCTCCCATCCTGGGAGGCTTGGGGGAGCCCAGGGCAAAACCAGGATCTTTCTCTGTCATTCAGAGCTGGGTGCCCCAGAGCTCTGGGGAGACTGGCTCCCCCCCCCCGTGTGTGTTGGAGGGGGGCTGCTTTTCTTTTCTCTCCCCCCCTCCGCTCTTCAGCTTCATTTCCCACAGAGCACCATGTCCCTGGAGCTTAGCTTGGGCAGCAGGAGGGAAGGTGCCCAGGCAGGCACCCTGGTGCAGGGACTCCCTGGCCCCACCTCTCCCAGCCTACCTGTAGTGTAGCCTGGACTATGTCAGTTGGGGGCCTTACATGGTAACTGGGGTCTCTATCTGTCAGAGAATGGGGAGCCCCCCTCCTGCCAGCGTGGGCTGTGCCTCCTAGTCTGTGGCAGGAAAAGGCCCAGCAGTCCCTCTCCCAGGACGGCTGCCTGCCCATGTGCCCGAGTGGCTCTGGAGAACGACCAGGGCCCAGGGCCCAGGGCCCACCCAGTCTGGGGAGCTTCTGGTTACTCTGCCACCTGCCTTCCTCAGGCCGGGTGGTTGTTTGGACTAGTACCAGCTCGAGCCCTCAGCTGACAGCAGGACGCCCTGGTGCAATCCCTGCCACAAAGAGCTGGCAGTTTGCCTAGATGAAGGGAAACTGAGGCGGGGGGGGGAACTTGCCCCAGGTCACACGGCAGGTCAGTGGAACAGACTCATCCTGGTGCAATGAATCGGCCATTGGCACAGTTTGTGCAGGGCACTAAACATTCTCCTCATTCGCCTGGAATCAGCCCCCCCCCGCCATTCATGCCCCTCCCTCTTCTGCCCTCTCTCCCCAGCCACCTCTCTGCCACTGGCTCCAGCTGGCAACTTGTTGGCAGAATCCCTCCTCTCCCTGCCCTGGGTTTCATGTGGCAGGCCCAGCCTGAGCTGGGCAGTGTGGAGAAGCAGCACCCACACTCTGGGGGTTGAGCTGAATTGGCCTTCCCAGCCTCGGGGAGCTCGTCCCTCCCCTTCCTGAGCAAGGCCCCAAGGCTGGGGCCCCTCTGCCTCCCAGCCTCTGTCAGTCTCCCCAGCAGGGCCCGGCCAGCCCCACTGCTGCTGCCATCCCTGCCTGGGCATCCCCACAGCTCTGCCAGTCACCCCACGAGGGCAGAGCAGCGGGAATCTGTCCTGGCAGAGGGGTGGCCACTGCTCCGTAGGCTGGTGGAACAGGGCCATCCCACTCCTCCCAGGCAGCCTGGCTCCATTGCAGTGCATGACTGGGCTGCAGTGCTCCTAGCCAGACCCCAGGTGGGAGAGTGCAGCCCCCATGTCCCCACCCTGGCAGCTGCCTTCCTGAGGGCAGGCTGGGGGCAGTGCCCTGTCCTCTGCTGAGCGGGAAAGC
The DNA here is from genome assembly GCF_052426305.1 of Pelodiscus sinensis. NCBI lineage: Eukaryota > Metazoa > Chordata > Testudines > Trionychidae > Pelodiscus > Pelodiscus sinensis. Next base: position 16,887,201 of record NC_143082.1, read on the forward strand.
GGGGTGCTGCAGGGTGCTGCAGGGTGCTGGGGTCTCAGGGAGCAGGAGGCAGTGTGGGGGCAGGCTGGGGGCAGTGCCCCTGTCCTCTGCTGAGCGGGAAAGCGGGGTGCTGCAGGGTGCTGCAGGGTGCTGGGGTCTCAGGGAGCAGGAGGCAGTGCGGGGGCAGGCTGGGGGCAGTGCCCCTGTCCTCTGCTGAGCTGGAAAGCGGGGTGCTGCAGGGTGCTGCAGGGTGCTGGGGTCTCAGGGAGCAGGAGGCAGTGCGGGGGCAGGCTGGGGGCAATGCCCCTGTCCTCTGCTGAGCGGGAAAGCGGGGTGCTGCAGGGTGCTCAGGGTGCTGGGGTCTCAGGGAGCAGGAGGCAGTGTGGGGACAGGCTGGGGGCAGTGCCCCTGTCCTCTGCTGAGCGGGAAAGCGGGGTGCTGCAGGGTGCTGCAGGGTGCTGGGGTCTCAGGGAGCAGGAGGCAGTGTGGGGGCAGGCTGGGGGCAGTGCCCCTGTCCTCTGCTGAGCGGGAAAGCGGGGTGCTGCAGGGTGCTGCAGGGTGCTGGAGTCTCAGGGAGCAGGAGGCAGTGCGGGGGCAGGCTGGGGGCAGTGCCCCTGTCCTCTGCTGAGCTGGAAAGCGGGGTGCTGCAGGGTGCTGGGGTCTCAGGGAGCAGGAGGCAGTGCGGGGGCAGGCTGGGCAAAGCAGTGGCCACAAGCTTCCCAGCCAGGTAGCCTGAGGCCCCTCCCAGGCCGGGGAAGCGCTGCTGGTGTGAGTGTGTGCGTGGGTGGTGAGCCGCCTGTCTCCTAGACAGCTGAGCAGCGTGCGTTTGTTTGGGTGTGCTTGCCTTAGCGAGCCCCGGAAGGGCCGTGCTGTGGGGGCTTGCACGGGTGTGTCTGGGCAGTCGTGGGCGAGCTCTGCCCGGACAGGGCCTGATGCTGTGGGCGCGAGGGGGTTGGTTGTGGTCTGTGTCGGAGGGTGCAGGGGGAGGGGGCTGGTGTGTGGATTACTCCCTTTGTAAAGTGTCAGGAATGCCGTTCCGGAGACAAATGGCTTATATAGCGGCCCAGCTGCAAACATTTTACGGCTGGTTATAAATGGCCTGTTTGAAGCTGTACGAAGCGAGGGCAGGAATTTCCTCAATTTCAGCAATTTAGGCTTAAAAAAACCCTCAACCACCAAACTTCCTGCCCCAGGTCAGGCAGCAGCCCGGGAGAATAGGGGCTGGAACCTTGGCTGGGCCCAGCACGAGCCAGTGGACCGGGTCATCAGAACCAGGCTGGCCAAAGAGCTGCCCCAGGGGCAGTGCCGCAGGAGGGGCCCAGGTCATCAGAACCAGGCTGGCCAGAGAGCTGCCCCGGGGCAGTGCCGCAGGAGGGGCCCAGGTCATCAGAACCAGGCTGGCCAGAGAGCTGCCCCGGGGCAGTGCCGCAGGAGGGGTCCGGGGATTCAGGGTGTTGAATGGAAGGGTTCTGTAGGGCTGTGGGCTGCTGCTGATCGTGGTGTGGTTGTGCCAGGACATCAGGGCGCTGGGCTAGAGATGCCAGTCCAAAGCTTTGCAGCCTGGGAGGTACTGGGGGGCCACAAATAAGAACTGGTCCCAAGTGGGATGGATCCCTGATTGGGCAAGCTGGCCCCTGCCCCTCTGCCCGCCTTCCCCCCATGAGTCCCAGAGCTGGACTGGCAGCCGCCCATGGTAGGGACAATCCCTGAGCCAGCAAAAGGCAGGCAGGTGTCCCATGGAGGACGGGCTTTGCAGGGGGTCAGTCCAGCCCCATACACGCAAGGCCCTGGGCTCCCAAAACCACCCTGGCGCTGGGACGGGGTGGCTGGAAGAGCTGTGGGTGGAGGGGATGCTTAGTGGGGGAGAGGAGGAGACAGTCTCTGCTGCTCCAGGGGTTCAGAGCTGTACAGGGCTGGGCTGCAGCGCAGGGCGGAAGGAGGAGGGGATGCCAGGCAGCCGAGCATCCAGTGACTCTGTGGAGCTGGGGTACAGCATGGGGGAGGGGTGGCTGTGGGGCTGAGCCAGGGGGCACAGCCCAGCTGCCCTGCCCCCCAGCCCAGCCTGCATGCCCGGCGGGTGCTGTGTTGGCTGCAGCGCCGAGCGAGTTAGCTCTGCTGCTGTCCCTTCTGCGCCAGCATTTCCTGCCGCTGGCTCGGCTCCCCTGCCCACCCGCCTCCCCGCTCCCCCTCCGTGGGTGCCCGCTGCACATGCAATTGGCCAGCGAGAGACCCTGCCCGGGGTGACGCCACCCCGGCCCCTCTCCCATTGGCTGCTGACTGAAAGGAAATGACCCAGCATTATGGGAACAGGCTGGCAGCAGGGCCATGGCAGCGGGGCGGGGGTGGGGAGCACCAGGTGCCCACGTGGCTTGGGCGGGGAGACGACCGCAAGCCAAGCTGCGCCCAGGAAAGAGCTTGCGTCCCAGGAGCCCCACATAGAACCGCCTGGGACCCCTCTGGGTACTGACTGGGCAGGGTCTGGGCCCTTCCCAGGTCTCTCTGGGGGGGCTGTTAGATGGCTGCACAGATCTGTCCGTCTGTCTGCATGTCCCTCCATCCCACAGGGCTCCCGGGGGGGCAGAGCACCCCGTGTTCTCCCCCCCAGTGTTGAGGGTTTAGGGGCATAGGTGGGATGGTTCAATCCACCCCTGCCCCAGGCTCCCAGGGGGCTGGCCTGTTGTGCACAGAAGCTATTAGACGGGATTAGGTTAGGGCTGTAATGTGATTCTCTCCAGGAAATGACAGGCCCAGAGCTGGTGGCCTCTGTGGGCTGGGAGCCTGTCCCAGCCTCTAGTAAAGTTACCAGCAGGCTCTGGATCTGATAGGAGGCCAGGAGCTGGGCCCCTCCTCTCTCCCACCCCGGGGGTGCGGAGGAAGGGCTGGGATGTGGGGGGGGATGACCAGAAAATGACTGTGCCCCCAGGGGAAGGGCCAGGAATCCAGAGATCGACTCTGCCCCCAGGGGAAGGGCGGGAATCCAGAGATCGGCTCTGCCCCCAGGGGAAGGGCCGGGAATCCAGAGATCGGCTCTGCCCCCAGGGGAAGGGCCGGGAATCCAGAGATCGGCTCTGCCCCCAGGGGAAGGGCTGGGAATCCAGAGATCGGCTCTGCCCTGCTCTGGCTGGGAAGACAGCTGCCCTAGGCAGCGCCAAGGGGTTCCTCTCACTCCCTGCTTAGGGGGAGTGAAGCCCCTAGCAGTGCAGGACCAGGTACAGCCCTTGGGACTTGGCTCCAAGAGGGGGAGTACAGCGGGGTGACGGTTCTATTCCTGGTTCAGCGCCTCAGTTTCCCTTGCCATCCTCTATCTAGGCTGTGAGCTCTTGGGTGCAGGGCCTGGCTCTGTGTCTGTGCAGCACTTGGTGCGCGGGGCCCTGGTCTCAGTGATGCTGTGATACTAACAAGGATGTTGCGAGGGGCAGTTGATCAGCTGGCTGAGAAGGGGCAAAGTGCTTCCTGGGTGCCCTGCCATCACTGAGCCGGGGGGACCAGGAAGGGCCCCAGAGATGCACAGGGTTGAAATACAATTGGGTGGATGGGACAGGATTACCTGTCCCCTTTGCTCTCCATCTAGGGGGAGCTGGGTGAAATGCAGGGGGTACCTCTGGGCCACCTATGCTGTTGCTTGGGCCAAATCCAGACTCGGGATTTGATCATCCAGAGCTAGTCTACTCACACTAGAAGTAGCCTACTCACACTAGAAGTAGCCTACTCATGCTTCTATGATGAGGTCACTGGCTCGGTGGACATGGGGAAGTCAGTGGATGTGATAGACCTTGACTTTAGCAAGGCTTTTGATACGGTCTCCCACAATATTCTTGCCAGCAAGTTAAGGGATTGTGGATTGGATAAATGGACGGTAAGATGGATAGAAAGCTGGCTAGAAGGCCAGGCCCAGCGGGTAGTGATCAATGGCTCGATGTCAGGATGGGGGTCGGTTTCTAGCGGAGTGCCCCAAGGTTCGGTTCTAGGACCGGTTTTGTTCAATATCTTTATTAATGATCTGGATGAGGGGATGGATTGCACCCTCAGCAAGTTTGCGGATGACACGAAGCTGGGGGGAGAGGTAAATACGCTTAAGGGCAGAGATAGGGTCCAGAATGACTTAGACAAATTGGAGGATTGGGCCACAAGAAATCTGATGAGGATCAACAAGGACAAGTGCAGAGTCCTGCACTTGGGACGGAAGAATCCCAAGCATAGTTACAAGCTGGGGACCAACCAGTTAAGTAGCAGTTCTGCAGAAAAGGACCTGGGGGTTACAGTGGATGAGAAGCTGGATATGAGTCAACAGGGGGCCCTTGTAGCCAAGAGGGCTAATGGCATATTAGGTTGCATTAAGAGGAGCATTGCCAGTAGATCCAGAGATGTCATTATTCCCCTTTATTCCGCTATGGTGAGGCCGTATCTGGAGTATTGTGTCCAGTTCTGGGGCCCCCACTACAAAAAGGATGTGGACACATTGGAGAGGGTCCAGCGGAGGGCAACCAAAATGATTAGGGGGCTGGAGCACATGACTTATGAGGAGAGGCTGAGGGAGTTGGGTCTGTTTAGTCTGCAGAAGAGAAGAGTGAAGGGGGATTTGATAGCAGCCTTCAACTTCCTGAAGGGAGGGTCCAAAGAGGCTGGAGAGAGGCTCTTCTCAGTAGTGACAGATGGCAGAACAAGGAGCAATGGGCTCAAGTTGTGGTGGGAGAGGCCCAGGTTGGATATTAGGAAAAACTATTTCACTAGGCGGGTGGTGAAGCGCTGGAATGGGTTACCTAGGGAAGTAGTGGAGTCTCCATCTACCCTGGGGATGCCACGGACATGTCCCGTTAACCGCCCTGTACCCTGGGGCTGTCACGGACACGTCCCGTTAACCACCCTGTACCCTGGGGATGCCACGGACACGTCCCGTTAACCGTCCTGTACCCTGGGGCTGTCACGGACACGTCCCGTTAACCGCACTGTACCCTGGGGATGCCACGGACACGTCCCGTTAACCGCACTGTACCCTGGGGCTGTCACGGACACGTCCCGTTAACCGCCCTGTACCCTGGGGATGCCACGGACACGTCCCGTTAACCGCACTGTACCCTGGGGCTGTCACGGACACGTCCCGTTAACCGCCCTGTACCCTGGGGATGCCACGAACACCGTCCCGTTAACCGCACTGTACCCTGGGGATGCCACAGACACGTCCCGTTAACCGTCCTGTACCCTGGGGATGCCACAGACACGTCCCGTTAACCGCCCTGTACCCTGGGGATGCCACAGACACGTCCCGTTAACCGCCCTGTACCCTGGGGATGCCACGGACACGTCCCGTTAACCGCCCTGTACCCTGGGGATGCCACGGACACGTCCCGTTAACCGCCCTGTACCCTGGGGATGCCACGAACACCGTCCCGTTAACCGCCCTGTACCCTGGGGCGGTCACGGACACGTCCCGTTAACCGTCCTGTACCCTGGGGCTGTCACGGACACGTCCCGTTAACCGTCCTGTACCCTGGGGCTGTCACGGACACGTCCCGTTAACCGCACTGTACCCTGGGGATGCCACGGACACGTCCCGTTAACCGCACTGTACCCTGGGGCTGTCACGGACATGTCCCGTTAACCGCCCTGTACCCTGGGGATGCCACGGACACGTCCCGTTAACCGCCCTGTACCCTGGGGATGCCACGGACACGTCCCGTTAACCGTCCTGTACCCTGGGGCTGTCATGGACACGTCCCGTTAACCGCACTGTACCCTGGGGATGCCACGGACACGTCCCGTTAACCGCACTGTACCCTGGGGCTGTCACGGACACGTCCCGTTAACCGCCCTGTACCCTGGGGATGCCACGGACACGTCCTGTTAACCGCACTGTACCCTGGGGCTGTCACGGACACGTCCCGTTAACCGCCCTGTACCCTGGGGATGCCACGGACACGTCCCGTTAACCGCCCTATACCCTGGGGATGCCACGGACACGTCCCATTAACCGCCCTGTACCCTGGGGCGGTCACGGACACCGTCCCGTTAACCGCACTGTACCCTGGGGATGCCACGGACACGTCCCGTTAACCGCCCTGTACCCTGGGGATGCCACGGACACGTCCCGTTAACCGCCCTGTACCCTGGGGCGGTCACGGACACCGTCCCGTTAACCGCACTGTACCCTGGGGATGCCACAGACACGTCCCGTTAACCGTCCTGTACCCTGGGGATGCCACAGACACGTCCCGTTAACCGCCCTGTACCCTGGGGATGCCACGGACACGTCCCGTTAACCGCCCTGTACCCTGGGGATGCCACGGACACGTCCCGTTAACCGCCCTGTACCCTGGGGATGCCACGAACACCGTCCCGTTAACCGCCCTGTACCCTGGGGCGGTCACGGACACGTCCCGTTAACCGTCCTGTACCCTGGGGCTGTCACGGACACGTCCCGTTAACCGTCCTGTACCCTGGGGCTGTCACGGACACGTCCCGTTAACCGCACTGTACCCTGGGGATGCCACGGACACGTCCCATTAACCGCACTGTACCCTGGGGCTGTCACAGACACGTCCCGTTAACCGCCCTGTACCCTGGGGATGCCACGGACACGTCCCGTTAACCGCCCTGTACCCTGGGGATGCCACGGACACGTCCCGTTAACCGCACTGTACCCTGGGGATGCCACGGACACGTCCCGTTAACCGCACTGTACCCTGGGGATGCCACGGACACGTCCCGTTAACCGCCCTGTACCCTGGGGATGCCACGAACACCGTCCCGTTAACCGCCCTGTACCCTGGGGCGGTCACGGACACGTCCCGTTAACCGTCCTGTACCCTGGGGATGCCACGGACACGTCCCGTTAACCGCCCTGTACCCTGGGGATGCCACGGACACGTCCCGTTAACCGTCCTGTACCCTGGGGATGCCACGGACACGTCCCATTAACCGCCCTGTACCCTGGGGATGCCACGAACACCGTCCCGTTAACCGCCCTGTACCCTGGGGCGGTCACGGACACCATCCCATTAACCGTCCTGTACCCTGGGGATGTCACGGACACGTCCCGTTAACCGCCCTGTACCCTGGGGATGCCACGGACACGTCCCGTTAACCGCACTGTACCCTGGGGATGCCACGGACACGTCCCGTTAACCGCCCTGTACCCTGGGGATGCCACGGACACGTCCCGTTAACCGCCCTGTACCCTGGGGCGGTCACGGACACCGTCCCGTTAACCGCACTGTACCCTGGGGATGCCACGGACACGTCCCGTTAACCGTCCTGTACCCTGGGGCGGTCACGGACACCATCCCATTAACCGTCCTGTACCCTGGGGATGTCACGGACACGTCCCGTTAACCGCCCTGTACCCTGGGGATGCCACGGACACGTCCCGTTAACCGCCCTGTACCCTGGGGATGCCACGGACACGTCCCGTTAACCGTCCTGTACCCTGGGGATGCCACGGACACGTCCCGTTAACCGCCCTGTACCCTGGGGATGCCACGGACACGTCCCGTTAACCGCACTGTACCCTGGGGCTGTCACGGACATGTCCCGTTAACCGCCCTGTACCCTGGGGATGCCACGGACACGTCCCGTTAACCGCCCTGTACCCTGGGGATGCCACGGACACGTCCCGTTAACCGCCCTGTACCCTGGGGCGGTCACGGACACCGTCCCGTTAACCGCACTGTACCCTGGGGATGCCACGGACACGTCCCGTTAACCGCACTGTACCCTGGGGATGCCACGGACACGTCCCGTTAACCGCCCTGTACCCTGGGGATGCCACGAACACCGTCCCGTTAACCGCCCTGTACCCTGGGGCGGTCACGGACACGTCCCGTTAACCGTCCTGTACCCTGGGGATGCCACGGACACGTCCCGTTAACCGTCCTGTACCCTGGGGCGGTCACGGACACCATCCCATTAACCGTCCTGTACCCTGGGGATGTCACAGACACGTCCCGTTAACCGCCCTGTACCCTGGGGATGCCACGGACACGTCCCGTTAACCGCCCTGTACCCTGGGGATGCCACGGACACGTCCCGTTAACCGTCCTGTACCCTGGGGATGCCACGGACACGTCCCGTTAACCGCCCTGTACCCTGGGGATGCCGCGGACACGTCCCGTTAACCGTCCTGTACCCTGGGGCGGTCACGGACACGTCCCGTTAACCGTCCTGTACCCTGGGGCGGTCACGGACACGTCCCGTTAACCGTCCTGTACCCTGGGGCTGTCACGGACACGTCCCGTTAACCGTCCTGTACCCTGGGGCTGTCACGGACACGTCCCGTTAACCGCACTGTACCCTGGGGATGCCACGGACACGTCCCGTTAACCGCACTGTACCCTGGGGATGCCACGGACACGTCCCGTTAACCGCACTGTACCCTGGGGATGCCACGGACACGTCCCGTTAACCGCCCTGTACCCTGGGGATGCCACGGACACGTCCCGTTAACCGCCCTGTACCCTGGGGCGGTCACGGACACGTCCCGTTAACCGTCCTGTACCCTGGGGATGTCACGGACACGTCCCGTTAACCGTCCTGTACCCTGGGGCGGTCACGGACACCATCCCGTTAACCGTCCTGTACCCTGGGGATGTCACGGACACGTCCCGTTAACCGCCTTGTACCCTGGGGATGCCACGGACACGTCCCGTTAACCGCCCTGTACCCTGGGGATGCCACGGACACGTCCCGTTAACCGTCCTGTACCCTGGGGATGCCACGGACACGTCCCGTTAACCGTCCTGTACCCTGGGGATGTCACGGACACGTCCCGTTAACCGCCTTGTACCCTGGGGATGCCACGGAACACGTCCCGTTAACTGCCCTGTACCCTGGGGATGCCACGGACACGTCCCGTTAACCGTCCTGTACCCTGGGGATGCCACGGACACGTCCCGTTAACCGTCCTGTACCCTGGGGATGTCACGGACACGTCCCGTTAACCGCCTTGTACCCTGGGGATGCCACGGACACGTCCCGTTAACCGTCCTGTACCCTGGGGATGCCGTGCCTTGCCTGGGACCACCCAGCGAGTCAGTGAGAGCTGGAAATAGAGGGAGGGAGGCGTTCTGGGCACTTTAACCACCATACTCCGTCCGAGAGCTCATTCCCTGGCCCCTGCTTTGCCTAGTAGGCGCATTTGCCTCGCTCCCGCCTCTCCCAGATCCGCACATAGGGACATCCACGCTCTTCCCTGGGATCCTGGCTCTCAACCCCGGGGTCAGGCTAATCGGCCACACTCCCCTCCCAAGGCCAGACTTACAACCCAGCAGCCAGGACTGCGCTAGTCCCACATGCAGGGGGATCCTGCCCCCACGTCTAGCCCCAGGCCCAAGCTGAGCCATCCACATGGGCTGGCTGCTCTGTTCCACCTGCTACATGTGCGGGTGCGTTCGCCCCTGACGAAAGGCAGCACAGAGCATCAGACATGGCTGGTGCCCGAGGGAGGGGCCCAGCTCTTCCCCTCTTCACAGCGAGGGGCGGCCCTGGGAACAGCATGAGCTGTCCTGGTGTGGGATTTATTTCCTCCCCTCTGCTCCCACCTGTTGCAGGGCTTGCGGTTTCTCTCTGCTAATGATGCCCTAGCCCGTGTGGCTGTGGCTCTGGGGTTTGAGCATCACCCTGATTTAGGAGGGCTCCCCCAAGCCACAAGCCGGAAAGAGCTATCCCCCTCTCTGCCCCCCGCCCCGCCTCTTCTTTCTTTCTTTCTTTCTTTCTTTCTTTCTTTCTTTCTTTCTTTCTTTCTTTCTTTCTTTCTTTCTTTCTTTGCCACCACTCTGCTGCTCCCGGCAGGAAGGAAGGAGGCTGTAAAATGCAATCAGGAGGCCAGGAATTTCGTGGCTCCCTTGGTCCTTGGTGAAATGGCGGAGCTGGTTCTGCTGAGCCTGCTACGGGAAGCAGGTTGTTTTGAGAGCTGTGTCGAGGAGGAACAGTATCTAGCAGAGCTGGGGGGATGGGATTTTGGGGAGACTGGGGAGCAGGGTTAGTATCTGGGGAGTGTCCTGGCCAGGCAAGTCCACCAACCTTGATGGCTCCGCGGGGCTGGACAGTCCAGGCTGATCCGGGTTGGTTTGTGGGACCCATGCTCCTCCCCCATTCCAGCTGTGTCCCTTCCCCACCACTCTTCATCCCCTTTCCCAGAGACCTGCCTCCTGGAGGTTGCATCTCAGCCAGGGGACGGGGGCCAAGGTTTGGCGGGAATGGAGGGGGATCCAGGGACCCCATTCTTCGGGGGTTGTGGGAGCCATAGGGGGGACACCCATGGCTGTGCAGGAGGCAGAGGGGAGCTGATGCCCTTCCCAAAGGAACCCTTAATCCCGGGCCTGATCCTGCCTCTGTGAGACCAAGGCAGGGCAGATTCGCCTTGGAGTGTGTATGGAGGGAGGTGCTGTGATTGCTAGGAGCCAGCCTACAACCAGCTCTTCCCTGGGGGCAAGAGGGTCAGTGGCCCTCTGCCCAGCAGCTCAGCCTCAGACCCACGGAGAGCCGCATGGCACTGGCACGTGGAGCTCTCCCAGCAGGGGAGTCCCCTGGCCCCATAGCAGGCCCCTCATACCATTGAAGGGGACTCACCCGATCCTGCATGGCCCTTGGGCAGAGGGTGATGGGGCAGGGCGGCACCTGGGGCCAGATCTAGTTCACATTGGATTTCTCCAGCCTCTGCCCACCATGTAGCCTGAGACCTGCTGTCTCACCGCACCCTCCTCCCCAAGGCATCTGCCCTCCAGCGCTCTCATTCCTGGTGTCCTGCAAGAGGGTGGGGTTCTAGGCAGGAGCTGGGTCCCAAGGCTCAGATGCTGAGAAGGGAGAGGCCTTCCCTGTCCCATGGTCTGGAGGCAGATCTCTGGGGCTGGGGCAGGAAAGAGGTGGGAGGCGGTTGATCAGCAGCGCACAGTGACTGATACCTGCATGTAAACAGTCACTGGTGACTGTGCACACCCGGAATCAAAGCCAGACATGCTCACTGGTGACTGTGCACACCCGGAATCAAAGCCAGCCACACTCACTGGCATCTGTGTGCACCCGGAATCAAAGCCAGACACACTCACTGGCGACTGTGCATACCCGGAATCAAAGCCAGACACACTCACTGGCATCTGTGCACACCCAGAATCAAAGCCAGACACATTCACTGGCGACTGTACACACCCGGAATCAAAGCCAGACACACTGGCGACTGTACACACCCGGAATCAAAGCCAGACACACTCACTGGCAACTGTGCACACCCGGAATCAAAGCCAGACACACTCACTGGCGACTGTGCATACCCGGAATCAAAGCCAGACACACTGGCAACTGTGCACACCCGGAATCAAAGCCAGACACACTCACTGGCGACTGTGCATACCCGGAATCAAAGCCAGACACACTGGCAACTGTGTACACCCAGAATCAAAGCCACACACACTCACTGGCGACTGTGCATACCCGGAATCAAAGCCAGACACACTCACTGGCAACTGTGTACACCCAGAATCAAAGCCACACACACTCACTGGCGTCTGTGCACACCCGGAATCAAAGCCAGACACACTCACTGGCAACTGTGCACACCCGGAATCAAAGCCAGACACACTCACTGGCGTCTGTGCACACCCGGAATCAAAGCCCGACACACTCACTGGCGTCTGTGCACACCCGGAATCAAAGCCAGACACACTCACTGGCGTCTGTGCACACCCGGAATCAAAGCCAGACACACTCACTGGCGGCTGCTGACCAAGCCCCTCTCTCACTTTTGCACACACATGCTCTAATATTTTGATCTGAGGAAGTGGGTCTGGCCCACGAAAGCTCATCATCTAATAAACCATCTTGTTAGTCTTTAAAGTGCTACATTGTCCTGCATTTTGCTTCAACTACCCCAGACTAACACGGCTACATTTCTATCACCATGCTCTAATATTTGTGCCCTGCACAACCAGGATCCACAGAGCTGCTCTCCTGCAGGGCTCCACTGAAGTAGCAACACATTCCCATGCAGCTCCCTGGCCCCAGCCAGCCTTTCAAAGGCGCCTCCCTGTGTTTATGGGTCACTCTCAGGTAAATAAAAGGCTGTAATTGAGATCTAATCACCTTGCCCTCCCCTCCTTTGTCTCTTTGCAGATCTCTCAGCCGCAAGGGGAGTCCCAGGGTGGGGCTCAAAGCCCCTATTGTCCTTGGGAAAGAAGGGAAGAATGCAGAGGGTTAAAATTCATGAGCCTCTAATGGGCAGCTTGGCCTGTCTGTCATGGAGATGAGGCGTCTCTGGGGGAAGGGTTGCCTAAGGGATGTATGGAGATAACTGGGGCAAAAGGCTAACTGCCCCCCCAGGGAGAGCTGGGTGCCAGGGGCGAGGCATGCAGGCCCACTAGATGCAGGTTCGGCCCGTGGGGCCAGCCGCTGGTTTGCCCTAGATCCCTGGGGGCTCGGAGCTGAGGGTCTGCTCGTGGCCCTCGCTCTGCGCGGCAGAAGGGAAGGCTGGCGGCGGAGCCGTGCAGAGGGCAGGCAAACCTGGGCCGGCCTGTTCTCTGCTGCTCCGGTGCAGTCGCCAGGCGGGGCGGATGCCTGGGCGTGCGGGCTGGGCTGTGCCTGGGAGAGACGCCCGCCCTGAGCGTTAGCTGGAGGGGCCGGGGACCCCCTGGGCAGGGAGCTGCTGCCTGCAGCAAGAGACAATTTGCGCCCAGGATGCAAGGGAGGTGCCCCTGGGCCGCAAATGGCAGAGCCAATGCCCCACACCCTGCAGCTGGGCCAGGCCCTGGGCCAGCAGAGCCAGGGCGGTGTTGGGGGCTCCCCACAATGCAGTATTGCATGGGCGGGGCTGGCGTTTCTGCCTCTCGGACCTGTGCACACACATGGGGGGCAGGAGAATGGGAGGGGCCTGGAGTGGCCACCATGGCACCCGGGAGCTCATGGAAGCCATGCACCTGACCCCCCATGCACACTTGGTAAACTCTGCTTGTGCCCCGGTTTGCTCCCTGCCCGTCTCTCACTATTCTTGGTGCAGACTTTGGGGTTGGGGCTGGGAATTCGTCTGCCGTGTGCCATAAGAACGGCCGTGCTGAGTCAGACCAAAGGGCCTTCTAGCCCAGTGTCCTGTCTGCCGACAGTGGCCAGCACCAGGTGCCCCGGAGGGGGTGGACCGAAGACAATGATCAAGCGATTTGTCTCCTGCCATCCCTCTCCAGCCTCCAGACACCGAGGCCAGGGACACCATTTTATCCCCTGGTTAATAGCCTTTTATAGACCTAACCTCCAGGAAATTATCTAGCTTCTCTTTAAACTCTGTTATAGTCCTAGCCTTCACAGCCTCCTCTGGCAAGGAGTTCCACAGGTTGACTACACGCTGTGTGAAGAAGAACTTCCTTTTATTAGTTTTAAACCTGCTCCCCATTAATTTCATTTGGTGTCCTCTAGTTCTTCTATTATGGGAACTAATAAATAACTTTTCTGTATCGGCCCTCTCCACACCACTCATGATTTTATAGACCTCTATCATATCCTCCCTCAGTCTCCTCTTTTCTAAACTGAAAAGTCCCAGTCTCTTTAGCCTCTCTTCATATGGGACCGTTCCAAACCCCTCATCATTTTAGTGCCATTTGTGACCACCTCAGTTCCAGGGCTGGTGAATGGAGAACTAAGTAAAGCACCCGCTCCGCCCCCTGCTACAGTCGTGCCAGCAGGCCCCAACTGCGATTGGGGAGCCTGGTGTGCAAGGTGCTGCACGTGCGGAGGGTGGCCACAAACGCTTGTGTCATGGGAGTGTCACTTTGCCATTTCCGGTTCCTGGCCGCGGAGGGTTTCTGCCTAAGCTGGGAATTCTGGCTGCTGCCACCAGAGGCTGCTGCTGGGAGACTTGAGTTTGCAGAAGTGCCTGGCCATGGAATCTGTGCCCTGCATGGAACCAGCCTGGTGCCAGGCAGCAGGCACCAGCTCAGGGCAGTGGGCCCTCCCTCCAGCACTAAGTGGGGCTGGGAGAGGTGCCCGCACCTTGTGAGGTGGAAGGTAGAAGGGCTCCCAGGCGTGTTGGTGCTACTTATGCCCCCTCTCGCCCAGCTGTCTGCTCCCAGGGCTGGGCAGGGGGAGAGTGGGAGCCAGTGTCCAGGGAGGGGAAAGGATCTGACAGAGGCTGGAGCCAAGGAAGGGAGCCGGAGAGGTGCAGCACAGAACCTGGGCATTGCCCATCGGCAGGGCACCAAGGAGAGAGCCTGGGAAAGGGTCCCCAGAAGCAAACAGCTGGGGGGTGTAACCCTCTGGGTGCGTCAGGACGAGACTGCAGAGATGCACACGCACTCGGGCGGCTGCAGAACCAGCCCCCTTCCAGCTCCAATTCTCACCCTTTTCCTTGGTGGCCTAAACTGCACCCTGTGGAAAACGTCTCTGTAGGGGGCACCCCGTGTCGCTTCAGGGAGATAATACAGCAGCAGGGAAAGAACCTACACCCTGTTCTAGCATAGCCCTGCCTTCTGCTGCTCCCCCTCCGCCATGAACAGTACATGGGCCTATGGCACACAGGTGGGCAGCTCTGGGTGCGTCCAGTGCACACATCCGCCGCTCAGCTACTCACCTGTAGTGCGCAGGGGGCAGTTGCTTCTCAGACTGCAATTTGCACAAGAGAAGCCGGACAGTGAATGAAATGTGCTCTCGGTTTAAAACAACTCCCCATGAAAGTTCTCACTTATCCTGTGGGATGCTGCTGAACTCTGCAAGTTGCCTGGAAGCTCCACCTATGGTATTTCTCAGGCGGTTCCATCATTAAGTTCCAGAGTTAACACCATGTCACGAGAGAGCCATTTGAGTTACTGCTTTTGGCTGGCCGCAGGCTCGGGCAGTGGCATCTAGCTGTGTTTGGGAGGTGACTGATATAACCTGACGGGCTGGAAACGTAGGGTTTAAAAACTCCCCCCACCCCCAAGCCTACAGGGAAGAAAGATTGCTTGGAAGTTGGTTTGTTGTTGCAGGGTTTTGTGTGGGTGCTGGAGCTGGGGGTATGAGTGGGCTGGTGTAGGGCTGCTTATCAGCGTCGGTCAATACACGCAGGTTTGTTATTGTAGGGTTGCCATTGTTTTCCTTCTATAAGCAAAATGAACATGGGATACGCAGCCTGGACTCCCCTACTGGTCCCCGCTCCTGCGCTTTGCGAAGAGGGGAGATTGATGCTTTGGAGACTGTTCAAACTTGCCCCCCTTCCCTCCCCCTCACCATCCCATCGCAGTGTCTGCCTGGCCTGGGGGCTTCTGGGACCCAGGGGCTGAGTGCAGTCTTCGGGATGGGGCTAAAGCTACGGATACAATGCAGGTCCGCTGTGGAGGGCTAAGCCTGCAGTCCCCATGGGGGTCTGGGTGTGTCCCTTCCATCCCCCCAGTGGGTCTGGGGGGAGTGGGGATTAGCTTACAGGGCTTTGGTAACAATTCCAACCTGTTTGGGCTGGAATGTGGCTACAGGAAATTCACTCTGTGCTGAAAGATAGAATTGAAAGCAGTTTGCAGCCCAGCCTGGGGCGCCTGGCTGGCTGGTGGGGGGCAGGGGAATGGGGCTGGCTCTGGCCTGGGGGGGGGGGGGAGGAAGGGGAACAGTTGGGGGGGCTGGCTCTGGTATAGGGGCAGGCTGGGAGGGATTTGGTTCCCCCCCCCTTCCCCTCTGGCTATTTTGGCCAGTCTTAAATTCCTAGCAAATTGCATTGACTGTCCTAGGCCCCAGGGGTCCCACAGCAGCATGTTCCTGAAACACCCCCGCCCAGAGCGCCCCAGCCCCCCCTTCTCCAGGACTCAGCGAAGGCTCTTGTCCGGATCAGCTGCCTGGCTGCCCCTTGGGGTTTCCTGATGCCCTTGCCCGTCCCTCTCTCTGCAGCTGTGGAGACCCAGAGCACGAGCTCGGAGGAGATGGTGCCCAGCTCCCCCTCACCGCCCCCGCCCCCCCGCGTCTACAAGCCCTGCTTCGTCTGCAACGACAAGTCCTCCGGCTACCACTACGGCGTCAGCTCCTGCGAAGGCTGCAAGGTGAGTGGGGCGGGAGGGCTCATGGGGCCCCTCCCCTCGGAGTGCGCCGTGCTGGGTGGGGCTCAGGCAGCTCCCTCTGACGTCCCGGCAGGCACCCCTGGGGGCAGCTAGAGTCGCCTGCTGCCCAGGGTCTTGGCACTGGTCACACGGGTGCTTCCCCAGCTGCCGGACAGGGGTTGGGCAGGAATTCCCCCCCAGGTCAGACCAAGGGGGTTCCCCACCTTGGGGGCGGCTCGCCTGCTGGCATCATCCGGGCAGAGACCTCAGGCACCCTGGTGGCACCAGAGTCTCTCCTGCTCTCTGCCTGGCCATGCCCTACTCCAGCCTGGGCCCTGCCATGCCTCAGTCTAGCCCCAGAGTCGGGGCTCGGGCGCAGGGCTTTGGGGAGACGTGTGCTGCACAGGTCAGACTACCGAGCCCAGGGGCCCCGTGGCCTGTGGGAGGCTTTGTCAGGGGCCCAGTGGTGGAGCCAGACCATGGCCCATTGGTCTGATCCTCTCTGCTGCAACAGCTGGTGCTCCAGCCTGCCAGGCCGGGGGAGGGATGCTGGTGCAGGGAGGGGTTCAGTTTGACTTTGGGGGTGCAGCTTTGCCAAGGCACTGGCTCGGAGCCACAAGGAGCATGGGGTAACACCCCCCTTCTCCCCTTCACCCACCTCTGCCCCTCTGCCGTGGCTGCATGCCCCCCCCAGGGATTCTTTCGCCGAAGCATCCAGAAAAACATGGTGTATACCTGCCACCGCGACAAGAACTGCCAGATCAACAAGGTGACCCGCAACCGCTGCCAGTACTGCCGGCTCCAGAAGTGCTTCGAGGTTGGCATGTCCAAAGAAGGTGAGGTCCGGAGCCGGCGCAGAGGGGACAGGGAGGTTGGGACTCGTGCATGGGGGAGAACCAACCTGCAACGGGATCGGAGGGAAGATCAGCTCCAGCTGGGACGGTGCCCTGTGAGGTTGCCAGGTACATGCATGTCCACATGCCCAGAGGTATCTGCTCTCGCGCACCTGTTCCCCCAGCTGTCTGCCCCCACATGCTCTTGTGTGGTCCACGCAGTGCTGAGCGCACGGCTGGACAGCTGCTCAGCGGGAGGGGGCGGGGGGGGCGGGTGCTCCCAGCCCCACACCGGTTGGGGGCTGAACCCGAGTTTGCAGAGATCTGTGCCCCCTGGCGCCTTCGGGGCTAGTTTGACCAGCCAGGTTGGATCATTTGGCTCTGAGGTCTGCGGCAGGGGAGGGAGTTTGCATCCAGGCTCTGGCTGTGGGCCCGCTAGGCCACATGGGTAGATCTTGGGCTGCTGGGGCCAGGTGGCAACGGCACAGGGATCCCTGGAGGCTCACGCCCTTGGGACTTAGAAGCCAGCATAGCTTGAGCCGTGGAAAGCGGGCGGCTGCCCCTTTAAGAGCGCTGTCAGCCGCATGGCCCATCTGGAGACAGAGTGCCTCTCCTCGCTGTTGCTTTTACTCCCACTGCTAAGGCATGTCCTCGCGCGCGCCCGGGTGGGGCCCATTCATCACTGTCTCTTTAAGAGCCCGTCCTTAGGAATGTCTCTGTCTCAGCCCTGGCCAATGATTTACAGGCCCCTGTCACTTTAAGGGCAGAGGGATTGGGGGGCGGGGGCGCTCAGGAAGGAGACAGGAAATGGGTGGTGTGTGGGAATTGGGCCAGGATTGGGCAGGGGCGGGGAGCCATGGCACCCCCTCCCCCCCGCACTTACCCATCTAATGGGCTCCAGGACCCCCTGAAAAGAGATCAAGGGGGTGCCCTGCCCTGCGCACCCCCAGGGCCTGCTCCCCTTTAGCTGTCTCACCTAGTTCTCCACCCCCACGCGCCAGCCTGGCTTTCCAGCGGGGGAGCAGCTGCCCCGGCCCCACGGTGGCAGCTGTGGTGCATGTCGGGGTGGGGCCGGACCCACAGGCAGTGGGGTGTCTGCCTGCTTTTGGGGGGCAGCTTGGCTGCCCGCCCCTCCCTGCCCGCATTGTGCTGGCCGGGCTATAAGTGGATATCCTGCCGACTCTCGTATCCTGTTGCCAGATTCCCCCTGGCGCTCCAGCCTGGGGTGAGCAGGAAGTGCAGCCGGGAAACTCGCGGCCACAGGGCGGGCCGGGAGATGCACACGCAATGGGAGCACTGGGCCCCGGCTGGACTGGCAGCTCTGAACCCCTCCCAGGACGGAGGCTGCAGCCTGGCTCCTTGCTCTCTTTCCCCTACCACCTGGGGGCAGAGGGAGAGTGGGAAGCCCCATTGCTCACAGCCGGTTGGAGCCCCGCCACATCAGGCAGCCAGCTGGCCAGAATTCATTCCTGCTGGACACCATCGCCTGGCCCAAGCCGGACGCCCGCAGCCCCATGCCCATTGGCCATTAGCCTGCCAGAGAAGCCACATGGGACCCCAGGAGCCTGTTCCATTGGCTGTCAACCTTCATGAGACACCCACTAGCCAATCGCACGGGGCGCCCAGGTGCCCCTTCCCCATGGTAGAAGCTGGACAGCAATCAGGTTCCAGCACCTCCCCCCCCGGGGTACAGGCCGCAGGGAGCTGCCAGCTGGTGCACTATGCAGGCAGGGCGATGTGAGGGCACCGGGCAGGCTGGAGGGAGCTGCCAGCTGGTGCACTATGCAGGCAGGGCGATGTGGGGGCACCGGGCAGGCTGGAGGGAGCGGTTAGCCAAAGCCAGCAGCTCCCAGCCTTGGTGTGACAGGCTCCTGGGCACACGCTGTGGGCAAAGTGGGAGGGGGCAGTGACATGTCGACCCCCCGTTTATGAGAAGCCCCCAGTGCTGTATCCGTGTCCTTCGTTTCCTGTTTTCACCAGGCTGAGCACAAGCCTCAGCGATTCCCAAGTGCAGGCTCGGCCCGGCTGGCAGGGCAGCTGGGAACCGCGGCAGGCAGGGCCCAGCTCCGAGGAGCAGGGTGGGCAGTGGATGCAAAACGTGTGAGGAGATGGGGACACCAGCCCGCTGCAGCCTGGCTCAGAGGAGATGACATCCAGCCCAGCCCAGCTCCCCAGCCCAGTCCTGTGGGCCTAGCCTGGGTGGCCAGGAGGTGGCCCTAGCTCCCAGCTGCCTGGCAGAGGCCATGCTTTGGGCCCCAGGGTGTGTAGAGGCTCCTGGGTCACATCTGTCTCCCTCTGTCTTGTGAGCTGCCCCCTTGCTGGCTGCACGCAGGGCCACAGGTGGTAATGTGCACCCGTCGCAGGGCAGGGAGCTGCCCCCTTGCTGGCTGCACGCAGGGCCACAGGTGGTAATGTGCACCCGTCGCAGGGCAGGGAGCTGGCTGCACGCAGGGCCGCAGGTGGTAATGTGCACCCGTCGCAGGGCAGGGAGCTGGCTGCACGCAGGGCCGCAGGTGGTAATGTGCACCCGTCGCAGGGCAGGGAGCTGCCCCCTTGCTGGCTGCACGCAGGGCCACAGGTGGTAATGTGCACCCGTCGCAGGGCAGGGAGCTGCCCCCTTGCTGGCTGCACGCAGGGCCGCAGGTGGTAATGTGCACCCGTCGCAGGGCAGGGAGCTGGCTGCACGCAGGGCCGCAGGTGGTAATGTGCACCCGTCGCAGGGCAGGGAGCTGGCTGCACGCAGGGCCGCAGGTGGTAATGTGCACCCGTCGCAGGGCAGGGAGCTGCCCCCTTGCTGGCTGCACGCAGGGCCGCAGGTGGTAATGTGCACCCGTCGCAGGGCAGGGAGCTGCCCCCTTGCTGGCTGCACGCAGGGCCGCAGGTGGTAATGTGCACCCGTCGCAGGGCAGGGAGCTGCCCCCTTGCTGGCTGCACGCAGGGCCGCAGGTGGTAATGTGCACCTGTCGCAGGGCAGGGAGCTGGCTGCACGCAGGGCCGCAGGTGGTAATGTGCACCTGTCGCAGGGCAGGGAGCTGCACCATCCCTGCTGATTAACTCCGCTCTGGGCCAATGGCTTTGCCGGTGGAAGTGGTTTCTGGCACTAAGGTGGCCGAATACCCTGGATGGGGCTCAAACCCGGAACCTCTGGCTGTAAGAGTCTGGACCGTTGTGTCTGCATGTTACCGGGGCAGAAACAGAGCACCACAGGCCTGGAGCGGGGGAGTTCCCATTAGAGGGGCAGGGTTTGCTCCTTCCTGCCCAGGGCCTGGGTTGTGCACCAGTTTCCCTCTCTCTGGCAATGCAAGATACACCTAGAGGGGCAGCCCAAACACAGGGCCCACATGGAGAAACTGAGGCACACAGTCAGCAGTGAGTCACCCAGCAGAGGCAGGACTAGAACCCAGAGCTCCTGCAGCCCTAACTGCTGTGCCCCCCACTAGCCATATGGGGCTGCCCAAAGCATGTGGTCTGAGACGTTACAGCAACAGTCGTGCGGCCCCAGCCGGGGTACCTGGGCAGCGCTGGGGCTGGATCCCTGCATGGTGTAAATGGGAGTTGCTGCACTGGAGCCAGTGGGGCCAGGTTCCCAGCGGGTGTGAGCTGGGCCAGACCCCGACTGATACAAACCGTCCCCGCCCTGCTCAAGTCAGTGGCTCTTGCCCTTTACACCAGCCAGCGACCCGGCCGAGGAGTCTCCCAACTGTGGGGGTGTTTGGCCGGGTCAGCTCTCCAGGGCCTAACCCCCCTCGACCGCAGCGTCCCACACGCTCCCAGCCGGGGGTCGGTCTGGTTCCACGGTGCCGCCCTCACCCGCCTCTCCCCGGCAGCTGTGCGGAACGACCGCAACAAGAAGAAGAAGGATGTGAAGGAGGAGGCCGTGGTGGACAGCTACGAAATGACGCCCGAGCTGGAGGAGCTGATCCAGAAAGTCAGCAAGGCCCATCAGGAGACCTTCCCCTCGCTGTGCCAGCTGGGCAAATACACCACGGTGAGACCCCGGAACTCCCTTCTGCCCCTCCATGCCAGCCTCAGGACTGGCCTCTGGGTCCCTGCACCCCAAGCCCCTGAGAATAACAGAGCCCGGCGCCCACTTCTGTCACGAAGTGAGGCTGTTCTCAGCCAGGCTGTCTGCCCAATCCCCACAGGCAGAGCGGAGCTGGGATCCTGCACATTGGCCACCACATGGCACCAGTGCCTGGCCCCTATGGGCAGAGGGGTCAGGGTTCTTGGGCTCCATGCCTGGCCCCGGTGGGGGGAGGGTGTCGGGGTGCCTGGCCCCAGGGGGGGGAGAGGGGAGGGCGCCCGGGTTCTGTGCAGTCGGGGTGCCTGGCCCCGGGGGGGGAGAGGGGAGGGCGCCCGGGTTCTGTGCAGTCGGGGTGCCTGGCCCCAGTGGGGGGAGAGGGGAGGGCGCCCGGGTTCTGTGCAGTCGGGGTGCCTGGCCCCAGGGGGGGGAGAGGGGAGGGCGCCCGGGTTCTGTGCAGTCGGGGTGCCTGGCCCCAGTGGGGGGAGAGGGGAGGGCGCCCGGGTTCTGTGCAGTCGGGGTGCCTGGCCCCAGTGGGGGGAGAGGGGAGGGCGCCCGGGTTCTGTGCAGTCGGGGTGCCTGGCCCCAGTGGGGGGAGAGGGGAGGGCGCCCGGGTTCTGTGCAGTCGGGGTGCCTGGCCCCAGGGGGGGAGAGGGCCCCCACGGACGGAGGGGATCCGGGCACCCCAGGTGGGTTGTCCCCCACTCAGCGTCTGTAGGGGCGATCCTTGCCCAGGCCCCAGCACTCAGCGCTCCCCCTCCCCAGAACTCCAGCGCTGATCACCGGGTGCAGCTGGACCTGGGGCTGTGGGACAAGTTCAGCGAACTGGCCACCAAGTGCATCATCAAGATCGTGGAGTTTGCCAAGCGCCTGCCCGGCTTCACCAGCCTCAGCATCGCAGACCAGATCACCCTTCTCAAGGCCGCCTGCCTGGACATCCTGGTGAGGCGCTGCCGGGAGCTGCTTCCCATCCCACTGTGCCTGCCCCCTTCTTGGGCCGGGCTGGGGGCCGGGGCGCAGCCTGCGGGGAGGGGCGGGCCCAGCAGGCCTGCCTGGCGCTCACTCCCTGTCCCGCCCCACAGATGCTGCGGATCTGCACGCGCTACACGCCGGAGCAGGACACCATGACCTTCTCGGACGGGCTGACCCTGAACCGCACCCAGATGCACAACGCCGGGTTCGGGCCCCTCACCGACCTGGTGTTCGCCTTCGCCGGGCAACTGCTGCCCCTGGAGATGGACGACACGGAGACCGGGCTGCTCAGTGCCATTTGCCTCATCTGCGGAGGTACCGGCCAGCCTCCCTAGGAACCCAGGAAGGGGGGATGCACCACACCCACTCCATCACAGCTGCTCCAGCTCTGGCCTTTCCCAGCGGGGGCGCTGTGGGGGGAGCTCTGGGCTATGCCAGCCCGGTCACGTCCAGCAGCGGGTGCTGTGGGGGAGCTCCAGGCTGTTCCAGCCCCAGCCTTTCCCAGCAGGGGGTGCTGTGGGGGAGCTCCAGGCTGTTCCAGCCCCAGCCTCTCCCAGCAGGGGGTGCTGTGGGGGAGCTCCAGGCTGTTCCAGCCCCAGCCTTTCCCAGCAGGGGGTGCTGTGGGGGAGCTCCAGGCTGTTCCAGCCCCAGCCTTTCCCAGCGGGGGGCTGTGGGGGAGCTCCAGGCTGTTCCAGCTCCAGCCTTTCCCAGCAGGGGGTGCTGTACGGGAGCTCCAGGCTGTTCCAGCCCCAGCCTTTCCCAGCGGGGGGTTGTAGGGGAGCTCCAGGCTGTTCCAGCGCAGCCTCTCCCAGCAGGGGGTGCTGTGAGGTGGGAGCTCCAGGCTGTTCCAGCCCCAGCCTTTCCCAGCAGGGGATGCTGTGAGGTGGGAGCTCCAGGCTGTTCCAGCCCCAGCCTTTCCCAGCAGGGGGTGCTGTGGGGAAGCTCCAGGCTGTTTCAGCCCCAGCCTTTCCCAGCGGGGGGCTGTGGGGGAGCTCCAGGCTGTTCCAGCCCCAGCCTTTCCCAGCAGGGGGTGCTGTGGGGGAGCTCCAGGCTGTTCCAGCCCCAGCCTCTCCCAGTGTGCTGGGGGGGGGGGGGGGAGGATGAGTACGGAGCTGTACCATCCAGCACATGTGCCCCCCCAGATCGGATGGACCTGGAGGAGCCAGAGAAGGTGGACAAGCTGCAGGAGCCCTTGCTGGAAGCTTTGAAAATCTATGCCCGCCGCCGCAGACCCAACAAGCCGTACATGTTCCCCCGCATGTTGATGAAAATCACCGACCTGCGAGGCATCAGCACCAAAGGTGCGTGCATGCTGTCAGCAGGGCACTGCTCAGGGAAGCTTGCAGCACTTGTGCTTCAAGGCACTGCTGCTGGGATGCTCACAGCACCTGTTTCCCATCTGGTACTGACGGCACCGCTGTGAGGTAGCTCACTGCATTGGTACTCCGTACGGCAGTGCTGCAGGAAGCTCGCAGCCTCTTGCAGTGCTGGCTCACCATTCCTCTCCCCACCCCCATCGCAGGTGCGGAGCGAGCCATCACCCTGAAGATGGAGATCCCTGGCCCCATGCCCCCCCTCATCCGGGAGATGCTGGAAAACCCCGAAATGTTCGAGGATGACTCGTCGCAGCCACCCCCATCTGCAGACCCCCCCAGCTCCGAGGAGAGCCCGGCCGAGAGCAAGAGCCCAAAGGAAACCCCCTAGCACCTCAGGAGTGGGGTGGGCACTGGGAGTAACCACCCCCACCCGCCGCTGCCCAACCCCCAGCTGGTTTGAACAAGCCACAGCTGCCTTCACTTTGCCCCCCATTGCTGGGGGGGGGCTGGACTGGGGGGCAGCTAATGGAGATTGTCTGGGCTGCCTCAGAGATGTAGCTCTTGCCTTAACCTTCTTTTGGGAGCCCTGTGGGGGCAGCCTGGAAACCTGCCCCCCCCCAGCTTCTTTGTTTGCCAAAGTTTGACTCCAAGCCAAAAATCAGGGGGCAAGGCTGGGTCGGGGGGGGGGGCAGATCCCTGGAAATGGACCTGGGGTGTCCAGTGGAGGCCCCCCTGACTTTTCCTCAGCAGTGCAATTGCCCGTCCAATGGGGGCACCCTGGAGCCAGAGAGAGACTCGGCAGTGAGGGGAGCTGGGCTGGGATACTGGGGTGTCCCCTCCCCCAACGATGCTGCCTCCAGGTTGCGGATTCCAGATCCATCAAGACCTCGTAAACTGATGTTCCCGGCGGAAGCCAGGCGTCTGGGCCTGTTGGCGCAGTGCTCTGTGGCTGGGGGGAGGCGGGGAGCAGAGCAGCCCCCCCCATGGAAAGCGCAGGACACCGGGGTGTGGTGGGAAAGACGGCTGAGTGCGGGGGAGGGGCACGTTGTCCCAGGATGGATGCTGCCTCCCACCCAGTGTCTTGCAGGTTTCAGAGGACGCAGATCTCGGGGTGGAGGGTGAGGTCCAAGTTTGGGAGTTTTATTTTATTTTATGATTTTTGTTGTGTAAAGTGCTAATGGTTTGGGGTTACTTGCTGAAGGTGGGGGGCGGGTAAGGGGGTCCCTGGGACTGTGCTGGGATGGGGGGCCCCCAGACAGGTGAGGGGCTGGGCTGCAGGGCTGTATCTGGTTGTGCTTTTGGTGCTGTTCAGGTTTGGTGTATTTGGGGTGTCTTCAACTCTTGACACACCCCCATCCTGGAACCGCCAGTTCCAAACCCCGCACCTGTGACTCCCGCTCATTCCCTTCCCTGACGTTGTTCTCCACAATCCCCCCACCCCACCCCTCGGGGCTGATGAGTTTGGGAACACACAACACTAGAGACCAAAGATGGGGGCATGGCGATTGGAGAGCAGGAGTCCAGCGTTCACAGGGGGACCAAGACAGCTGCCACCCTCCCATCCTTCCCCTTATAGGGGACTTATTCCCCCTGCCCCCCGGGCTGCTCCCTGGTGAATCCGTGGGGCATATCCCCCACCCCATCACACACACCCCGGTGCCCCAGGAAATGGGCACTGTTGGGCACTGCTCTTTGCACAGCATCCTGGAACGCTGCCCCTGGGGGGGGTTCCTCATTGGGCATTGCCTGGCCCCATTGACCCCCCCCAACTGCTCTACAGCAACCCCTATGGACCAAAGTAGGCAGACCTCCTCCCGGGCAGCCCCCAGATCTCCCCTACAGCCAGATCCCCCCCGATCTCCCCCAAATGTCCCCTTCCATCCTTCCCTAGGGACAGCATTGTCACCCTGTGACCCCAACGCCCCCCCGGGCAGTGTCGGGGAGTGGTGGCAGTTGAATCCACTCTCCCCACAATGCTTACAGCCTCTGGGTGCCCCCCTCCCTGCAGCACCCACTGCAGGGTCCCTGATCTGCTACACTACAAGATGGGGGGATTGCATGCTTCTGGCCCCCCTTTTGGTGCTGGGGCTGCAGTTCCATACTCCTGCAGAAGGGGGCGCTGCCGCCTGCAAAGAAGCAGGGTTGCGGGGTGCCCAGACCATGCCTATGGGGGATGCTGCAGGGGCAGGGTGAGTGGAGAAATTGCTGCCCCCTGCAGGCCGGTGTGGCCTTTACAGCCCCTTCGGGCAGCACTTTCCCTATGCTATTTATTGGCCTGTGTTTACCCAGGGAAAGGACCCCCCCACAGGGTGTGGGGCAGGGGAAGCCCCAGGAGCTACACCCTGGAGTGAGGCTCCTCCCCCCCCATATCCCTGCTGCTCCCTGATCCTGTTGAGCTGCCAAAAAGAAATACCCCAGACCTTAAAGCCAAGGACCCTGTTGGGGGAAGTTGGGAGGGGGGGATCTGCACCCACCCCACCCCTCGGTCATGTTTACAGCCAAGCTTTACATGGTATTTTAAAGGAAAAGCCCCTTCCCCATCACCCGCCCCCTTGGCGCCCTGCTCTGTCGCAGGGGGGACTTTTCTATTTTTGCAAAATAAAGTGATGGAAAGTCAGTCCAAACACCTCCTGCTTTGGTGCATGGGAGCCCCTCCCTTGGCCGTCCCAGCCTGCCAGCAGTTGCGCCTCCGTGGGCTCCGCTGGCCCAGTGCCTCACACTCCAGCTGGGCAGAGCGTGTTGGGGGGCACCAGAATGTCTCTGTGCCCTGCAGGACTGTGGAGATGATGCAGCTGCCTCTGGGGTGAGCTATCCCACATGAACACTGCCCGAGCCCCGCCTGTTTGCCCTGTGGATGCTGTGAGTGTACAGAGGGCCCCTATGGCTGGCCTCCTTGGTGTGGACATCTTGCCTGCTGGGGGGCTGCCCCAGTCCCACCAGCTTTTGGGGTCCTGGTGCTGCCTGCGGGCAGTAAGATGCAGAGGCACGAACTCAGAGTCCCGGCCTACCAGACTCTGCTCCCTGCTTGGCATCTAGGATCTAACTAGGCAAAGTGAGTGGGGGAAGTGGCACGGAGCAGGACGTGTGCCAGGGCCGCGCAGGATAGGAACCATTGCCCAGCTTTGCTCAATGTAGTAATGGCGCCTGGGGTGTGGGGAGACCCCCCCACCTGTCGGGCCTCTTAGCCTAGCCCCATGCTGGAGAGCCCCTGCCATACACCAGGCCTGCCTGCAGATTGCCCCTTGGTTTGGGTTGGCCCCAGGGGCCTTTGAGGGTGCAGGGGGAGTTGGACACCTGTCAGCTCTGTCCCCCGTGCAACATTCAGCCTGGAAGGGGGGCTCCGCTGCACCCCATGTCCAGGCACAGGCTGGGGGGGCTTGGCAATGGAAGAGGAGCAGACGGCCTAGCACTGAATGGGGGCAGAATAGATTTGGACAGATGTGGGGCGACATCCCCCACTTTTCCGAACACTTTACGCACTGGCAACCCCACCCGCTCTCAGTAGCAACCCAGCTTGCTCTGCCGGTGCCCTTTAATCCCACCCCTTGCTCTGCCGGTGCCCTTTAATCCCACCCCTTGCTCTGCCGGTGCCCTCACTCCCGCCCCACGGCCCCCGCGGCTGTGCCATCTCTAGCTGGCAGTGGGTCAGGCTGGATCGGGCTATGGGGCTGGTGATAAGGCCTCGGCTCTGCTAGCTAATAAGCCCCCTGGCGCTAGTGCTGCTGACCCACAGGGGCGCCTGGGGAGGGGGAGCCCTCCAGAAAGGCGGCCCCATTGACATGGTTCCTTGGCCCAGGCCCGATCTCAGCTATGTCTGGGCCTGTAGTGCCCCGTGCCGGCCACAGGAGGTCGCCAGTCCCCATCTGAGTTCCCCGGGGTTTTCCTTCTCGCCTGCCTGGGCCAGCAGGGGGCGGCTCGAGGGGGCAACCTGGGTCTACACGCGTCCTGGGGGATGCTGCGGATTAAGGGGCTGGGGCCCTGGGCCGGGGCATCCTCCAGCCACCTGTAATCATGCGGGGGGGAGGGGGCAGGTAAAGGCTACCCCCACCCTGCAGCCCAGCGCCCCCTGCTGGGACCCTCCCCCACCCTGCAGCCCAGCGCCCCCTGCTGGGACCCTTCCCCACCCTGCAGCCCAGCGCCCCCTGCTGGGACCCTCCCCCACCCCTGCACCCTGGGATTTCGCTGCAGCTGCCCACACATGGCCCCTGCCTTGCGTGTGAGCGGTCCCAGATCTCAGCCCAGTGGGGCAGGGTGCTGAGCCCCTCCCCCCACATACTGGTTACTGCCCCACCCTCCAGCTGGCTCCATTGCAGGCCCTGAGACTGCGGTGCGGGTGTGGGTCCCAGTGTCACCGGAGGGAGGAGGGGGAGGCCTAGCAGCGCAGGGGTGGAGCTGCCCGCGCGAGGCCGTTACAGCCACAAAACTCCACTTGGGGTAAGGGGCGGGGGTGGAAGATTCCTAAACACCAGAAACCATCATGCAAACAGGAAGGGAGGGGGCATAGTATGAGCAGCCGCAACATACACGGCACCCCCCACTACCCCCAGTTCTTGCAGCCCCCCATGCACACCCCCACGACCACCAGACCTTACTGTACCCCCCCTACCCTCAGTCCTTGCAGCCCCCCCATGCACACCCCCACGACCACCAGACCTTACTGTACCCCCCCACCCCCAGTTCTTGCAGCCCCCCATGCACACCCCCACGACCACCAGACCTTACTGTACCCCCCACTACCCCCAGTTCTTGCAGCCCCCCATGCACACCCCCACGACCACCAGACCTTACTGTACCCCCCACTACCCCAGTTCTTGCAGCCCCCCATGCATACCCCCACGACCACCAGACCTTACTGTACCCCCCTACCCTCAGTCCTTGCAGCCCCCCATGCACACCCCCACGACCACCAGACCTTACTGTACCCCCCCTACCCTCAGTCCTTGCAGCCCCCCATGCACCTCCCCCACTGTCCCCAGTCCTCACTGCCCCCAAGCACACACACCCCCAGTCCTTCTTACAGCCCCCCCGGACATGCACACACCCCACTGCAGAAACATGCGCCCCCACTGCACACCCTGGCCACGCCAGCACCCCTCTGTCCTGCCCCAGAGATCCCCCCATAACTTTCAATCTTCATGTGTATCTTTCTTTTTCTCCCCCAGCCCCCAGTGCTGCCCCCCCCAAACTGAACCCTCCCCTTTGCTTACCCCTCCCTGCATCTCACGGCAGTTCCATGGTGTGGCTTTGGTTTCCTATCACAAAAGATTCATGCAAATTGCAGCCAGAGCACTGCTGCCTTGAAAGGAGGAAGGACCGGGGCCAGCACGCGACGCCGTTCCCCGGGCCGGTCAGTCTCCAGGACACTGGAAACCCCCCTTCCCAGGGGCTTCAGTCAAGTCGGTCAGTGCCCGTAATTGCTACCCACTGCTGGAACCAAGGGCTAGGGGCTCAGAGCTGTGAATATTGAACCAAACAGCTGCCCAGGGCCAGGCGGGCGGGGGGGAGGGGGCAGATGGTGAGTGGCAACTGAGGATGATCTGTGGCGGGTGGCCCAGATCTGACAGCCTGGCTCAGGGGGGATGGAAGGAAAGAAAGAACGAATGTATGGGGATGGATTGCTAGGGAAACAAGGGTAGCTCAGAAAAGATACACACAGAGAAAGCTAGTGCTGTTCTCTGCCCGTAAGGCTATAGACCAGGTGTTTGCCATGTATCCTCTCACAGCACAAAAGTGACAGAGAGGGAGCCCTGGTATTCGGTAACTTTAAAATCCAGTGGTCCTGTGGCACCTCAGGGTATGTCTACACTACAGAGAGGATTGACGCTGCCACTGTCTATCTTGCGGGGTTCAAATGTGAAGATAGCTAATTTGAACTGAGAGGGGCGCTTTGGTCGCTGCTGGTAGGCCTGCTTCCACAAGGAATAAGGGACATCGAAGAGTGTTTTCCCTGCAGCGTGGACAGCGCCAAACGTCAAGTTAAGCTACTTCGACTTCAGCAATGACGTTAATGTAGCTTAAGGTGCATAGCTTAATTCAACCTTATCCCATAGTGTAGACACATTAGAGACTAACAAAAATAAATAGAAACATAAGTTTTCATGGGCAAACCCACTGCATCAGATGAGCTGGAGTGGAAGCAACAGAAACCAAGATATATAACAGCAGGAGAAGTACCTGTCAATTGTAGGACCAGTGTTAATAAGGTAATTACGTGGGCTGGCTGTGTCCCATTTGTAGCTTTTGATGTGAACTTGCGGATGTTAAAGGCAGGAGAAATTGGCTTTGTAGTGCGCCAACCAGTTAATATCTTTGTTTAGGCTCAGGGTCCTGGGTAGGACCTGGGTAGCGGCATTCCAGTTCTGCACGCTCTGTAATTGGCTAGTGAATTGCCTTTGTACAATGGCTACTTTGAAATCCATGACTGAGTGCCCAGGCAGGTTAAAATGTTCCCTCCGGGTTTCTGTGCATTACCATTTCTGACCCTTCAACAAGAATGTGCCAGGCAGCATGTTTCAAATGGGAGGATTTTTGAACATGTGGGGGGACGAGCCTGTGGGACTCCCTGCCAGGGGATCTGGCTGCACCCAGGAGCTCAGCGGGTCAGAAAGCATAGTAGGGACCCTGCATCATGACATGCGTGGGATGGAATGTGCTGGGGGTCAGACCCCACCTTGGTCAGGGCAGAAGAAGGGTCTGTTGAGGTCTGGGCATTCAGGTAGCAATCACGGCTCTGGGCAGTGTCCCCCTTCGGGGGAGGCTAGCCGGTGGGTCTACTGGAGCCCTGAGCTGGGGGACCCAGGATCTGGGACAGGATGGTATCCCCAGGGCTGCTTTGCATGCACAGCTGGGCTGAGGAGGTGTGAGGGGCCAGAACTGCCCCCACTGCTTGGAGTATGAGACGCAGCACTTGCCTTTCTGCAGGGTGGGGTTTCCTGCCCAGCGCTGTGCTCAGCGACTGGACTCGGCTCTTGCACTTGGCCCCAGGGGGTGGCGAAGCTGCAGCAAGGCTGGGGTGGCCGCCATGGGCTCTGAGTGCTGGGGAGTTGGATCGTCTTGGGTTGAAGGCTGAGTCATGATTCCAAGGCCAGAGGGGCCTGCTGACATTGACCAGCCTGGGATGTCCAGCCAGCCAGCGCTGCCTCCCACCCCCATGCCGTGGGGCTGAGCAAGAGCTGAGGCTGTGCAGGATTGGGCCAAAATTGGCCTCAGGGCCCCCTCGGTCGTGCTCGATAAATCCTCCCCAGTTTGCCCCAGGGCATGGGATGCTAGTTCCCCACCAGGGGAAAGGCGCCCGGAACGGCCCTGATCAGCCCCAGGCTCTGTCCATTCCCCTTGCCCCACGAGGGCAAACATTGCATGCAGCCGTTGCACTTGTGCAAGGTGGGGTCTGCACACGGCCTTGCACACCTGTGCCCAGCTGTGTCAGCCAGCTGCAGTGCACAACACACACGGCCCTGCCAGGCCGTCGGGCAACAGGCTTCCTGCTGCTTGGTGGTGAATGCACACGCGCTGGGGCGGGTCCATCGGGGAGTGGGGCACTGAATGTTTGTCATGGGGGTCAGACACTGGCTGCGCCTGAGGGGTGTGGAAGGGGTGGGTTGTATTCAGGCCGTTTCAACCCCTTCGCTGTCTTCTCGCCCCATGACCCTCCAGTGCTCAGCCTTTGGCTCTCAGCGGGTCCGTTCCCACGCAGAGCCCCGCCCCAGGGCCGTTTCAAAGCAGGGCCACACTTCCCTGTGGGAGTTCGCCCCCTTTGCCACGTGTGGATCAGCCCAGTGGAGGTGGGGCGGGGCGGAGGGGGCCCATTCAAACCTCTGTCTTTCATGGAAGGGGAGGGTCACGGGATGATTCCCTGCCCTGCTCACGCCCTCGGGGCACTGGGCACTGGCTCCTGTGGGCAGGCAGGACCGTGGGCTGCGTGGCTCTGTGGCCTGACCCAGCCTGGCCGTTCTGCAGTGGCGGCATCTCACGCTGGCGCAGACCCGTGCGGGTGTCAAGCAGAGGTCTGGGCAAGGTGACCAGGCTCTGGGCTGCACACCAAGGTGTGGTTTGTGTGGGCTCCCCCCCATGTGCTATCGGCTCCCCCCATGCCGGAGCCAGGTCAGTGCCTGCTGGGCCGGGCCAGGGCTCAGCAGGGCGGGAAAGTCGTTCCCTTGAAGCCAGGGCCCTTCCGCAGGGCGTTCTGGCCTTCGCCGCCTGCTGTGGCTGTGGCATGGAGCTTGCTGTTTGTCCACTCACACAGGAGCCCTCGCTCCCAACCGACTGGGCTCCACCCCCACCCCAAGCTAGGGAGAGACCCATGAGTCCTGACTCCCGACTCGAACTCCCTCTCCTCCCCTACAAGCTGGAAAAGAAACCAGGGGGCCCCACGCTCAGGCTCCAGCTCTTCCTGCTAGACCCCGCTCCCCTTCCAGGCCCTGCCCCAGAAAGCTTGGCCCCTGAGCAGCGAGATCAGTCCCAGGGCCTGGCAGGTTGTAAAGGGGAAGTGCCACCCGGCAGCTGCACGAATGTGTCGGGAGAGGAACTCGCTAAGTGGGGCTGTGGGAGCTTTGTGGGGGTGGGGAGGTCGATGCGGGGCAGGGCTGGCTGTCCAGGGCAGCTGCCCACCACATGCCAGGCAAGGCGACTGCCAGGTGACCAGCTCCAGGACAGACCTGGGGGGGAAGGCTGGGCCCTCGCGGAGGATTTCAGGACCATTGTAGATAATTGCCCTGGCCCAGTGCCCCGGCAGAGGGGTCCGGCCATCCAGGGGCACCACGGGCTGGTGGGTGGACGCAGGGACACGCTCGCGCTGCCGCCACTGGCATCCTGCGTCAGGAGCCGCACTGCACGGGGAGCCGGGCCTGGCAAAGCAGGCGGCAGGCGCCGGGCTGAGCCAGCCAGGAGAGCTGAGACGGCTGGAGGCATCTCTCCACCTCTGATTGGCCACTGTGGGCGGGCAGGGCACAGGGCCCTTTGGCCTGACCCAGTCTGGCAGTGCTGATGGCAGCCGCCTTCTCAGCCCAGGTGGGGGGTGTTGGTCTGAGATCGGCTGGGAGTGACGGGGGGGCGGTGCTCTTGTTGCACAACCGCCTGGTAGCCTGGAATCGCTGCATCTGTACGATGGAGCCGCTAGCAGCTGCAGTTGCAATGAGATGCAATTTCCTTGCTGGGTGCTCAGACTCCTGGCTTCTATTTTCAGCTCTGTGAGGGGAGTGGCATCTAGTGGTCAGAGCAGCAGCTGGTGGGGCCAAGGGCCAGGACTCCCGGGTTCTCCTGGCTTGGCCGCTGGGCATTCTGTGAAGCAGTCGCTTTCCTGTTCTGAGTTCTCACCTGCCCTCCCCCCATGTCCCTAGGGGGAGAGGGAGGCCAGGTTCATGATCTCTAGCGCCACAACTCCACAGGGCAGAGTGGGAAACTGAGGCACGGCACAGGACTGCTCCCAGCGAGTCAATGGCAGAGCCGGGAACAGAACCCGGGTGCCAAGTCCAGTCGTGCTCTGGCCACCTGCTTACGCTCGGCAGCGCTCGTGCATGGAGGGAGTGTTGGGCGAAACCTGCCCAATTCCCACAGCTCCTGCCTCTAACGACACCGGGCAGGGCCCCGCTTTGGGCTGCCTCCGCTCACCACCCCAGGGGAGAAGGAAGCATCAAATCCTGGGCGGGGGAGGCCTGCGCTGACGTGAGGATCGCACGGGGCCGGCAGTATTTCCAGGGCTGCATGGAGCTGGGACGGGGAAGTGTGTGTGTGGGGGGGGGGGTGAGGGGTGAGCCTGTCTTCACTGCAGCCGTCTGGGGGTGGGGGAGTCAGCCCAGGTCCCAGCTCCATGGAAAGCCCCTGGGCCCCCCCTGCACTGGGACAGCTCCCTCACCCACAGATCTGGCTGTGCTCCAGCGTGAGCTTGTCAGTGTGCACGCACATGTGTGTGTATGTGCCTCTGTGTGCATGTGTGTGTGCATGTCTGTGTGTGTCTGTGCCTCTGTGTGCATGTGTGTGTGCATGTCTGTGCCTGTGTGTCTGTGCCTCTGTGTGCATGTGTGTGTGCATGTCTGTGTGGGCGTGCCTGTGTGTCTGTGCCTCTGTGTGCATGTGTGTGTGCATGTCTGTGTGGGCGTGCCTGTGTGTCTGTGCCTCTGTGTGTGTGCTTGCCTGTGTGTGCGCTTGCCTCTGTGTGTCTGTGCCTCTGTGTGCATGTGTGTGTGCATGCCTGTGTGTGTGTGCGCTTGCCTCTGTGTGTCTGTGCCTCTGTGTGCGTGCCTGTGTGTCTGTGCCTCTGTGTGCATGTGTGTGCGCTTGCCTCTGTGTGTCTGTGTGTCTGTGCCTCTGTGTGCATGTGTGTGTGCTTGCCTGTGTCCGCTTGCCTGTGTGTGTCTGTGCCTCTGTGTGCATGTGTGTGTGCGTGCCTGTGTGTGTGCGCTTGCCTCTGTGTGTCTGTGCCTCTGTGTGCATGTGTGTGCGTGCCTGTGTGTCTGTGCCTCTGTGTGCAAGTGTGTGTGCGCTTGCCTCTGTGTGTCTGTGCCTCTGTCTGCATGTGTGTGTGCTTGCTTGTGTGTCTGTGCCTCTGTGTGCGCGTGCCTGTGTGTGCGCTTGCCTGTGTGTCTGTGCCTCTGTGTGCATGTGTGTGTGCTTGTCTGTATGTGTCTGTGCCTCTGTGTGCATGTGTGTGTGCATGTCTGTGTGTGCGTGCCTGTGTGTCTGTGCCTCTGTGTGCATGTGTGTGTGCTTGCCTGTGTGTGCGCTTGCCTCTGTGTGTCTGTGCCTCTGTGTGCATGTGTGTGTGCATGCCTGTGTGTGTGTGTGCGCTTGCCTCTGTGTGTCTGTGCCTCTGTGTGCATGTGTGTGTGCATGCCTGTGTGTGTGCGCTTGCCTCTGTGTCTGTGCCTCTGTGTGCATGTGTGTGCGTGCCTGTGTGTCTGTGCCTCTGTGTGCATGTGTGTGTGCGCTTGCCTCTGTGTGTCTGTGCCTCTGTGTGTCTGTGCCTCTGTGTGCATGTGTGTGTGCTTGCCTGTGTCCGCTTGCCTGTGTGTCTGTGCCTCTGTGTGCATGTGTGTGTGCGTGCCTGTGTGTGCTTGCCTGTGTGTGTCTGTGCCTGTGTGCATGTGTGTGTGCGTGCCTGTGTGTGCGCTTGCCTCTGTGTGTCTGTGCCTCTGTGTGCATGTGTGTGCATGCCTGTGTGTCTGTGCCTCTGTGTGCAAGTGTGTGCGCGCTTGCCTCTGTGTGTCTGTGCCTCTGTCTGCATGTGTGTGTGCTTGCCTGTGTGTCTGTGCCTCTGTGTGCATGTGTGGGTGCGTGCCTGTGTGTGCGCTTGCCTGTGTGTCTGTGCCTCTGTGTGCATGTGTGTGTGCTTGTCTGTGTGTGTCTGTGCCTCTGTGTGCATGTGTGTGTGCTTGTCTGTGTGTCTGTGCCTCTGTGTGCATGTGTGCGTGCGTGCCTGTGTGTGTGCTTGCCTGTGTGTCTGTGCCTCTGTGTGCATGTGTGTCTGTGTGTGCGTGCCTGTGTGTCTGTGCCTCTGTGTGCATGTGTGTGCGCTTGCCTGTGTGTCTGTGCCTCTGTGTGCATGTGTGTGTGCGTGCCTGTGTGTCTGTGCCTCTGTGTGCCTGTGTGTCTGTGCCTCTGTGTGCATGTGTGTCTGTGTGTGCGTGCCTGTGTGTCTGTGCCTCTGTGTGCATGTGTGTGTGCTTGCCTGTGTGTCTGTGCCTCTGTGTGCCTGTGTGTGTGCTTGTCTGTGTGTCTGTGCCTCTGTCTGCATGTGTGTGTGCTTGCCTGTGTGTCTGTGCCTGTGTGCATGTGTGTCTGTGTGTGCGTGCCTGTGTGTCTGTGCCTCTGTGTGCATGTGTGTGCCTCTGTGTGCATGTGTGTGCGTGTGCCTGTGTGTCTGTGCCTCTGTGTGCATGTGTGTCTGTGTGCATGTGTGTACCTCTGTGTGTGCCTCTATGTGCATGTGCATGTATGCGCTTCTGTGTGTGTCTGCGTGCATGTGAGCCTGCCTGCCTGCGTGCCTGCCTGCGTGTATGCATGTGTGCCTCTCTGTGTGTGTCTGTGGATCTGAGGAAGTGGGTCTGGCCCACGAAAGCTCATCATCTAATAAACCATCTCGTTAGTCTTTAAAGTGCTACATTGTCCTGCATTTTGCTGTGTGCCTATGTGTGCATGTGCATACGTGTGTGTGCCTGTGTGCATGTATGTGCCTCAGTGTGCATGTGCTTCTTTGTAAGTATGTGCCTCTGTGTGTGTGTGTGTGCCTCTGCATGTGTGCGCGCACCTATGGGTGCTCCTCTTTGTGTGTGCATGTGCCTCTGTGTGCACCCATGCAGGTCTGTGTGCGCGTGCATGTTTGTGTGTGTGTGCCTCTGTGCACATGTATGCGTGCGTGTGCCTCTGTGTGCGTGTATTCACGTGTGTGCCTCTGTGTGTTTGTGCACACATGTGCATGTGCCTGTGTGTGTTTATGTGCAGTCCACTGCCTGGGCGGGGGGGGGGCAGAGGGGATACTGAGGGACAAGGCGAGTTTACCATACTGCACCCCACATCCTGCCCGTCATTTGCCTCAACCCAGGGTTGTGAGAGATTCTGGGGGGTGTCTGTGGGGTTCCCTGCTGGAGGGGCTGTCACCCTGCCCAGAGCTGAATCCCTCCATGGGTTGGGCCCCATCCTGGAGCTACCTGGCCTCAGTGAGCTGTTCTAGGGAACCAGACAGGTGTTTGTGTGGGGGGAGAAGTGAAAGTCCCAAGGTTGGGGGGGGGGCTGGGCCATGCCCCTCCCACCCAGCACTTTCACTTCCCCCCAGCAGGGTGCCTGGGGAGGAGGGAGCAGCTGGTCAGTGCCTCTTTCTGGGCAGGAGACACCTGAGCCTGCGGAGGGGGGAAGGGTCAGCAGCAGGCCTGAGGGGTGTGGGGGGTGACCATCTTTCCCCCCACAACTGACCGGCTCTCCTCTATCTGCCAGGCCATGAGGGGCACCTGCCTTGTGGCGGGGCTGGGCCTTCTGCTGGCGCTGGCCCTGGGACAGGGAGAGACAGCACTGGAAGCAGGTAAGGAGAGAGGGCAGGGTGGAACACCCATGGGTGCAGGGGCAGGGACTGGAGGGGTCACTGACCTGTGTCCATCACTGACCCACCCACTGCTCCTGGGGAAGCACAGCACAGCTGTACAGACAGGCAGGTTGTGGGGAGAAGGGGTCTCGGCTATGGGGTTGTACAGTTGGGGGGCTGTGCAGGGGGCGTTGGGGTCAGGGGGTCTCAGTTGTGGGGTGGTACAGTTGGAGGGGTTACACGGGGGGGTTGTGGAGTGAGGGGTCTCGGCTGTGGGGTGGTACAGTCTGGGGGCTTGCACAGGGTGGTTGTGGAGTGAGGGGGTTTCCATTGTGGGGTGCTAGTCAGGGGGGTTGCACAGGGTGGTTGTGGAGTGAGGGGGTTTCCATTGTGGGGTGCTAGTCAGGGGGGTTGCACAGGGTGGTTGTGGAGTGAGGGGGTTTCCATTGTGGGGTGCTAGTCAGGGGCGTTGCACAGGGGGGTTGTGGAGTGAAGGGGTCTCGGCTGTGGGGTGGTACAGTGGGGGGGTGCACGGGGGGGTTGTGGGTCTCGGCTGTGGGGTGGTACAGTGGGGGGGTCGCACAAGGGGGTTGTGGAGTGAGAGGGTCGGGGCCTGTGGGGTGGTACAGTGGGGGGGTCGCACGGGGGGGTTGTGGAGTGAGGGGGTCTCGGCTGTGGGGTGGTACAGTGGGGGGGGTCGCACGGGGGGGTTGTGGAGTGAGGGGTCTCGGCTGTGGGGTGGTACAGTGGGGGGGTCGCATGGGGGGTTGTGGAGTGAGGGGGTCTCGGCTGTGGGGCAGTACAGTGGGGGGGTCGCACGGGGGGGTTGTGGAGTGAGGGGTCTCGGCTATGGGGTTGTACAGTTGGGGGGCTGTGCAGGGGGCGTTGGGGTCAGGGGGTCTCAGTTGTGGGGTGGTACAGTCGGAGGGGTTACACGGGGGGGTTGTGGAGTGAGGGGTCTCGGCTGTGGGGTGGTACAGTCTGGGGGCTTGCACAGGGTGGTTGTGGAGTGAGGGGGTTTCCATTGTGGGGTGCTAGTCAGGGGCGTTGCACAGGGGGGTTGTGGAGTGGGGGGTCTCGGCTGTGGGGTGGTACAGTGGGGGGGTCGCACGGGGGGGTTGTGGAGTGAGGGGGTCTCGGCTGTGGGGTGGTACAGTGGGGGGGTTGCACAAGGGGGTTGTGGAGTGAGGGGGTCTCGGCTGTGGGGTGGTACAGTGGGGGGGTCGCACAAGGGGGTTGTGGAGTGAGGGGTCGGGGCTGTGGGGTGGTACAGTGGGGGGGTCGCACGGGGGGGTTGTGGAGTGAGGGGGTCTCGGCTGTGGGGTGGTACAGTGGGGGGGTCGCACGGGGGGGTTGTGGAGTGAGGGGTCTCGGCTGTGGGGTGGTACAGTGGGGGGGTCGCATGGGGGGGTTGTGGAGTGAGGGGGTCTCGGCTGTGGGGTGGTACAGTGGGGGGGTCGCACGGGGGGGGGGGGGGTTGTGGAGTGAGGGGTCTCGGCTGTGGGGTGGTACAGTGGGGGGGTCGCACGGGGGGGTTGTGGAGTGAGGGGGTCTCGGCTGTGGGGTGGTACAGTGGGGGGGTCGCACGGGGGGGTTGTGGAGTGAGGGGTCTCGGCTGTGGGGTGGTACAGTGGGGGGGTCGCACGGGGGGGTTGTGGAGTGAGGGGTCTCGGCTGTGGGGTGGTACAGTGGGGGGGTCGCACGGGGGGGTTGTGGAGTGAGGGGTCTCGGCTGTGGGGGAGGGGGTCTCGGCTGTGGGGTGGTACAGTGGGGGGGGTCACACAGGGGGGTTGTGGAGTGAGGGGTCTCGGCTGTGGGGTGGTACAGTGGGGGGGTCGCACGGGGGGGTTGTGGAGTGAGGGGTCTCGGCTGTGGGGTGGTACAGTGGGGGGGGTCGCACGGGGGGGTTGTGGAGTGAGGGGTCTCGGCTGTGGGGGAGGGGGTCTCGGCTGTGGGGTGGTACAGTGGGGGGGTCACACAGGGGGGTTGTGGAGTGAGGGGGTCTCGGCTGTGGGGTGGTACAGTGGGGGGGTCACACGGGGGGGTTGTGGAGTGAGGGGTCTCGGCTGTGGGGTGGTACAGTGGGGGGGGTCACACGGGGGGGTTGTGGAGTGAGGGGTCTCGGCTGTGGGGTGGTACAGTGGGGGGGGTCACACGGGGGGGTTGTGGAGTGAGGGGTCTCGGCTGTGGGGTGGTACAGTGGGGGGGTCGCACGGGGGGGTTGTGGAGTGAGGGGTCTCGGCTGTGGGGTGGTACAGTGGGGGGGTCGCACGGGGGGGTTGTGGAGTGAGGGGTCTCGGCTGTGGGGGAGGGGGTCTCGGCTGTGGGGTGGTACAGTGGGGGGGTCACACAGGGGGGTTGTGGAGTGAGGGGTCTCGGCTGTGGGGTGGTACAGTGGGGGGTCGCACGGGGGGGTTGTGGAGTGAGGGGGTCTCGGCTGTGGGGTGGTACAGTGGGGGGGTCGCACGGGGGGGTTGTGGAGTGAGGGGTCTCGGCTGTGGGGGAGGGGGTCTCGGCTGTGGGGTGGTACAGTGGGGGGGTCACACAGGGGGGTTGTGGAGTGAGGGGGTCTCGGCTGTGGGGTGGTACAGTGGGGGGGTCGCACGGGGGGGTTGTGGAGTGAGGGGTCTCGGCTGTGGGGTGGTACAGTGGGGGGTCGCACGGGGGGGTTGTGGAGTGAGGGGTCTCGGCTGTGGGGGAGGGGGTCTCGGCTGTGGGGTGGTACAGTGGGGGGGTCACACAGGGGGGTTGTGGAGTGAGGGGGTCTCGGCTGTGGGGTGGTACAGTGGGGGGGTCACACGGGGGGGTTGTGGAGTGAGGGGTCTCGGCTGTGGGGGAGGGGGGGGTCTCTCGGCTGTGGGGGAGGGGTGCCGCGCTGCAGGCGAGGGGGGGTAACTCGGTCTCCCCCATTCTCTGCAGGCTCCTGCCAGCCCCGCGCCTCCTGCCGTGACTGTATCCGCTCCCGGCCCGGCTGCGCCTGGTGCAAGTCGCTGGTAAGTGCCGGGGGGGGTTGGGGGGGAGGCGGCTCATTGAGCAGCCCCCTCCCCCTCCCCCTCCCCCTCCCGCCCCGGCCCTGGTTGTGCTGGGCTGTGGGGGCACGTGGGGGGAATCTTCTGCTCCCCCCGGCTCCCAAGGAACCTCCACTCTGGGCGCCCCCCCCCCCCCCCCCCCCGCCCCATCCAGACACAACTACCCCGGGGCCGCGAGAACCGCCCCGCCCGAAGTGACTCGGGTCCCGACTGTGGCCTCTGGTTCACCCTCGGCCCTTTCCTGTTCCCTCCGCGAGCTCGTGAGAACAACAAGCTGAGTCAGGCAGACTCATCCCGGGCCGCCCCGGTGCCCTGCGCTCCCGCCCCGCAGCCCCCCCCCCCCCGGTGCCCCGCGCTCCCGCCCCGCCCCCCCCCGTGCCCCGCACTCCCGCCCCGCAGCCCCCCCCGTGCCCCGCACTCCCGCCCCGCAGCCCCCCGCCCCCCCGGTGCCCCGCAGCCCCCCCCCCCGGTGCCCCGCACTCCCGCCCCGCAGCCCCCCCCGGTGCCCCGCACTCCCGCCCCGCAGCCCCCCCCCCCCCCGTGCCCCGCCCCCCCCCCGCAGCCCCCCCCCGGTGCCCCTCAGTCCCGCCCCGCCCCCCCCCCCGGCAGTCCCGCCCCGCCCCCCCCCCCCCGGTGCCCTGCACTCCCGCCCCGCAGCCCCCCCCGGTGCCCCGCACTCCCGCCCCGCAGCCCCCCCGGTGCCCCGCACTCCCGCCCCGCAGCCCCCCCCCCCCGGTGCCCTGCACTCCCGCCCCGCAGCCCCCCCCGGTGCCCCGCACTCCCGCCCCGCAGCCCCCCCAGCCCCGACCCCGCCCCGCAGCCCCCCCCGGTGCCCCGCACTCCCGCCCCACAGCCCCCCCCCCGCCCCGCACTCCCGCCCCCCCCCCCCGGTGCCCCGCACTCCCGCCCCACAGCCCCCCCCCGGTGCCCCGCACTCCCGCCCCGCAGCCCCCCCCCGTGCCCCGCACTCCCGCCCCGCAGCCCCGCCAGCCCGACCCTGCCCTCTCCCGGTGCCCCTCGCTCCCGCCCCGCAGCCCCCCCCCCCCCCCTCCCGCGGCCCCCCCCCCCGGTGCCCTGCACTCCCGCCCCGCAGCCCCCCCCCCCCGGTGCCCCGCACTCCCGCCCCACAGCCCCCCCCAGTGCCCCCCTCCCGCCCCGCAGCCCCCCCCGGTGCCCCGCACTCCCGCCCCGCAGGCCCCCCCCCCCCGTGCCCCGCACTCCCGCCCCGCATTCCCGCCTCGCCGGCCCGGCGCTGCCCCCTCCGCCCGGTGCCCCGCACTCCCACCCCGCAGCCCCGCCAGCCCTACCCTGCCCTCTCCCGGTGCCCCTCGCTCCCGCCCCACAGCCCCTGCTGACCCGGTCCCCCTCCCCGGTGCCCTTCGCTCCCGGCCTGGCCCGGCCCAGCCCTGCCCCCGTGCGAGCAGGCACCACTGAGCGCTGAGGTTTGGGTCCGGGATGTGAACGCCCAAGGGAGGCCGCGAGAAGCGCATCCCGGGCCCCTCCCCGGGAAATCTGAGGTCCCAGATTTGGTCCTAGGAGCGCCCAGCAAAGGGGCTTCCTGGCTCCCACAGGGCAGGACTTGTCCCCTCCTGCATAGCTGGGTGTGGGGCCGGGGGGGCAGCTGGGTGTGGGGCCGGGGTTCCTGCAGCTGGGTGTGGGGCGGGGGGGCAGCTGGGTGTGGGGCCAGGGTTCCTGCAGCTGGGTGTGGGGCCGGGGTTCCTGCAGCTGGGTGTGGGGCAGGGGGGCAGCTGGGTGTGGGGCCAGGGTTCCTGCAGCTGGGTGTGGGGCGGGGGGGCAGCTGGGTGTGGGGCCAGGGTTCCTGCAGCTGGGTGTGGGGCCGGGGTTCCCGCAGCTGGGTGTGGGGCCGGGGTTCCTGCAGCTGGGTGTGGGGCGGGGGGGCAGCTGGGTGTGGGGCCGGGGTTCCCGCAGCTGGGTGTGGGGCCGGGGTTCCCGCAGCTGGGTGTGGGGCGGGGGCATTTCTGCACTGGTTGTGGGGGGGAGGCAGATTTCGGAAGCGGCGCAGGGGGAGGAGGCCTTGTCCCTCCCAAGCTGGGAAGGGTGCTCCCAGCAGCGGGGGCGGGGGTCTCGGACTACCCCCCACCGCTTGGGGCCTCCGGCGGTGCAGCCAGCTCTGCCTCCAAAGCCCAGCAGCGAGGGGCGATCCCGCCCCCTTGAGCAGCTTAACCCCCTCTCCTGGGGGGGCAGGACCCCGCAGTTATGGCACCGGGACGTTTCATCTGAAGACACGAAACTGACCAATTGGCCTATGGCCCTGCCATTGGGCATCACGGGTGTGAATTCGGCAGGACCCGACCAGTGTCCCTCTTACAGGGCCCCCAGGCCGGTCAGACCCTGGGGGCTCCGCAGTCTGGGTCCAGCCCCCTCCCCCTCCGTGCGATGGGTAGGTGCCCTGGCGGAAATCCTCTCGGGTGCATTATCCCGGGGGGGGGGGGTGTCCCAGCTGGCGGGTGACTGCAGCTCACCACATCCTGCCACCCAGCAGGGCAGGAAGCCGGGGGGCGGGAGGGATCTCCGAGCGCGAGGGGGTCGTATAACTTAACAGTGCCGCCCCCCCCTCGCCCCTCCCGGCTGAGGGACAGCACAGGCAGGCAGATGGAGGGAAACTGAGGCACGAGGAGGTGGCAAGTCAGTGACAGAAGTGGGAAAAGATCCCAGACTGCTCTGTGCTAACCCACTAGACCCCCCCCCCCCCCGCTTGACCCAGGGCTAGAGCCTGGCTCGGCTTTGCCTCTAAGCACTCCCGCCACGGGGTCTGGCCAGATGTGCCGGTGGAGCACGGAGCCGTTCTCA
The DNA here is from genome assembly GCF_052426305.1 of Pelodiscus sinensis. Classification (NCBI taxonomy): domain Eukaryota; kingdom Metazoa; phylum Chordata; order Testudines; family Trionychidae; genus Pelodiscus; species Pelodiscus sinensis. The sequence continues at coordinate 16,929,139 of NC_143082.1, forward strand.
CAGTGACCTGGGATCCCTGCCTCCTGGCGCCGACAGCCCTGGGCCCCAGCCACTGGGCCACACAGACCTGCCCTCACCTGCCCGGAGCAGCTGCTGGCGAGGACTGGAACAGCAGACTCCCGGAGCAGATCCCGCTGTCTCCCTTCTTGCCTGCCCTGGGGCCCTCCCTGGCGTGGCGGTGGCAGGAATGGCTCCCATGCCTCCCAGCCGGGGACTGGGGCAACTTCTTGGCAGGAGAGGATAAAAGACCTACTCTCGCTGCTGGCGGAGGGAGCGCTCCCGTAGCGCCGGCCGGAGCCTGCGGAATGTGTGGGGGGCGGGGAGTCAGGCCATTCACAAAGGGCTCGGGGAGGAGGCGATGGTGAATGCCCCCAGCCCCCACCCGACGGCTGCTCATATTGCGGTTTGTCACCTGGAGCAACAGGAAACCATCAGTGACAAACAGACGAGATAAACGCCACCAGCAGCGCGTCTCACACGTCCCGGGGGAGGGGCAACAGGCAGGGGGGTCCCGCCGGATTACACCCTGGCTGGGAGGCTTGGGACCTGGAGGGCGCCCTCTTCTGGGCAAAAGGGGCCTGCGGCTGCCCCCCGCAGCTCGCCAGTGGTCCCAGAGCTGATGGGCGAGGGGGCTGGGCAGAGGGTGATGGCCGCCAGTGGGGCGGGACGAGGTCCGCGGGGCACTTGGGGGGCAGACTGGGGGGAGGTGCCCCCAGCTGCCCAGGCTCCTCTCCTCCCTCTGCAGAACTTCACCAAGGCGGGCGAGTCGGATGCCGCGCGCTGCTCCACGCCGGACGAGCTGGCCCGTCGGGGCTGTGCCCTGGGGGACGTGGTCACACCCCAGAGCCAGCAGCAGGTCCTGGAGGACGCGCCCCTGAGCGACCGTGCTGAGCAGGAGCCGGTGACCCAGCTGGCCCCCCAGAGGATTGCCCTGTGGCTCCGACCCGGTGGGTCCCGCTGGGGCTTGGACTTGGCAGGGGGAAGCTGGTGGTGGGGCCCAGGCCCCATGTCAGGCTGGGCCTCAGTGTAGTGCTGGGAACCCCCTGGGAAGCTCCATCTTCTGCCTCCTGAATCCCGTGCCTGGCCCACCCGAGCCGACGTGCCCGCGTGGACTCACAGGTCAGCTGGTGCCCAGGCCCGGCCACTGGCAAGATGCCAGTCAGATGCAGAGCCCCTCAGCCCCCCGAGGCCATGAGGTGCTGCCGAGGGACGATGGGGAGATAGCGGAGAGACGGGGTTGTGTGGAGGGGGCAGGGCACTGGATGAGCTACCAGGAGGTGGGTGGATGCAGGGGTGGGGGATGGATGGAGAAGTGAGGGATGGGGAGAGGGGAAGAGGTGGGGGATGGATGGGGTGGGAGCTGGGGGTGGGCGATGGACGAGGGGCGGTAGGGAGCAGGAGGGGAGAGGTGGGGAATGGGCAGGTAGCTGGATGGAGTGGTGGGGGATGGATGGAGCAATGGGGGGGGAACAATGGGGGATAGGGATGGGGGATGGGTAGGTAGATATAGGGGTGCAGTGGGGGATGGGCAAGTAGCTGAAGGCAGGGGTGAGGGCTGGAAGAAGGGTCTCCCCCCAAGATCCCAGCCTTGCAGCCTGTTCTCTTGCTGAGCCGGGTCCTTGGCTCCCCCCACAGGAGAGCAGAGCAGCTTCTCGGTGCGGTTCAAGCGGGCTGAGGGCTACCCTGTGGACCTGTACTACCTCATGGACCTGTCCTACTCCATGAAGGACGATCTGGAGAACATCAAGAAGCTCGGCAGCGACCTGCTGGCTGCACTCAGGAACGTCACCAAGTCTGTGAAGATTGGTAGGAAGCGGTGCCCGCCACAGGGCCACGCCCCCCGTGCCCCGAGATCCCGCTGCTCTCCACACCTTATGGGGTGATGCTCTCCCCTTCTCACTCTTTGCTCCCCCCATGGAGTGTGGATGGAAGCCACAAGCTGTGGAACCTGGCCCCACAGCCAGAGCCCTGTGGGGCTGGAGGCAGCAGTGGGTGAAGGTGGGGCAGGGTGGGGGATGGAGGGTTTAGTGGTCAGAGCAGAGTGCTCCTGGGTTCTGTATCTTACCCCAGGAGGAGGAGGGCTTGGGGGGCATAGAGTCCATCTGTGGGGCAGCCCTTGACTCCATTGCTGCCTCTGCCCTGTCAGGTTTTGGCTCCTTCGTGGACAAGATGGTCCTGCCGTACGTCAGCACGGTGCCTGCCAAGCTGCGGAACCCCTGCCCTGACCGCTACGAGCAGTGCGACTCGCCCGTCAGCTTCCGCCACGTGTTGCAGCTCACCGACAACGCCAGCGAATTCGAGAGCCACGTGAGCCGGGTGCGCATCTCCGGCAACCTGGACTCACCCGAGGGCGGCTTTGATGCCATCATGCAGGTGGCCGTGTGTGAGGTGAGCTGGGGGATGCCGGTCGGAGGCGTGTGCTGGGGCAGGGGAGTTTGGGCATTTCCTGCCTTTTCATTAGCTCCCAGTATGCTAACAGCTGTTGGAGTGCACAAGTGTGCAAAGGTGTGTGTGCATTACATGGGTGTACATGTGTGCACATGGGCGTGAGCACTCGTGATTGGTGCTGTGTGCGTGATGTGACTGCACACGGGGACCGGTGCATGCATAAGAATGTGCATTGCTAGGGGGGTGATGTGAGCACACGCACACGCATGTGCCCAGGGGGCTGTAAATGCAGGGGCATGAGTGGGTGTGTGCAGGGACTGGTGAGCAGCCACGTACCTGCTCACCCCACCCCCCACCTTCCCAGGAGCAGATTGGCTGGCGGAAAGTGACGCGCCTGCTGGTCTTCACGTCAGACGACGTCTTCCACACAGCGGGGGATGGCAAATTGGGTGGCATCTACCTCCCCAATGACAGCAAGTGCCACCTCGATGCCAGCGGCCTCTACAACACAAGCCACCTCTACGTAGGTGTCCCCCCCCCCCCCGGGATGGCCCCTGGGCGATGGCCCCTGGGCGATGGCTATGCCCTGTCCGAGAGAGGGTGCAGCCTGCATGCCAGGGTTCCCAGGCACCCAGAGCCGGCCCCAGGCCTGCCGCTGCAGCCTCCCCCATGACGACTGTAGCGGGACCGGTCCCTCCTGGGGCCCACAGGCCAGGACTCTTACTGAGTGACCTTAGCCTTTGGGCAGCTGCTCCCTCCCCACACCTGGCTTCTCAGCTGTGACAGCCTTGCCAGGGACCCCCCTCTTGTAGGCAGGGATTTGATTTTACCTGCTGCTTGCACTTCTCCTCGCTGGCGTCCAGGGTGTCATTTCAGACCAGGTCTCCACTGTGCTAAGGTCCTTTTGAACTAATACCCTGCCCTCCAGCCCGCTTGCAGCTCCTCTGAGCTTGGGGGGCTCGTATGCTGCCTCTCCGCTCCGCTATCCACGACATTAGTGCACATAGTGACATACTGGACCCTGGCATGACGCCCTTAGCTCTGCCCTTTGTTTGACGTGACCCATCTGTAGCTACTTGCTGAGGCTGGGTTTTCGATCATCGGTGCCCTGGCCCTATAGTCATTTAATGGAAGTTGCCAGCTCCTGCGTTGCTTATGAGAAGTTCATGTGGGCAGTGCGGACTCAAGCCAGGCAGTGGGCGTGCGACGAATGCACGGCCCGGCACACCGAGCACCTTAAAGCTGCAATTGGGCGTGCAGCACCTGAGAATAGCTCTAAGGGGCGGCCCCGGGCGTGCGGCACCTGATGGCGGCTCTAAGGGGCACAGCACGGCGCCCCCCATAGGTTGGCGCCCCGGGCAGCAGCCAGGCTAGCCCCCCCCAGTCCGGCCCTGCACGTGAAATGGGGCGAGAAGCCATATGAAAGCCAAGCTACAGCACAGGCAGCGTCCCTGATACATTTATTCTTCTCCAACCCGCTGGGGCCTCAGCTGACCCCCACGACCCCCAGAGCTAATTGCTAGGGCTTCTGAGGGTACGTCAGCTAGATCCTCGGGCTGCCCGACCCTGGGCTCTGGCATAGGTGCTGGGAGGGAGGAGACAGAGCCCGGACTCCTGGGTTCAACTCCTGCTTGGACACCTCCCTGTGCAGTGACAGGCAGGTGCGGCCTCTCTCTGCAGGATTACCCTTCGGTGGGGCACCTGGCCCAGGTGCTCTCAGACTCTAACATCCAGCCCATCTTTGCCGTCACCGGCTCCACGCTGCCCGTGTACCAGGTGAGCACGGGAGGGGTGGGCAGAGCTGGGGGTGGGGAGTTTGTTCACTCACTGACCCAGCCTCTGCCCCCGGCAGGAGCTGAGCAAGTTGATCCCCAAGTCGGTGGTGGGGGAGCTGAAGGAGGATTCCAGCAATGTGGTGCAGCTCATCTCTGATGCCTACAATGTGAGTGATGGGGGTGAGTGATGGGTGTGTGGGGGGGATGTGATAGGTGTGTGTGGTGAGCGACGGTGGTGTGGGGGGATGTGATTGGTGTGTGTGTGTGTCATGGGGGCGTGAGCGACGAGGGTGTGTGATGGGGTATGGGGGGGATGTGATGGGGGATGTGATAGGTGTGTGTGGTGAGCGACGGTGGTGTGGGGGGATGTGATTGGTGTGTGTGTGTCATGGGGGCGTGAGCGACGAGGGTGTGTGATGGGGTATGGGGGGATGTGATGGGGGTGAGTGATGGGTGTGTGGGGGGGATGTGATAGGTGTGTGTGGTGAGCGACGGTGGTGTGGGGGGATGTGATAGGTGTGTGTGGTGAGCGACGGTGGTGTGGGGGGATGTGATTGGTGTGTGTGTGTCATGGGGGCGTGAGCGACGAGGGTGTGTGATGGGGTATGGGGGGATGTGTGTGTGTGTCATGGGGGCGTGAGCGACGAGGGTGTGTGATGGGGTATGGGGGGGTGAAGGGTGATGGGGGTGAGTGATGGGTGTGTGGGGGGGATGTGATAGGTGTGTGTGGTGAGCGACGGTGGTGTGGGGGGATGTGATTGGTGTGTGTGTGTCATGGGGGCGTGAGCGACGAGGGTGTGTGATGGGGTATGGGGGGATGTGATGGGGGTGTGAGTGATGGGGGTGGGTGGGTGTGTGTGATGGGGTGTGGCTTTGGGTTTCCAGGGATCCTTGCAGGTCTCCTCCCACCCAGCACATCCTTTCAGGGCTCCCTTCCGGCCTGGGCCCCCGTGCGTGGGCTCCATGGTACTCATGAGTGAGGTGGTGGGCCTGGGGGGTTGTGGCCTAGTGGCCGGAGCAGAGGGTCTGGGAGCCAGGGCGGGCGGAGGGCTGGCTACCCAGCTGGCTGAGGGCCTGCAAAGGCTGGGGGGGGGCAGGAGTGGGCGTGCGGCTGCTGGAGCTGGAGAGGCAGGCGGGTGAGTGAAGGAGGGTCCCTGTGCCCCTCTCCGCAGAGCCTGTCCTCCACCGTGAACCTGGAGAACTCCCAGCTGCCACCCGGCGTGAGCGTGGACTACGAGTCGCACTGTGGGGGCGTCTCCCGCCCCCTCGGGGGCCAAGCCAGGGGCTGCTCTGACGTCCGCATCAACCAGCTGGTGAGCCCCCCCTACAGCATACACTGAGCCCTGGGGCCCTGGGGATCCCCTGCTGAGCCCCCACAGCCTGGCCCCACCCCGGGGGTTGGGAGGGCAACCCGGCTAGTCTGTCCTTGGGCTAGTTCCGGGCAGTATTAGACAGGCGGAGGCATGGGGGAAGGGGCAGGCCAGCTGAGGGCTGGGGCCTTCGGAGTCCAGTGAGGGGGGGAGTGATGGGGGGCCTGGTCAAGGTGGGGGGAAGGGAAGGCTAGCTCAGTGCGGGGAGGGAATCCCAGTAAGGGGTGGAAGGTGGCTGGTGGGGTGGGGGGGCTGTGGATCCCTGTGAGGGGAAGGAGCCCAGTGAGAGGAGGGAGAGGATGGCTGCATGGGGAGGGCTGGGGAGCCTGGGGAGTGGTGGTGGGGGGAGTGACTGGGCAGCCTGGGGAGGGGAGGGAGTGGCCGGCTCCATGGGGAGGGCTGGGGAGCCTGGGGAGTGGTGGTGGGGGTGGCTGGCGGGGCTGGGGGGGGAGGGAGCGGCCGGCTCCATGGGGAGGGCTGGGGAGTGGTGGTGGGGGGGGCTGGGGGGGGAGGGAGCGGCCGGCTCCATGGGGAGGGCTGGGGAGTGGGGTGGGGGGGGCTGGGGGGGGAGGGAGCGGCCGGCTCCATGGGGAGGGCTGGGGAGTGGTGGTGGGGGGGGCTGGGGGGGGAGGGAGCGGCCGGCTCCATGGGGAGGGCTGGGGAGTGGTGGTGGGGGGGGCTGGGGGGGGAGGGAGCGGCCGGCTCCATGGGGAGGGCTGGGGAGTGGTGGTGGGGGGGGCTGGGGGGGGAGGGAGCGGCCGGCTCCATGGGGAGGGCTGGGGAGTGGTGGAGGGGGGGGCTGGGGGGGGAGGGAGCGGCCGGCTCCATGGGGAGGGCTGGGGAGTGGTGGTGGGGGGGGCTGGGGGGGGAGGGAGCGCCCGGCTCCATGGGGAGGGCTGGGGAGTGGTGGAGGGGGGGGCTGGGGGGGGAGGGAGCGCCCGGCTCCATGGGGAGGGCTGGGGGGGGGTGGGGGGGGCTGGGGGGGGAGGGAGCGGCCGGCTCCATGGGGAGCCTGGGGAGTGGTGGTGGGGGGGTGGGGGGCTGGCGGGGCTGGGGGGAGGGTGGTGGGGGTGGCTGGGGGGGAGGGAGCGCCCGGCTCCATGGGGAGGGCTGGGGAGTGGTGGTGGGGGCGGCTGGGGGGGCTGGGGGGGGAGGGAGCGGCCGGCTCCATGGGGAGCCTGGGGAGTGGTGGTGGGGGTGGGGGGGGGCTGGGGAGGGCGGGGCTGGGGGGGGAGGGAGCGCCCGGCTCCATGGGGAGCCTGGGGAGTGGTGGTGGGGGCGGCTGGGGGGCTGGGGGGGGAGGGAGCGCCCGGCTCCATGGGGAGGGCTGGGGAGTGGTGGGGGGGTGGCTGGGGGGCTGGGGGGGGAGGGAGCGCCCGGCTCCATGGGGAGCCTGGGGAGTGGTGGTGGGGGCGGCTGGGGGGCTGGGGGGGAGGGAGCGGCCGGCTCTGGGGTGCAGGGGGCAGGGTCCTTGCTTTGCTCTGGGCCGCAGGGCAGAGCGGAGGGGGCTGGTGTCACCCCGGCCTGTGCCCGTCTCCCCAGGTGAATTTCACGGTGCGGGTGAGGGCCGACGCCTGCCTCCAGGGACAGCACAACTTCACCCTGCGGGTGCTGGGCGTCGGCGAGGTGGTGCAGGTGGAGCTGCGGACGCTGTGCGACTGCCCCTGCGGCCCGCCCGAGCCCCACGCCCCTCACTGCAGCAGGGGCCACGGCAACCTCACCTGCGGGGTCTGCAAGTAAAGCCCTGCCCAGACACTGGGGGGGAGGCCAGTGGGCAGACGGGGCAGAGGGACGGGGGGCAGAGAGGTGGGGGGCAGTAGGAAGGGAGGCAGACGGGGCAGAGGGACGGGGGGCAGAGAGGTGGGGGGCAGTAGGAAGGGAGGCAGACGGGGCAGAGGGACGGGGGGGGGTGGGGGGCAGAGAAGGTGGGGGGGGGGGGGGCAGTAGGAAGGGAGGCAGACGGGGCAGAGGGACGGGGGGCAGAGAGGTGGGGGGCAGTAGGAAGGGAGGCAGACGGGGCAGAGGGACGGGGGGCAGAGAGGTGGGGGGCAGTAGGAAGGGAGGCAGACGGGGCAGAGGGACGGGGGGCAGAGAGGTGGGGGGCAGAGGAGGTGGGGGGCGGGGGGCAGAGAGGTGGGGGGCAGTAGGAAGGGAGGCAGACGGGGGCAGAGGGACGGGGGGCAGAGAGGTGGGGGGCAGTAGGAAGGGAGGCAGATGGGGCAGAGGGACGGGGGGCAGAGAGGTGGGGGGCAGTAGGAAGGGAGGCAGACGGGGCAGAGGGACGGGGGCAGAGAGGTGGGGGGCAGTAGGAAGGGAGGCAGACTGGGGCAGAGGGACGGGGGGCAGAGAGGTGGGGGGCAGTAGGAAGGGAGGCAGACGGGGCAGAGGGACGGGGGCAGAGAGGTGGGGGGCAGTAGGAAGGGAGGCAGACTGGGGCAGAGGGACGGGGGGTAGAGAGGTGGGGGGCAGTAGGAAGGGAGGCAGACTGGGGCAGAGGGACGGGGGGCAGAGAGGTGGGGGGCAGTAGGAAGGGAGGCAGACTGGGGCAGAGGGACGGGGGGCAGAGAGGTGGGGGGCAGTAGGAAGGGAGGCAGACGGGGCAGAGGGACGGGGGGCAGAGAGGTGGGGGGCAGTAGGAAGGGAGGCAGACTGGGGCAGAGGGACGGGGGGGTAGAGAGGTGGGGGGCAGTAGGAAGGGAGGCAGACGGGGCAGAGGGACGGGGGCAGAGAGGTGGGGGGCAGTAGGAAGGGAGGCAGACTGGGGCAGAGGGACGGGGGGGTAGAGAGGTGGGGGGCAGTAGGAAGGGAGGCAGATGGGGCAGAGGGACAGGGGGGGGGTAGAGAGGTGGGGGGCAGTAGGAAGGGAGGCAGACGGGGCAGAGGGACGGGGGGCAGAGAGCTGCGGGGCAGTAGGAAGGGAGGCAGACGGGGCAGAGGGACGGGGGGCAGAGAGCTGCGGGGCAGTAGGATGGGAGGCAGACGGGGCAGAGGGACGGGGGGCAGAGAGGTGGGGGGCAGTAGGAAGGGAGGCAGACTGGGGCAGAGGGACGGGGGGGCAGAGAGGTGGGGGGCAGTAGGAAGGGAGGCAGACTGGGGCAGAGGGACGGGGGGTAGAGAGGTGGGGGGCAGTAGGAAGGGAGGCAGACGGGGCAGAGGGACGGGGGGCAGAGAGCTGCGGGGCAGAGAGGTGGGGGGCAGTAGGAAGGGAGGCAGACGGGGCAGAGGGACGGGGGGCAGAGAGCTGCGGGGCAGTAGGACGGGAGGCGGACGGGGCAGAGGGACGGGGGGCAGAGAGCTGCGGGGCAGTAGGACGGGAGGCAGACTGGGGCAGTAGGACGGGGGGCAGAGAGCTGCGGGGCAGTAGGACGGGAGGCGGACGGGGCAGAGGGACGGGGGGCAGAGAGCTGCGGGGCAGTAGGACGGGAGGCAGACTGGGGCAGTAGGACGGGGGGCAGAGAGCTGCGGGGCAGTAGGACGGGAGGCGGACGGGGCAGAGGGACGGGGGGCAGAGAGCTGCGGGGCAGTAGGAAGGGAGGCAGACTGGGGCAGTAGGACGGGGGGCAGAGAGCTGCGGGGCAGTAGGACGGGAGGCGGACGGGGCAGAGGGACGGGGGGCAGAGAGCTGCGGGGCAGTAGGACGGGAGGCAGACAGGGCAGAGGGACGGGGGGCAGAGAGCTGCGGGGCAGTAGGACGGGAGGCAGACGGGGCAGAGGGACGGGGGGGCAGAGAGCTGCGGGGCAGTAGGACGGGAGGCAGACGGGGCAGAGGGACGGGGGGCAGAGAGGTGGGGGGCAGTAGGACGGGAGGCAGACTGGGGCAGTAGGACGGGGGGCAGACCAGGGCAGTGGTTTGGGGGGGCAGCTTTGCCTAGTGGGGAGCTGGGTTTCAGGGAGTTGGAGCCCCCCAGCTGAGTGGGGAGGGGCTTTTGGGGCATCCAAGAGGCGGGGACTGTGCACTTGTGGGCAGCCTGGCCCCATGGCTGGGGGAGGGTAAGAACCCCCATTGCCCCGTTGCAGCTGCAGCCCTGGCCGCGTGGGCAAGCTGTGTGAGTGTGAGCGGACGGAGGCCACCGACCTGGAGGCGGGGTGCCGGGGCCGGAACGGCTCGGGCCCCGTGTGCAGCGGGAAGGGGCAGTGCGTGTGCGGGCAGTGCCAGTGCCACAGCAACGTGCGAGGGCTGCACTGCGAGTGCGACGACGCCAGCTGCGAGCGGCACGACGGGCGGCTCTGCGGAGGTGAGGGCCCCGTGGGGGGAGCGAGCCGGGGAGGGGCGCTCGCTCCGGCTGACACACCCTGCTCCTTCAGGCCGGGGCCAGTGCGTCTGCGGGACGTGCCGGTGCGAGGAGGGCTACACGGGCAGCTCCTGCGACTGCAGCCTGGAGACCAGCGCCTGCCTGCAGGGCGGAGTGATGTGCAGTGAGCACGGGCGCTGCGTCTGCAACAAGTGCCAGTGCGAGCCGGGCTACTTCGACAGCCTCTGCAGCCGGTGCCCAGGCTGCCGCACGCCCTGCGAGGAGCACCGGTGAGTGTGGGCAGGGGCCGGGACGGGAGCCTGCCTGTGCCCGCGCCAGGTGGTGGGGCGGGGGGGGACAGGCGGTCGCGAGCGGCGGCAGCCGACGCAGCTCAGGACAGTGCGCGTGGGGGGACGGGCAGTGGATGGTGCCAGCTGGGGGGGCTGTCTGCTCTGTAACTGAGTGCTGTGGGGGGCCTTGCTGGTGGCTGGGCTTGGGCAGGGGCTGTGGGTGACCCGCCCTGGCGGCTGTTTGCAGCACAGGACAGCGGATGAGTCACTAGGCAAGGGGCTCCCAACCGGTCCGACCAGTCGCCTCCCAGGGGGAGACACAAAGGGAGGAAGGCGGAGTGCAGCCCCTGGCTGGGGGGCAGGGCTGGGAGGGAGGCAGTTACTGTCAGGGAAGCTGGGGGGGGGGGCTGGGATTGTAGGGCCCAGCCTCCCCCCATCTCAAGGGGGGGCCTGAGGCCTCCTGGCCCCAGTTCCTGTAACCAGATTCCATCTGCGCTGGGCTGTATCCTGGAGGAGCGATAAACCACCCTCCCTCTGTTCTACTGGCTGGGGGAGTCTGTTCGTGCCACTACGGGGACCCAACGCGCCGTCACAGGGTGCACAAGGCAGGGCTGGAAGGGGGGAACCTCAGGAACCAGCTGAGTGCAGCCCCCTCTCTGGGAGCCCCGCAGGGACTGTGCCGACTGTCAGGCCTTCCAGACGGGGCCGCTGAGCCAGAACTGCAGCACCGCCTGCAACCACACAACGGTGACAGTGCTGCCCCCCTCCACCGTGGACCAGCACTGGTGCAAGGAGAAGACTGAGGATGGGCGGATCCTGATCTTCCAGATTGAGAGCACGGAGGGGAACATCGTCAAACTGAGGGTGAAAGCCAAGGACGGTGAGTACAAGTGGGGAGCCGGCTGGGGCTGGGGGGGGCTGTGCAAGCAGGGAGGGGGAGTTACCCCTCCAGCGGCTGCTGCTGGATCGCCCCAGAACCCTGAGATGTCCCAGCCGGGACTGGGGGGCGAGGGGGAGAAACATACACACAGCCAGGCCTGCGCCCTCCCTCCCTCCTGCAGCCGGGACTGGGGAGCGAGGGGGAGAAACATACACACAGCCAGGCCTGCGCCCTCCCTCCCTCCTGCAGCCGGGACTGGGGGGCGAGGGGGAGAAACATACACACAGCCGCCCGCGGGCTTCATCCAGGCCTGCGCCCTCCCTCCCTCCCGCAGCCGGGGCTGACCACACCTTGATGATCGTGCTGGGCGTGGTGCTGGGCATCGTGGTCCTCGGGCTGCTGCTCATCGTTGCCTACCGCGTCTCCGTGGAGCTCCTGGACCGGCGGGAGTACCTGCGCTTCGAGAAGGAGCGGGAGAGGGCCAAGGGGAACGAGGTCAGTCCCACCCCTGCCTGGCCGGGCAAGTGGGCTGGATCGGAGCCAGCGAACTCGCTCGTGCCGCAGCCATCCAGTCCCCGCTCCCAGGCTGCACTGGACGGCTCCCTGCCTCCTGCAGCCCATGTTCCCTCTGCTGCCTGCCCGAGCCCCTGCTGGCTCAGGCCAGTCTCCGCGCCAGGCCAGGGCCCCAGCAGGATTGGCTCTTCGTCCCCAGTGCAGAGCAGGGCAAGGACTCGGCCCAGGTCAGCAGGAACAGAGCCTGCTCCCCCAGCCTGCCCTTTGATTGCAAACCTCTCTGCCCTCGCAGGTCAACAACCCGCTGTACCAGAGCGCCACCACCACGGTCGTCAACCCCACGTACAACGAGGACTGAGCCGCTGTGGAGGGCTGCTCCAGTGCCAGCCCCAGTCCAGCAGCACGAGCCCGGCTGGGAGCCACCTCCTGTGAGGCAGCCCCGGCAGGGCCTCCCGTGGCCAGGAAGGTGCAGGCAGAGGGCCCGTTGCTTGAAGGACTCTCCACTCGCTGCCAGAGGCCCAGGATGGGGGTGACTGAGCTGCTGGCTGGGAGCCCCCCACTTGTCTCTGGGACTCTTCGTGCTTGAGTAGCCCCCCTCCCTCCCCCGCACGGCAAATGCCCTGCCCAGGGCCTGCTGCTTCTGCCCCCACTGCCCGCAGGAAGAGCTCTGGACAGAGCCCAGCAGGGAGGGGCAAAGCCCTGCTCCAAGACACAACGGGGGCAGAGCAGAGGCAAGGGAAACGTGGCCCAAGCTCATGGCCAATCTGACATGGGGTCGTGGGCGGCCATGGGGTCTGAGCTCTCAGCAGCAGGTACAGCCCCTCCCGCCTGCCAGGGTCAGAGGCCCCAAGCTAGTAAAACCCCACGGTGAATCCGGAGCCTGAATTAACCTAGGGCCTTCTGTTGGGTCAGCAGGTCTGTCTCCTCCAGCACCCAGAGCTCTCAGATAGTCCCCCACCTGGTGGGCCTCCAGGAAGGGAACTGCCCCTAAGTGCAGGCCCCTCTTGCTGCTTTGCTGGGTGAATTCAGAGAGGAATAAAGGGCTTGGGCAACAGCCAGCTCGCCTCTTGCGCTGTTGTGTTGTGCACCGCTGGACAGGCTCCTGGCAAACACGGGCCAGGAAGACAGTGAAGGGGGTGAAATACAGAAATTTACTGGGAGGCATTTGGCCTAGGCCTGGAGTAGACCAAGCTTCTCCCTCCTACATCACTAAGCCCTTTCCACCAAAGCTCATGTTTTCCCACACAAAAAGGAAGGGGGGGGGGAGAGGGAGAGAGAGAGAGTGTGTGTGTGTGTGTGAGAAAGAGAGAGAGTAAAACGCTCTTCTACTTTAGCTTTCCCTTCTTGCCCCCCAGAAAAGAAGGGACGGAACCTGAGGAATCAGGACTCCTCCCCATGTTTTGGTGGAGAGATTTTCCATGAAATTGCACCATAAAAACACATTCAAACCCCAAGTCTTTTGTGATCCCCCTCTGCCCAGGCCTCTCGCTAATTATCTGTGAATGGGCTGAAGGAGGCGGGGCTCTCACTAGAGACCAATCTCAGAGAGGAAGCTGAGTTAGTCTGTAACTTTACCAGCAGTCCAGTGGCACCGTAGACACTAGCACGGTCTATAAATACACATAGCAGCATGAGCTTTCGTGGGCAAAACCCACTTCCGCAGATGAGCTGGAACGGAAAAAAAAAAGTCGGCTCAGCCGCTCGCACCCTTACCGCTCATGGGAACAAGGCAAGCAGCAGGCCTCTGCACTATGTTCACCTTCTGTGCTTTCAGGGGAGGAAGCTTGGGGCTACTCAACGGCTCCTGCCCCTGCTGTGAGCACCCCCTTCCCTCGAGCTCAGCCCTGGGAGCTCTAGGAACAGGAGCCTTCACGCTGGAAGCTCAAGGCTGTAGCCCACTGGCTCAAGGATAGTAGCAGACCAACTGAAACTCCTGGTACCTGGGTGTTGCTAATGGGGCCCTAGGGTTGAAATTAACAGGCATGGGATTGTTCCCAGCCCCAGAGAAGCCAAGATGGGGCGGGGGGAGCAGGAGCCATGTGGGGTTTGGTGATAAAGTCAGGGAGGAGGTTTTGTGCATTTCCTCATTTCGGCAGCTTCCCATGCTCAAAAGCGGAACCTCGTTGCCACCAGTGCTGCTTTCCTGACCCAACAAGTGCAAGCTCCCACGAGTCCAGCAGGGGTGGGGGTAACACAGCAGGAGAGCCAGGCCCGGGGGCAGCGGAAACCCCAGCAGCAGAGAGGGCAGGATGGGCCCCACAAGGCAGGGAGCTGGCAGCCAGAGAATACCACGGTCCTAGGTACAGCACTGATGGCCACATCCTGTTACCCTGATTTGCAAGCAGTGTAAGGAGGAAACTGCGATCTGGACAGTGCTCTAGACCAGTGCTCCCCCGAACCCAGGCCCATGCCAGACCCTGTCAATAACTAAGCAATGACACACCAACACACCAGAAAGCGTCTTCTAACCCCAAGCCACTCGGCACTCACACGCAAGGAGGGCTGGCATGCACCGCCAGCCAGCCTAGCTACTGTAGCCACCACGAAGGCCTGCCCCAAAGCCAAGTTCTGAGGGTTAATTAAAATTCACAGTTACCATGGTGACTGCAGATTTTTGAAAGAAGCTCTGGGCTTGCTGAAGCTTCGAGGCCCAGACTGTATCTGTTAGCTGTATTGTGGGAACCCCTAGGAACCCATCACGCTCCATTTTCTGACTAGCGACTGCAGGTACCCGGGCCTGACGTCCTGAATGCTTGCTCTGTGAAAGCAGGGGTCCTCTCCAGTGCCTCACGGCCAGGTTCCCAAAGATTGCTATTTCCTTTCTCATAAACCAGACTGCCTGCTACAGGCAGTGTTCCCTGTAAGCGGGGCATGTGTGCCGCCACTCTGGAGCAACTCCACTGCCGCCCAGCCAAGGAGCAGAGCTCCTCCAGCTAGGTTTTCTGTTTCTACTGGTGGTGCCCATTCGCACATGCCTTGGTGCGCTCACGTACACACACATTCCACACATGGATGGAAAAGATTAGAGGAAATATTGGCTACATGGCAATTTTTCTGCACTGCTGGTCAGACGAGGATCCAAGCATCTAGAGGGAACTGAGATAAGAAGCAGAGCAGAGTTTAGAAAAGAAAAACCACAAGTTTTATTTAAATACTCTAAATAGGTCACAAAGGAACAGACATCACACTAATGGTAAAAAGATACAAGTTTATAACATCTTATAAAAACTACAGCTTAAAAGTGATTCTCATTTATTTCCTCAGTAACACACGCCCTCCCGCCCCCTTGCAAAATAAGTATATTTAAAAAAAGACAAATAAGTAAGCCATGGGACTTTCCAGATATCACTCAGCTCAGATTCATTAACACAGGAGAGTTCTTGGTCCATCTGTCAAAACAGTAGTTCTGGGACTACGGGGGGGGGACATCCTGCCTGCCTTCAGAGACTGGTGTCACGCAACAGCATGGCTAGCGCGGCACCATTCGCTCTGCCTACGAAGGGCATCAGGGCAGCCGTCCCCTCCTGTTCACACACTCCCTGACTGAAGGGCAGGCCGGGGCTGCATGCATGTGTGTGGGGGAATCTCTCATGGTTTCCAATCCCTGCTCATGCCAGGAAACACCCCTCACTGCAGCAGAGCATGTGGTTTGATGTCTGGGTGATTTTTAATGCTTCTGAAGTAGGGAAGGAAACCATGCTGGCTGGAGATGGGAAAATGAATATTGTTCTTCAACTAGCCTCTTCTCTGGGCTGGTCCACATACAGGTCTCACTTGAGAAGACAGATGAACACAAATGAGACCAGAGTCTAGTGAGCTTGTCACACAGGCACACTCCAGAGCAGGGCCCCAGTCAGACACATGCCCCCCCACCCACAGCCTGCCACTAGACAGGGGCTCGTGTAGCTACAGATGCCACAGGGAACAAGCTTTCCATGGGTCACGAGGGGAAGTGCCCATTTGCACTCCATTGCAGAGAGCCAGCCAGCCTGATCCCCATGGCTCTGCAATTCACTGACTTTCCAGCCATGGAGGGACTGGGGACAGTCACATTGCTATACTATGCTGCCACAGTACGGGGCTTGCAAGAGTACAGTTCACCCTAGCTGGAAAGCAGGGGAATCCCCAAATTGTTTCAACTCCATGGGTATAATTATCCTCAGCACAGACGCAGCGTTCACACGCCTCTTTGCTACAGTCAAGCCAATTTTAAACTTCCGTGCCTCATGTGTGTTATTAGAACTGACAAAAAATTTCAGTTGATTTATTTTGGAATACCCGTGGTGCTAGCCTGACTGCCCTTTTGCACCCACCTCAGACAGGGAAACTTGATTCTAGTCAGTTTCACTTGTGTTCCTCGTCAGTGTCACTGCCCCCACCTTTCTCATGCTATTTCCGTTGCAAACCAGTTAGGAAGAAACATCTAAATCCGTAAGAGTTATAAAACATCTCTAATGATACTACTCTTTATCCCTGGGCATAGCTTTTAAGGGCTTGTCTATAAGGGGGCACTCAGGAAAATTAATCCTAATTAATTAAAGGTGTGCATTTCTAGTGAACTAGATAAACTGCATTAAACCCATGTGGATGCTCTTACTCAGAATTCAAGTGGTCTTGATTTATCTTGATTCACTTTGGAATGTCATGACAGATTATTTTTAAGAACAGTTAAAAGTAAAAAAACAAATCGTGTCCAAATCATTGTAAGTCACTATTTTATAGCTCTAAAACTGAACGCTTTTTCCATGCATCAGCTGAGGGCTTTGCAGGACACAAGCTGTATGTGAATCCAGTGAGCCTCTCAGCCCCAGACTCACATTTTGTCCTGGGACTCAAAATACCTCTGCGGATATGGTTTAGAAAAAGGCAGCCCCCACAGCAAACAATTTGACCTCAGGCTTTAAAAAAGCTGCAGCTTCTCTGCTGCACCGGCAACCTGCAATGTCAGCGAGACAAATGAACCTTCCTGACAGCACACCATGTGCATGCATCAGCTACTTGAGGAAAAGGACAGTGATACCAGCAGCTCTGCAGTAGCTTCTCACATCAGGTTAAAAATCAGCTTTTGAGAACCCTCCCCCCAGCTGCAGTGCATCCAGCTCTGCTGCACTGAACACAGGCAGCTTCAATCCTTAAGAAGGGTTGAGAAACAAGGTTCCCACCCAACAGTTCCCCCAATTTAGGATCTCAGCCCCAGACCAAAGATTTCCATGAAAATTCAGAACCAAGGGTGAGTTAAGTTTGTTCTCCAAATGAGGATCTGGTTTAACTGAACTAACTGTTTGCTCAGCAACAATATGGGATAACTCGTACTGCCCCCTTGTGCTGGGCAGATGTACTGCTAGATTGCAACCCTTGATGCTGTCACAGACAACCCCCACAATGAGCTTCCATGGGCAGCTGTACACAGAAAATTCGTGTTCCAACAGTCAGACGTCAGACTTCACACTTCAATAGTGAGTCAGTACAACGAGCACACAGAGAACACGGACACTGAGCGGTACTTTGCCCAAAGTCGGTGCCAGAACTGGGATCAGAACCCATCACCTTCTGACCTTCAGTCCATTGCCTTATTCACTGGGTGAGGACAGGAGAATACATTATGACATCCAATACGCAACAGGACGTCCCATTTTAGCCCAAGAAGCCAGGTCTGACCTGCAGATTATTCTTGTTCAGAAAAGAATCTTAATTCTAGGATTAAAGGCTTTTCTGGTGGCTTTCGGCAGAGGGATACTTCACATTAAAAGAGGTGCCACTTCCTGACCCCACCCAGGAAACCAACTCATTGCCGACTGGAGAGATCAAGCCAGGAGTTCGACAGACACAGTCGATGCGGGATCTTTTCAAAAGCCCTGATTTCTGAAGGTGACATGCAAACCCTCCCACAGTGGAGGTGCTGATCAGTGAGGCAGATATTTTAATGCGATACGGTACTAGGCACAGCTCAGTGTGTCTAACGATTTCCATTGGGCCACAGGAGGCAGGGAACCTTCTTTTACCAAATGAAGAGGGTAAAAGGCTGCAAAGAGTCGTAGCCTCGCAGTGGGACAGGAAAAGCAGAGAGCTCCTTTAAATTCCAGCGTTGGTGAAAGAGAAAGACCCATGCAAGAGTGACTTGTCTTTCCTTCTCAATCAGCTCTGACCTGACGGCCAGACAGAACAGTAATCATCAATGGCTGGCCTGGAAGCTCTTCCATTCAACAGTCCCTCGACCTTACACGCCTCAGCCAGATTGCAAGGCACAGCTCGGTTCAAACAGCCACTAACTCCTGTCCAGGTCAGCTTGGGCCACGAGCCAGCTGAACTTGTCCTTCCCTATATGCCACGCTGGCTGCTGGCAACATGGCGCTCCCAGCCAGCCACACTCCCCGCCCCACTGCTCCTCAGCAGGCATTTTGCCTCGTCTGATTTGAAGTGACGGACGCTTCCTTGGGGAGACTGCTACAGCCTAACAGCACTCTCCGGAGCCAGCTGGAGAAAACAGCTTATGCTCTGGTTCCAGCCAACACGCAGAAGCTCAACGTGCGACAGGCCGTCGTCTCTCTTGCAGAGAAAGACTGAAAAGCAGCACTCTCAAGTACAGGCTGCAGAGGCCTGGCAGAGAATCACGCAACTGGCACCGAAAATGAACCATTCGGAAATGGTCTCAAAGAGGCAGCTTGGCCTTGATCACGTTGTGAGCAACTCTGCAAGTGGACTGGTCTTAAAGCTGCCAGATACTTTCGCAAAAAATACCAAACATGGTGGGAAAAAAATTGGTTGAGGGGAAAAAAAAAAAAAAAAAAAAAAAAAGACCAAACTTGTTGAGAAACACCCCCCACCGCCGGCTCATTAAAAAAGAAAAGAGTAACTGTGCCTTTACTGGACACCTGGCAACCCTAACTGATCTATGGCCTGGGCAGAAAGAGCCCATCTTCCATCCTGTGTGGTTACAAGCAGAGCCTGCCTTTGTCTGACCACATGGGCAGGCCAAGATGCAGAGAATCCAACTCTTGACGACAACAAAGGATGCTGGATGCAAGCAGGAAATTGGACCATTGCGATGTTCAAGCACCAAATCTACTGTCCCAATTCTTCCAGGTGTCTACACTCTCGGCTCCAGAGGGGCTCAGTGCGAAGAGCAGTGTTTGGCACCTGGGACAGTGACTCAGGTTCCACACTGCAATCAAGCATGAAGCTGCTGTACTCCACGGGGGAGAGCTGGACCAAGGGCACCCTCAAGTACAGTGTCCATACTGGTGCATTGCGCACGCGGGTGTGCAGAGCACGCTGCTGCTGAGATTTACCAGAGACCCAACCAAGCAAGCCTCAGGCCAAGCCAGGGTGCTCTGTGTTGGGGGCCGGGACACAGAACTAGGGATGTTAAATTGCATTTAATCAACTAGTCGATGGAATTTCCACTGACTAGCGGATTAGTCGATAAGCGGGGGAACTGTGGAGCACAGTGGGGTTAGCTGGCAGGCTCTTAATGAGATTAAAAACCAGATGCGTGGTGTCTGGGACTGGGCATTAGCTAATTTCTGGCTCTTGCCCAGTCCTCCACTACACCTCTGTCTCCCCTGCCCCCCGCAGAGATGGTACTGGGGGCGGGGGGAACCAGCTTTTAAACCGGCTCCTCCGGCACTGGCTCCTTCTCGCCCCACCTTGCTGCCTCTGATAGAGGCAGTAAGGGGGGAAGTGACTAGTTGAGTCACTACTTGACTCTCTGATAAGCTTATGCTTACTGGATAGTCGACTTGTCGCTTACATCCCTACAGCAAACTCCATTCTCTTTGTAAATTGGCTTTCAGTCCCATCTTTGAGAGACAGGGATTGGGCAGCAGGGAGCACTGCAAATCTCCCCTGGCAGAATGTGTGTCTGATAAATGTGGGGCAGAAGGAAAAAAATACATCCAAGATTAGAAACCCATTCCTATCTCTTTTGGGGGTGGGAGATGAGGATGGGAAGTAGCTGTGGGGGAAGGAGGCTGAAGGGACCTGGAGACCCAAAGGAACGCAACAGCAAGGTGAAGAGACAAGTCAGCTTGCTACCTTTAGCAGCATTCCTGCTGGCCTAGCAGTACTTTGCCCAGGGCCAGTGGGGGAAAGAAAAGGGACTAGAACCCACACCCTTCTGACTTCTAGTCCATTGCCTTACTCGTGGGGTGGGGGCAGAAACTTAGGCAGCACCTACGTTCCCTGGAGGTTTGATCTGATGCTAGGAGAAGCTTCTACAAAAAGATTTTATTTCGGCACATCACTGGCTCAACACAGGGATGTGAACTTAGAAGTGACAGAGCCACCGACATTTTGAAGAACTCTTGGGTTGTTTCCCAGGGGCGTTTTGCTCCAGTGACACTGATGCTCAAAAAGCTGATTGGTGATTCTTGCTGTGCTGTGTAACCTTCCCTCACGCCTGTTTTCTCCTTCCCCCAGAACAATTACTAGGGCACCGAGTCGCATGCTGGGGCTGCAGCGACGCCAGCTGCTGTGCACACAGACCATGCTTATTGAGACTTGGGCTACGCATACAGGGACATATGGGTGGGGCTCTCAATGCAGAATGCTGAGTGGGGAGTATCCAATACGGCTGTCACTACAGGGGGAATGGGACCCAACGCAGACACACACAGCCTCTCCCTTACTGATAACATCGGGGACAGGCCTGACTCAGTTTGCATCAGCTACAGATCAGAGTTTTCAGGGCACAAACATGCGTTGGGAACTGGGAGGAGGGTTGGGGGGGGCAGCGCTGATGCTTTGGTAATGGGGTTTGTTCTCCTGTCCTGCAACAATCAGGGCTCCAGAGAGTGGCCGGGGAGTCTTCTCCTCCTTCCTGTCCACTGTTTGTTTCCTCAGCAGGAGAAAGTGTAACTGCCTTTCCCTACAGTTCCCTTCAGCTGTTCTAGCTCCCTCTGAGCTGCGCGGCTGCTCCTGGGCCCCTGGAGAGTTGCGGTGGGGGAAGCTACCAGTTTACTTACACGGTGTCCCCCCCACATTCTCTCAGTGGACAGAGCATCAATGTAATGGCAGTGAAATCCGAGAGTGGATTGCATTCCCTCCAACTCCATAAGAGACACGGCAAAGATCCATTCCTGGCTAGTCCTCAGGCTCAAACTCAAAAGGGTGGGGCTTATCCCAAATTACAAAGCACCTGAAATCCTTTCTGAGTGAGACCCAATCCCTGCAGCATGTGAGGCAAGAGCCTTTCTGAGAAAGCCAGAGTACAGGCTGCTGCAAGCAGACAAGGATCTGAATTCCAAAGGCCCCCCCGGGGAACAGTGACATGTGATAAGTGATCACCCCAAGCATCCTCACATACCCTGGGCCAAGGAAGGAGGCCAAGCAGCTTCCCCACAGCCATGGGTTTCATACTCCCAAGCCGTGCCCGTCACCCAGGGTTCAGATGTTACTAAGACACGCTCAGACAATGCCATGAGGGTTTGCCTCGGCCACATGTGCGGCAGCCACCCAAGCAACACAGCTCCGCACGACACTGATCACACAGGCCGTCACAAGAGTTTCAACTGCGTCCCTGCAACTGCTACACTCCCCCGCCTTCCCTCCCCCTCCGACATCCCCACTGGAAAGAGCAGGAGGAAACTCGGTTACAAAACCAGACACTCTAGAAACAAAAGCTTCGCAGACCTCATTGTCAAGCTCCCAGCTGAGATGAGTTCCTGCATTTTACGCCGAACCAAAATCCTCCACAACTGCCTCTGGTAATCCACTGCTTTGCTGCTCTCTTCCGGGGAGACGGGTTAAAAGCAAAAAGCCAGAAGAACACCACGGTTGATTTCCACTCCACTAGATTTCATACCTTTGAACTCTCCCTGAGCGTGAGCGGTGCAAGCAGGTGCTTGGAAGGGTTAAGAGTTTGAGGTGAGCGGAGCTAGCTTTGCTCTGTCGTCCCCAGAAACCTTTCCTGAGAGGCAAATGGTGATGCTTCAAAAACAAACCAATGGGAAGAGAAGGTTTATACACAGCTGCCTGTGGCGTCTGCTGGTTGGGTAGAGATTCCAGATCATCCTCAGCTTATTTACAGTGTCAGGACCTCATCTGAGAGTCTAGGAGAGTCCCTGTCCCCAGTTCTGTCTCCTTTGGCTAAGGGAGCCGGAGCAGGAAAAACCAGACACAGAAAACTGAAAATCCTGTCCACTTCCTAGCTTTTCCAACACGTCTCCCTGGCTCCTAAAGCAGCAGCTGCGAGTCAGGGGTTTTGGTCTGGCAGCCCTGGCACATTCGTTTGTGTCTCAGCAGCCGGTCTGTCCTGGAGAAGCTCTGCGAGAGATGGAGGAGAGAGAGGCTGTTACTGCAACATCAAATCCAGCCAATAAGTAAAGCCCCATAACAGGCCAGTCTGTACTGCTGGGGCCTATCATGAGAATGGCAGACTCCATCTTTGGAGCTAGGAGAGTCTCTGGGGCAGCAAGACAGGGCTGGAGTCTGTTCAGCTTGGGAGCTGTAGCCAGGCCCAGCTCCCCCACATTCAGGGCACTCAGCTCGTTATAGCTGTCTGAGAGATGCTCTTGCTCACACAACTAGGGACACTTCAGCAGCAGAGGATTGGCACAGCCATGGCCTGTCCTCCCCCACACTTGCTTGGGTAGCTGTGCCAGCTTTTAATGCCCAATGGGTGGGCCCTACCTTCTGTCATGGGAATTCCCACAGGCTGTTTTCAGCCAAAATCCAACCCCCCTCGGCTTGAGTGGCACAAGAGGCCGGATTGTAACCGAGAACCTGGCCCAGCGCCCAGCCACACTCCTCAGCTGACCCAGTCGGTCTCTCTCGAGAAGACGCAGTGCCATGTGACTGAGCAACTGGCTGCTCTGCTGGGTGGAAGCCTGGAGTCTAACCCAGCTCAGACACCAACTCTGCAAGACAGCTGGACCAATGGATGGCCATTGACTGGGGAACCTGTTTTGTGGTAGGCCTGATGTCTGTGGGAGGATTTGCTCATCTCTCTGTAGTATTCTGAGTGTGCCAGGTAGAGACCTGCACTGCTAAGCACAGACCACACCAGGCACATGTGACTGGGCTAGATCAAACCAGGACTGAATTCCCAGATTGCCCTTCACCAGACTGTTTGTAGGGGGATAGCAGTTCCTACAGGGAGGAAGCAGCTTCCCTCGCTGTGCATGCACAGATCGGCACGTGCTAGCTCCCTGGTATAATCCTGCTGTCCTGCTCCAGGAAGCCACTACGCCTGGGGCAGGGCGAGACCAGGCCCTTCCAGGCACAGGGCGCCGGCTGATGCTAGGTCACAGGAAGGGGGGGCTACCCTCACAGACCACGGATGGGGGAGTGTCTGCAGCAAAGTGACAGGTGGCGTGCCTGGCTGGAGTCGGGGGTTACCTGCATGCAGCGCTCGCACTGGTAGGGCTTTTCACCACTATGCACGCGTTTGTGACGCTCCAGGTGGTACTTCTGGATGAAGCGCATGTCACACACATCACACTCAAATGGCTTCTCACCTGGGGAGGAGCAGAAGGGTCTGTGAAAGGGAGTCTTGTACTGCTCCCTGGCACCACCCACTCTAGCCACCACCTAGCTCCAAATCCCCACTTGCCTGCCCAACCCAGCCGTGCCTCAGACCCCTATGCTCCTCTGCCTGCTTGCACATCTGCCCTCTTCTCCTGCTGCGTCCCCACTTGCCCTACCAATGACGCCACCGTGAAACTCTTCTCATCTCCTTGTCTTGTGCCATCCTGTGCTGCCCCCAACATGTAGGCAGCCTCTTAACCCACTTGCAAAGCCACTGCCCCCAGGTGGAAAGACCATTCACCAGGCTGGTCTGCATTAACTGATCAAACAGTGCCATCTGAACCTGGTCCTTCTCCTCCCCTAAGTGCCCATATCAGTGCCCACTCTGGCGCTGTGCCACATTTGAGCTTCCCTGGAAAACTCACCAGGGCAGGGATGGGTCTAATTTAGTCTGTAACCCTGCACATCGTCCTCTCTGCATAGCCTGTTTGGTCACCCTCTCTTCTCTGCTGTTACAGCCCTGCTCTATGCTACAACTCACAGCTCTCTCTGCGAGCTGGGCTGTTCGGGTGAAGTGGCAGAAAAGCAAAGAGAGGGACAGAAGAGCTGGCCTCTTCTGCCATCGTTATCCAGGCATTCAACAAAGAGCAGCAGAGGGCAGCAGCGGCTCCTCCTGGTCAGATCCATGGCAGGAGCTAGAACACAATGCCATTAGCTTACCGCCTCTGCAGGGAGCATTCACACACTGCACCACAGCCCTCACCCCCCGGCAGCAAGACTTTCTGAATTAAACCTAGCTAGGGCCCTCACACCCTCTTGCAAGCTTTCTGCTGAAGGAGCTGGGCTGTTTGATGAGGAGAACCCCGGCCTCATTGGAGCACAGCTCCAGTTACAGGCCCCGCTGGATCAGCCTCACGATACTTCACTCCCTGCTCTGTTTCTGACCGAGAAGACCCACGGCAGCCATCGGCCGAGCAAGGCCCTCGCCCTCCTGACTCTTTACCGGTGTGGATGAGGATATGTCTCTTGAGATGGTAGCTGCTGCGAAAGGCTCCGTAGCAGTGCTCACAAATAAAGTTCTTGGGGATTCTCAGCTGGAAGGAGCCGTTCTGTTCGATCACCATTACCTGAAAAGCAGACAGACCGACCCTCACCCATCCAGAGCATGGCACAGCAAGCACTTAAAACTGCTCCATGGTCAGGTGCTGCCAAGCTATTCACCCCCTCTTCCCCCACCCATCTGGTGACCTCTAGTGAACTCTTCAGGGAAGGGACCATTTCTGTCATGTGTCTGGACAGCACCCAGCACAACAAAATGCCCAGACCCCTGGCCACTGCATTACAGATTGTGAAGCACTTTGAAAAGTGCTACATATGAGATAAGTGGTATTAACGAAACTACAATATAAATAGCTGAGCCTCCCAAGCTTCCTAAAAGGAAGGTTAGTATCATCCTCCATTTTTAAGAAGGCAGATGAAGACACAGCAAGGGCAGCAAGCCAGTGGGAGGCCCATGGACAGAATTCAGGAGTTCTGATTCCAAGTCCCATTGCTTTACTCATAAGACTATCCCTCCCATTTTAGCTACGATCCTTCTTGCAGGTGAGATGAGCTCAGCATTGCAGGGAGAGCTAATCTCCACCACAAGGTGTGTCTCCTTATTTTGATTTAGGGTATCGTGTTCCCCCCTCACCATCTTTCCTCCACTGTCACTCTTGGAACCTATGAATCAATTTCTCAGCTGCAAGGTGCTGGGCCCTCAAGGCCGAACAGTGCAATCACTAGGGGCCAGATGCCTGCTTGGAATCAAACACCTGAAATGCCCCACTGTCTGAGAAAGAGGCAGCAATACCAACAGCTCCCTCAGGAGGAAAGGCTGGTCATGGGCACGGCAAGACTTCACAAGGCAGCCCCATCTGCCCTGCTCCTTCCTGAGCACAACATGGACGATTACCTGCCTTTTTAATAGTCTTTTTTGGTTGCGATGCTTCTGCCGGCTCTTCCTCTTTACGGCTGCGAGACTTCTCACTCTCTTGGCGGTGACCCTTAAGGAAAGAAAACAGGGATCAATTCTTCCCCATGTGCACCTCCAGAGCCCCTTACCCCCAGAACTCTCTAGAGACACCCGAGCCAATTCACGTAGGTACTCCTTTCTAGTCACAGCAACGATAGTGGGTATGGTAATGGGGCGAGATCAAGGCAAAGATAATAGTTCCTTCCATACCAGCACGTTTGGGCTGGTGCCTCTCTCTCCATTCTCTGTCTGCTTGGAGCTCTGTTTTGGCATCATCTTCTTGCTGGCAACAGTTGGCACGAGGCACACCCCAGAGAGGCCCTCACAGGCCAGGAGACTTGCCTAGGAGATGAGATAAACCACCATGAAAGATGCAGGGTTGAGCTGAGCTTAGCCAGCCAGCCAGCCAGCCAGCAGCTAAACCAGCCACTGCCCAAACATGCCGGTGCCCTCTAACAGAATGAAGCACACATAGCCAGCCAAATGTGCAACTACACCACCCTCTGGTGGCTGGAGGTCTCCAAAGAGGAGCTATAATTTAAAACTGGTAGCTAAAAGGTGAGATCCCTTGAGCTTAAAGAGCAGTGCTTTGGGAGAAAGTGTTCAAGTTTTGTGGTGCTGTGTGTGCAACCATGTTGGCTGCATGTGCTTAGCTGCCTGTTTAATTCAACCGTTACCTTGTTTGATCAGAATTACATTGTTTGAATTAAGCATCAACTTCTACCCACTGTCACTGTGGGTCACCAAGGGCTCTGCAGCCCATTCAACTTGACAGTCACCTCCCTGTGACGTTGCATCCCTGTTACAGATGGGTAAATTGGGGCTCATTACCTGAGCCATCTTGTCTGTCTGTCCTCAACAAACGGATTGTAACAATTCTTTAGCCTTAATTCTCTCCCAGGAAAGAATTTTACGATTAGAAAGATTTTTTTTCAGTTAATCATTTTTTGCTGGTCTTGTCCAGTACCCTCCACTTTGCTGACATCTTTCTGGATTCTGAGAGCTGGGAATTGGAACTGAATGTGGCGTTCTAAAGGCGTCTTCCCCCAGAATTGTCGAGAGCACTGGAAGGTAAATGACTGCACTGCTTTTACAGATGAGTCATCCCAACCCTAGTCCTGCTTCTTGGTGGATTCTGAATATAGTGAGTTGATCTCTGTGCCACGATATCACCTCAGACACTCCTCTGGTTTAGTCTGAGCCTGCAAGTAAAAAACAAAAAAAAATGTATAAGTAAACAAGTTGATGAGGGACAGCTAAAGAAACGTATTGGTGTGTCAAAACACCATCATTCAAAGAGAAACCAGGCAAAATTCATTGTTTAACATTGGCAGAGAAAAGAAGAGACACATTCTCTCTTTCTTTCCACTGTTTACAAGCTTTTCTAAGCCTTGTGAACATCATTTTGCAGATGGGGAGACCAGCAGACAGATCAAGTGATTGGCCCCAAGTCACACACTCAGAACTTAAAGTAGGGTCCAAGAGTTCTGACTCTCAGTGTGATCTGCCCTGACCTCTTGGCCAAGCTCCAGCCTAAAGCTGGGAAGAGAATCTGGGAATCATGACAGCCACCTTGCGTTCAAACACCTCAAATGCCAACACGTACAGAAAGACTGCCCTGGGTGCTCTCCCACAGTATTAGTGTGCAGTTCAGAATAAAGAGTCTTGAAGTCAGAAGAAAAGATCTTGAACTTTTTATTAGAAACAAGCAGCATAAAAAACTGAAACTGTGTACTGCCAGCTGTCTGTTTCATGATGTTGCATGGAGGTGAAGTGAGATAGTGAAGTGAGAATGAGCAAGCAGAAAGGCGCATAACTGTGGATTGCCATTCCTGTTTACACATGCACAAGGGGAACGAGCAAGTTAGTGACTTGCAGGAACATCATCACTGGCATGAATCACCGTGAGTGCAAACACACTGAGGAATCAGGCACCACAACAGGTGCTCAGTGTAGCATCCCAGAGCCTGCATGGATAAGTGTGTACAAGCACTCATGCTGGTGGAAGGGAGCATAGCTAAATGCAAGAGCCTCTGCACCACGCTCACGTGCAACAGCCCGCGGGGTTGCACTCTCAAGCTGTGCACAAGTGTGCAAACCCGCAAGCACGCGGCTCCGCGCAAGTCCGTGACCTAAGAGTGCAACGCTGCAGCCTGTGCATGTGTCTGAGCGTGCAAGGCCGGGGCACGAGCGTGCACACGAGGGGGGGGAGTAACCTGAACACCAAGAGTGCAAGTGGCACCCCCGAGCGTGCAAGGCCCGGCACAAGCGTGCACGCGCATGCGCGCCAGGCCGAGGCACGGGGGGGGGCAAGGCCAAGCCGGGCCCCGGCGCCCGCTGCCCGACGGCTGGGGAATCCGTACCTGGCTCGGCGGCCGCGGGCTGTGGGCTGAGCCGTCGCCTCCGCGCCCTCCCCCGGGAGACAAGTTTACAAACAGCGGCCCGAGCCCTCTCGGCCGCCGCTGTCCCGGAACCGGAAGCGCCCGACAAAGGGGTCACTTCCGTTCCTCCAGGGCCGGGATGGCGCATGCGCACGGCTGCACCTGATGCTAGCCCCGCCGCCATCTTGGTGCCGGTACGTGAGCGGGAGGGCACCGTTACCACGGTAACCTCGAGGATGGGGCGGGGCTCGCCCTGGCCCCACCCCGGTGTCTCCAGAGGGCTCCGATGTGCCTCGAGCCCAGAGCCTCTCCCGAGCCGGAGATTCTAAGGAGCGGGGAACAGCAAACAATAATCCTGGGGGCGGGGCCGAGAAACCCCCCACCCCTAGGGAACAAAACACTGGACTGGGGGGAGGGTGCAGGAGGGGTCTTGGGGCAGGGTGTCTGGCCAGGAAGGAGGGTGCAGGAGGGGTCTTGGGGCAGGGTGTCTGGCCAGGAAGGAGGGTGCAGGGGGGGACTTGGGGCAGGGTGTCTGGCCAGGAAGGAGGGTGCAGGGGGGGTCTTGGGGCAGGGTGTCTGGCCAGGAAGGAGGGTGCAGGGGGGGTCTTGGGGCAGGGTGTCTGGCCAGGAAGGAGGGTGCAGGGGGGGTCTTGGGGCAGGGTGTCTGGCCAGGAAGGAGGGTGCAGGGGGGGTCTTGGGGCAGGGTGTCTGGCCAGGAAGGAGGGTGCAGGGGGGGTCTTGGGGCAGGGTGTCTGGCCAGGAAGGAGGGTGCAGGGGGGGTCTTGGGGCAGGGTGTCTGGCCAGGAAGGAGGGTGCAGGGGGGGTCTTGGGGCAGGGTGTCTGGCCAGGAAGGAGGGTGCAGGGGGGGACTTGGGGCAGGGTGTCTGGCCAGGAAGGAGGGTGCAGGGGGGGTCTTGGGGCAGGGTGTCTGGCCAGGAAGGAGGGTGCAGGGGGGGACTTGGGGCAGGGTGTCTGGTCAGGAAGGAGGGTGCAGGAGGGGACTTGGGGCAGGGTGTCTGGCCAGGAAGGAGGGTGCAGGAGGGGACTTGGGGCAGGGTGTCTGGCCAGGAAGGAGGGTGCAGGAGGGGTCTTGGGGCAGGGTGTCTGGCCAGGAAGGAGGGTGCAGGGGGGGTCTTGGGGCAGGGTGTCTGGCCAGGAAGGAGGGTGCAGGAGGGGTCTTGGGGCAGGGTGTCAGGCCAGGAAGGAGGGTGCAGGGGGGGACTTGGGGCAGGGTGTCTGGCCAGGAAGGAGGGTGCAGGGGGGTCTTGGGGCAGGGTGTCTGGCCAGGAAGGAGGGTGCAGGAGGGGACTTGGGGCAGGGTGTCTGGCCAGGAAGGAGGGTGCAGGGGGGGTCTTGGGGCAGGGTGTCTGGCCAGGAAGGAGGGTGCAGGGGGGGTCTTGGGGCAGGGTGTCTGGCCAGGAAGGAGGGTGCAGGGGGGGACTTGGGGCAGGGTGTCTGGCCAGGAAGGAGGGTGCAGGGGGGGACTTGGGGCAGGGTGTCTGGTCAGGAAGGAGGGTGCAGGAGGGGACTTGGGGCAGGGTGTCTGGCCAGGAAGGAGGGTGCAGGAGGGGTCTTGGGGCAGGGTGTCTGGCCAGGAAGGAGGGTGCAGGGGGGGTCTTGGGGCAGGGTGTCTGGCCAGGAAGGAGGGTGCAGGGGGGGACTTGGGGCAGGGTGTCTGGCCAGGAAGGAGGGTGCAGGGGGGGTCTTGGGGCAGGGTGTCTGGCCAGGAAGGAGGGTGCAGGAAGGGTCTTGGGGCAGGGTGTCTGGCCAGGAAGGAGGGTGCAGGGGGGGACTTGGGGCAGGGTGTCTGGCCAGGAAGGAGGGTGCAGGGGGGTCTTGGGGCAGGGTGTCTGGCCAGGAAGGAGGGTGCAGGGGGGTCTTGGGGCAGGGTGTCTGGCCAGGAAGGAGGGTGCAGGAAGGGTCTTGGGGCAGGGTGTCTGGCCAGGAAGGAGGGTGCAGGGGGGGTCTTGGGGCAGGGTGTCTGGCCAGGAAGGAGGGTGCAGGAGGGGTCTTGGGGCAGGGTGTCTGGCCAGGAAGGAGGGTGCAGGGGGGGACTTGGGGCAGGGTGTCTGGCCAGGAAGGAGGGTGCAGGAAGGGTCTTGGGGCAGGGTGTCTGGTCAGGAAGGAGGGTGCAGGAGGGGACTTGGGGCAGGGTGTCTGGCCAGGAAGGAGGGTGCAGGAGGGGTCTTGGGGCAGGGTGTCTGGCCAGGAAGGAGGGTGCAGGAGGGGACTTGGGGCAGGGTGTCTGGCCAGGAAGGAGGGTGCAGGAAGGGTCTTGGGGCAGGGTGTCTGGTCAGGAAGGAGGGTGCAGGAGGGGACTTGGGGCAGGGTGTCTGGCCAGGAAGGAGGGTGCAGGAGGGGTCTTGGGGCAGGGTGTCTGGCCAGGAAGGAGGGTGCAGGAGGGGTCTTGGGGCAGGGTGTCTGGCCAGGAAGGAGGGTGCAGGGGGGACTTGGGGCAGGGTGTCTGGCCAGGAAGGAGGGTGCAGGGGGGTCTTGGGGCAGGGTGTCTGGCCAGGAAGGAGGGTGCAGGGGAGGTCTTGGGGCAGGGTGTCTGGCCAGGAAGGAGGGGGCAGGAGGGGACTTGGGGCAGGGTGTCTGGCCAGGAAGGAGGGTTCAGGAGGGGTCTTGGGGCAGGGTGTCTGGCCAGGAAGGAGGGTGCAGGAGGGGTCTTGGGGCAGGGTGTCTGGCCAGGAAGGAGGGTGCAGGGGGGTCTTGGGGCAGGGTGTCTGGCCAGGAAGGAGGGGGCAGGAGGGGTCTTGGGGCAGGGTGTCTGGCCAGGAAGGAGGGGGCAGGAGGGGTCTTGGGGCAGGGTGTCTGGCCAGGAAGGAGGGTGCAGGGGGGTCTTGGGGCAGGGTGTCTGGCCAGGAAGGAGGGGGCAGGAGGGGACTTGGGGCAGGGTGTCTGGCCAGGAAGGAGGGTGCAGGGGGGGTCTTGGGGCAGGGTGTCTGGCCAGGAAGGAGGGTGCAGGGGGGACTTGGGGCAGGGTGTCTGGCCAGGAAGGAGGGGGCAGGAGGGGACTTGGGGCAGGGTGTCTGGCCAGGAAGGAGGGTGCAGGAGGGGTCTTGGGGCAGGGTGTCTGGCCAGGAAGGAGGGTGCAGGGGGGACTTGGGGCAGGGTGTCTGGCCAGGAAGGAGGGTGCAGGAGGGGTCTTGGGGCAGGGTGTCAGGCCAGGAAGGAGGGTGCAGGAGGGGTCTTGGGGCAGGGTGTCTGGCCAGGAAGGAGGGTGCAGGGGGGGTCTTGGGGCAGGGTGTCTGGCCAGGAAGGAGGGTGCAGGAGGGGTCTTGGGGCAGGGTGTCTGGCCAGGAAGGAGAGTGCAGGGGGGTCTTGGGGCAGGGTGTCTGGCCAGGAAGGAGGGTGCAGGAGGGGTCTTGG
This sequence comes from Pelodiscus sinensis, assembly GCF_052426305.1. Lineage (NCBI taxonomy): Eukaryota > Metazoa > Chordata > Testudines > Trionychidae > Pelodiscus > Pelodiscus sinensis. The sequence continues at coordinate 16,959,820 of NC_143082.1, forward strand.
GGCAGGGTGTCTGGCCAGGAAGGAGGGTGCAGGGGGGGTCTTGGGGCAGGGTGTCTGGCCAGGAAGGAGGGTGCAGGGGGGGTCTTGGGGCAGGGTGTCTGGCCAGGAAGGAGGGTGCAGGAGGGGTCTTGGGGCAGGGTGTCTGGCCAGGAAGGAGGTTGCAGGGGGGGTCTTGGGGCAGGGTGTCTGGCCAGGAAGGAGGGTGCAGGAGGGGTCTTGGGGCAGGGTGTCTGGCCAGGAAGGAGGGTGCAGGAGGGGTCTTGGGGCAGGGTGTCTGGCCAGGAAGGAGGGTGCAGGGGGGGACTTGGGGCAGGGTGTCTGGCCAGGAAGGAGGGTGCAGGAGGGGTCTTGGGGCAGGGTGTCTGGTCAGGAAGGAGGGTGCAGGAGGGGTCTTGGGGCAGGGTGTCAGGCCAGGAAGGAGGGTGCAGGGGGGGTCTTGGGGCAGGGTGTCAGGCCAGGAAGGAGGGTGCAGGGGGGGTCTTGGGGCAGGGTGTCTGGCCAGGAAGGAGGGTGCAGGGGAGGTCTTGGGGCAGGGTGTCTGGTCAGGAAGGAGAGTGCAGGAGGGGTCTTGGGGCAGGGTGTCAGGCCAGGAAGGAGGGTGCAGGAGGGGTCTTGGGGCAGGGTGTCTGGCCAGGAAGGAGGGTGCAGGGGGGGTCTTGGGGCAGGGTGTCTGGCCAGGAAGGAGGGTGCAGGAGGGGTCTTGGGGCAGGGTGTCTGGCCAGGAAGGAGAGTGCAGGGGGGTCTTGGGGCAGGGTGTCTGGCCAGGAAGGAGGGTGCAGGAGGGGTCTTGGGGCAGGGTGTCTGGCCAGGAAGGAGGGTGCAGGGGGGGTCTTGGGGCAGGGTGTCTGGCCAGGAAGGAGGGTGCAGGGGGGGTCTTGGGGCAGGGTGTCTGGCCAGGAAGGAGGGTGCAGGGGGGGTCTTGGGGCAGGGTGTCTGGCCAGGAAGGAGGGTGCAGGAGGGGTCTTGGGGCAGGGTGTCTGGCCAGGAAGGAGGTTGCAGGGGGGGTCTTGGGGCAGGGTGTCTGGCCAGGAAGGAGGGTGCAGGAGGGGTCTTGGGGCAGGGTGTCTGGCCAAGAAGGAGGGTGCAGGAGGGGTCTTGGGGCAGGGTGTCTGGCCAGGAAGGAGGGTGCAGGGGGGGACTTGGGGCAGGGTGTCTGGCCAGGAAGGAGGGTGCAGGAGGGGTCTTGGGGCAGGGTGTCTGGCCAGGAAGGAGAGTGCAGGAGGGGTCTTGGGGCAGGGTGTCTGGCCAGGAAGGAGGGTGCAGGAGGGGACTTGGGGCAGGGTGTCAGGCCAGGAAGGAGGGTGCAGGGGGGGTCTTGGGGCAGGGTGTCAGGCCAGGAAGGAGGGTGCAGGGGGGGTCTTGGGGCAGGGTGTCTGGCCAGGAAGGAGGGTGCAGGAGGGGTCTTGGGGCAGGGTTTCTGGCCAGGAAGGAGGGTGCAGGGGGGGTCTTGGGGCAGGGTGTCTGGCCAGGAAGGAGGGTGCAGGAGGGGTCTTGGGGCAGGGTGTCTGGCCAGGAAGGAGGGTGCAGGAGGGGTCTTGGGGCAGGGTGTCTGGTCAGGAAGGAGGGTGCAGGAGGGGTCTTGGGGCAGGGTGTCTGGCCAGGAAGGAGGGTGCAGGGGGGGACTTGGGGCAGGGTGTCTGGCCAGGAAGGAGGGTGCAGGAGGGGACTTGGGGCAGGGTGTCAGGCCAGGAAGGAGGGTGCAGGGGGGGTCTTGGGGCAGGGTGTCAGGCCAGGAAGGAGGGTGCAGGGGGGGTCTTGGGGCAGGGTGTCTGGCCAGGAAGGAGGGTGCAGGAGGGGTCTTGGGGCAGGGTGTCTGGCCAGGAAGGAGGGTGCAGGGGGGGACTTGGGGCAGGGTGTCTGGCCAGGAAGGAGGATGCAGGAGGGGTCTTGGGGCAGGGTGTCTGGCCAGGAAGGAGAGTGCAGGAGGGGTCTTGGGGCAGGGTGTCTGGCCAGGAAGGAGGGTGCAGGAGGGGACTTGGGGCAGGGTGTCAGGCCAGGAAGGAGGGTGCAGGGGGGGTCTTGGGGCAGGGTGTCAGGCCAGGAAGGAGGGTGCAGGGGGGGTCTTGGGGCAGGGTGTCTGGCCAGGAAGGAGGGTGCAGGAGGGGTCTTGGGGCAGGGTGTCTGGCCAGGAAGGAGGGTGCAGGGGGGGTCTTGGGGCAGGGTGTCTGGCCAGGAAGGAGGGTGCAGGAGGGGTCTTGGGGCAGGGTGTCTGGCCAGGAAGGAGGGTGCAGGAGGGGTCTTGGGGCAGGGTGTCTGGCCAGGAAGGAGGGTGCAGGAGGGGTCTTGGGGCAGGGTGTCTGGCCAGGAAGGAGGGTGCAGGGGGGGTCTTGGGGCAGGGTGTCTGGCCAGGAAGGAGGGTGCAGGAGGGGACTTGGGGCAGGGTGTCAGGCCAGGAAGGAGGGTGCAGGGGGGGTCTTGGGGCAGGGTGTCTGGCCAGGAAGGAGGGTGCAGGAGGGGACTTGGGGCAGGGTGTCTGGCCAGGAAGGAGGGTGCAGGAGGGGTCTTGGGGCAGGGTGTCTGGCCAGGAAGGAGGGTGCAGGGGGGTCTTGGGGCAGGGTGTCTGGCCAGGAAGGAGGGTGCAGGGGTGTCTTGGGGCAGGGTGTCTGGCCAGGAAGGAGGGTGCAGGAGAGGTCTTGGGGCAGGGTGTCTGGCCAGGAAGGAGGGTGCAGGTGGGTCTTGGGGCAGGGTGTCTGGCCAGGAAGGAGGGTGCAGGGGGGTCTTGGGGCAGGGTGTCTGGCCAGGAAGGAGAGTGCAGGAGCGGTCTTGGGGCAGGGTGTCTGGCCAGGAAGGAGGGTGGAGGAGGGGACTTTGGGCAGGGTGTCTGGCCAGGAATGAGGGTGCAGGAGGGGACTTGGGGCAGGGTGTCTGGCCAGGAAGGAGGGTGCAGGAGGGGTCTTGGGGCAGGGTGTCTGGCCAGGAAGGAGGGTGCAGGAGGGGTCTTGGGGCAGGGTGTCTGGCCAGGAAGGAGGGTGCAGGAGGGGTCTTGGGGCAGGGTGTCTGGCCAGGAAGGAGGGTGCAGGAGGGGTCTTGGGGCAGGGTGTCTGGTCAGGAAGGAGGGTGCAGGAGGGGGCTTCGGGCAGGGTGTCTGGCCAGGAAGGAGGGTGCAGGAGGGGTTTTGGGGCAGGGTGTCTGGCCAGGAAGGAGGGTGCAGGAGGGGACTTGGGGCAGGGTGTCTGGCCAGGAAGGAGGGTGCAGGGGGGTCTTGGGGCAGGGTGTCTGGCCAGGAAGGAGAGTGCAGGAGGGGTCTTGGGGCAGGGTGTCTGGCCAGGAAGGAGGGTGCAGGAGAGGACTTGGGGCAGGGTGTCTGGCCAGGAAGGAGGGTGCAGGGGAGTCTTGGGGCAGGGTGTCTGGCCAGGAAGGAGGGTGCAGGGGGGGTCTTGGGGCAGGGTGTCTGGCCAGGAAGGAGGGTGCAGGAGGGGACTTGGGGCAGGGTGTCTGGCCAGGAAGGAGGGTGCAGGAGGGGACTTGGGGTAGGGTGTCTGGCCAGGAAGGAGGGTGCAGGAGGGGACTTGGGGCAGGGTGTCTGGCCAGGAAGGAGGGTGCAGGAGGGGTCTTGGGGCAGGGTGTCTGGCCAGGAAGGAGGGTGCAGGGGGGTCTTTGGGCAGGGTGTCTGGCCAGGAAGGATGGTGCAGGAGAGGTCTTGGGGCAGGGTGTCTGGCCAGGAAGGAGGGTGCAGGTGGGTCTTGGGGCAGGGTGTCTGGCCAGGAAGGAGGGTGCAGGGGGGTCTTGGGGCAGGGTGTCTGGCCAGGAAGGAGAGTGCAGGAGCGGTCTTGGGGCAGGGTGTCTGGCCAGGAAGGAGGGTGCAGGTGGGTCTTGGGGCAGGGTGTCTGGCCAGGAAGGAGGGTGCAGGGGGGTCTTGGGGCAGGGTGTCTGGCCAGGAAGGAGAGTGCAGGAGCGGTCTTGGGGCAGGGTGTCTGGCCAGGAAGGAGGGTGCAGGAGGGGACTTTGGGCAGAGTGTCTAGCCAGGAAGGAGGGTGCAGGAGGGGACTTGGGGCAGGGTGTCTGGCCAGGAAGGAGGGTGCAGGAGGGGACTTTGGGCAGAGTGTCTAGCCAGGAAGGAGGGTGCAGGAGGGGACTTGGGGCAGGGTGTCTGGCTAGGAAGCGGGGTCAGGGTACACTTTCATAGACTGAGAACTGGTTAAAAAAACAGGAAACTAAGTGTAGGAATAAATGGTAAATTTTCAGAATGGAGAGGAGTAATTAGTGGTGTTCCCTAAGGGTCAGTCCTAGGACCAATCCTATTCAACTTATTCATAAATGATCTGGCAAAAGGGGTAAACAGTGAGGTGGCAAAGTTTGCAGATGATACTAAACTGCTCAAAGTAGTTAAGACCAAAGCAGACTATGAAGAACTTCAAAAAGATCTCACCAAACTAAGTGACTGGGCAACACAATGGCAAATGAAATTTAATGTGGATAAATGTAAAGTAATGCACATTGGAAAAAATAACCCCAAGGATACATATAATATGATGGGGGCTACTTTAGCTACCACTAATCAGGAAAGAGATCTGAGAGTCATCGTGGATAGTTCTCTGAAGATGTCCACGCAGTGGCAGTCAAAAAAGCAAACAGGATGTTAGGAATCATTTAAAAAGGGATAGAGAATAAGACGGAGAATATCTTATGGCCCTATATAAATCCATGGTATGTTCAGATCTTGAATACTGCGTACAGATGTGGTCTCTTCATCTCAAAAAAGATATACTGGCATTAGAAAAGGTTCAGAGAAGGGCAACTAAAATGATTAGGGTTTTGAAACGTGTCCTATATGAGAAGAGATTAAAGAGACTGGGACTTTTCAGGTTGGAAAAGAGGAGACTAAGGGGGATATGATAGAGGTCTATAAAATCATGAGTGGTGTGGAGAAAGTGAATAAGGAAAGTTATTTACTTGTTCCCATAATATAAGAACTAGGGGCCACTGAATGAAACTAATGGGCAGCAGGTTTAAAACAAATAAAAGGAAGTTCTTCTTCACACAGCGCATTGTCACTCTGTGGAACTCCTTGCCTCAGGAGGTTGTAAAGTCTAGGACTATAACAGGGTTTAAAAGAGAAATAGATAAATTCATGGAGGTTAAGTCCATCAATGGCTATTAGCCAGGATGGGTAAGGAATGGTGTCCCCAGCCTCTGTTTGTCAGAGGATGGAGATGGATGGCAGGAGAGAGATCACTTGATCAGTATCTGTTCGATTCACTCCTTCTGGGACACCTGGCATTGGCCACTGTCAGCAGACAGGGTACTGGGCTGGATGGACCTTTGGTCTGACCCAGTGTGGCCGTTCTTATATTCTTCTTATTATTATTGAATATGTGTATTGTGGTGGGACCCAGAAGCCCTAGTCATGGTGCAGCATCCCATTGCTCTACTGCTGTACAAACTAGGGATGTTAAATATCGGTTAATTGAATAGTCGAGTAACCTCATGAATTCTTATTGGTTAGTCGACTCTTCTATAGTCCCTGTGGGCAGGGCCAGCAGCAAGTTTGCCCCACTCCCAAGGAGCCCCTACCACTCCATGTTCCTGCTTCTGTATCACAGGCAGCAGTGCAGGGTGCTAAGTAGAAGCTGGTCTGTGAGGGAAGCCAGTTTAAAAACCAGCTCCCCTCCCGGACCAGTTGCCTGTCACCCTTTGCTGATGCCTCTGATAAAGAGTGTGTGTGTGTGTGAGTGTGAGTGTGAGTGTGAGTGTGAGTGTGAGTGTGAGTGTGAGTGTGAGTGTGAGTGTGAGTGTGAGTGTGAGTGTGAGTGTGAGTGTGAGTGTGAGTGTGAGTGTGAGTGTGAGAGAGAGAGAGAGAGAGAGAGAGCGCTCCCAGACCTGGCAGGAGCTGGAACTGAGCTGGGCTGTCTGCCTGCTCGGCTCCTAATAGTTTTAAAGGAACATGCCTCTCAAAGGAATTTTTGCCTAACATTCCATATGCGTTAAAAAATCCCCCCCACATTAGGGTTGGGAGGTGGCAGGTCAGGGACTCAGAGTTCCCTAAGAACAGGGGCCTACAAGGACTATGACTCCCACCCCTTGTAATAAGTGTACACAGCTCCACATCACTGACAGCTGTTTCAAAAGCAAAGGGGGCCCTTAGCCACAGAGAGTGGCAGCTGCAGCCTTCATGGCTGCTACAGTCATGTGTGCCATGTTGAAATCCCTGTTTGTGCTCCCTAGAACTCTGGCAGGGAGCTGTCCCTGTTGGTGCTGGCCTGTCCCGGGGTGACACCATGTGGAGTAACACATGTAATTAATTTCCCAGTTGGATCTGTGGGCCAGGGTGCAGGAATTGATTCTGTTCCTTTGCCCTGTTCACCCTCCCCTCCTTGAGGGGATATACATGCAGAAAGCAGGTAACATGCTGCAGGGCAAAGCACATTTCCAATGTAGGTGGATTTGCATGAATTAGGGATGGTTTCCCTGAGCAGAGAAGGCCTGTAAAAGGGTGATGTTCATTCTCACAGGAATATGATATTGCTGTGGCATAATAAGCGTGGGTTCGAAAGGTGAAGATTTAATGATTTACAGTGCAAGGCCTTATCTTACCTGAGGATTGTAATTAACATGCTCTGTGTGACTCAGACCCTTTTCTGCTTTCCAGTTGCTTTTCAGAACTTGTAGTTTTCACCATCTTTACAATTCTCCGCCCTAATCATAAACCAGAGTAGCGTTTATTTTAACAAACGAAGGAGATATTCCCAGGGCCTCAGGAGCCCAAGTGGCATAGAAAATGACTGGGATTTGTGCCCTGAAATTCCTTAGCTACTTTTGAAACTATCCCCCTCAACAAATTAGAAGAAACAAAAGACAGAACTATGTAGCACTTTAAAGACTAACAAGATGGTTTATTAGGTGGGCCAGACCCACTTCCTCAGATCAAATTGTGGAAGAAAATTGGCATGACCATATATACCAAAGGGATACAATCAAAAAAAGTGAACACATATAAAAAGGACAAATCAAATTTCAGAACAGAAGAGGGATTGGGGGGGGGAGGTTAATGTCTGTGAGCTAACGATATTAGAGGTGATAATTGGGGAAGCTATCTTTGTAATGGGTTAGCTCACAATTTGATCTGAGGAAGTGGGTCTGGCCCACAAAAGCTCAACACCTAATAAACCATCTTGTTAGTCTTTAAAGTGCTGCATAGTCCTGTCTTTTGTTTCAGCTAGACCAGACTAACATGGCTACATCTCTATTACTAATCTACATGTTTTGTTAGTCTACAAAGTGCTACCAGACCATTTGTTGTGTTTTTCTGTAACAGACTAACTCGGCTACCCCCTGAAGCTCCTGACAATATCTGGTGCTTCAAAACCCTAGTTCCTGGAGTCCTGTGATTAGAAGAGACTCATCTTTTAAGTTTCTAGCCCTCACGGTTGCAGAGAAAAGTGTGAAACTGTGCAGTTTTGGGGGGAGATTTTGGGACTGAGTGAGCCAAATACTGGACTAAGTCAAATTGATCAGATTGAACGAGCCAGATTTCAGCAACCCTGCATGTGGTTTTCAGGTCCATGGACCTTAGTTCCTGGGGTGTACAAAGAGGACTTAGGGGGGCATGACCATTTTCCCTATCTTTATGGCTAGATGGGTGAGCAGGCTTGACTCCTCTGCCTGTTGTAACCTGGGGGCTCATCATGGGAAAGGCTGAGAATCAATGGGGGATGAAGGCCTTATGCTGCTCTTGCTCTGAGTTTTGTATTAATTATACTAGGAATCACCGAAAAATTACTGGATTTTCCATTCCTGAAATGAACGGCAGCTAAATTTAAAGCCACAGTAAATGGAAACAGGTCTTAAAGGAGTTTAGCCCGTCTGTGCACTTCCGAGGGAGAATGGCTCTGCCTGGATCTGAAGGAGGCGAGGGTGGTTTTTATGTCCAGTAATAACGTTTATAGCTCCTCAGGCTCAGATAAGAGTAAGTACCTCTCATGCTGCAGCGTAAGCCGATGGCCTGCTTGGGATTGGGGCATCATTTTTTGTTACCACCTAGGCACATCCTTGCACAATCAGCCCAGCGCATGATGGGGGTATATTAACTGTGCTTTGAAGTTGCCGCTGCTGGCAGGATTTCTGAGGCCAAACTAAATGAACCAGTCATTTGAATCCAGGGTGGCAAATCCTTGGCAAGGTCTGTTTTATTCCATGTCTGCATTGGGAGTTGCAAGGTTTGCTTTGGCTGCAGGATGCACAGAACAGGAAAAAGACAGGAATCCAAAGATGTCAGCATAGCAATCCTATTACTTTGGGGTAAGAACAATTGGTGCAGTGAGTTAGTGTAATTTGCACTGAGCAAGTGTTTAGTGGAGAATTATTAGCTGGTGCAGCTACCCCAGGGAAGACATTTCTTAGTATAAACACATGGCAATTGATTGTCCCTATCCAAAGAACATACTGTCTAAATAGGCAAGGGTTGGAGAAAGGAAACTTTATCACCCTCATTTTACAGTACAGATGGGAAATTGAGGCCCACAGAGATTTGTGTAATTTGCCCCCACTCACCCAGGGCATCTGTGATAGCACCAAGAATTAGTCAGATCTCCTAAATCCCAAGGGCAGCCTTTCTCTTGCCTATGGAGGTCATATTTAATGTCTGGGGAGGGGTCATAGTTAATGTCTGGGGGAGGGGTGCTTCTTGCATCCTTGGTTACTTGCTTTTCCTGCTGCATACAAGTGATGCTTGTATTGTCCATCCATTCTCCTGTAAGCAGCCTCCACTCTTGGCACATCCTTGTGACTTAGAAGGGGGATGAGGCGGGGGAGGTTAATGTCTGTGAGCTAACGATTTTAGAGGTGATAATTGGGGAAGCTATCTGGTGCATTGCATGTGGGGGCTCCTAGTTGCCTCTTGTTGTACCTCCTGGCAGCGAGCTGGGAGGCCACACCCTGGGACTTGCAGTTCTTGCTAGCTGCACCTCTGCACTGCACTGTGGCTGGTAGAATGCACTTTGGCCACAGCTGCCTAGTTCATTTCACCTCCAGTATCTAGCAGGTAAGGAGCTGCTGCCTCTCCACTGCGCCTGAACTCCAGGAAGGGGAAATGGGGGCGGATGGGGGGAAAGAAGAAAGCTCCCCTCTGTGGCTGGGGAGCCATTATGATCAATTTTGCCAAAGGAGTTTAGTTTGTTAATGTCTCAGCATTGCTCTGGCCTGGGTTGTCCCTGGCAAATAGCATTTAGCACAGAGAGGTATCTCAGAGCCACCCTCTTTGGACTGAGCCCAGCCGGGGGCTAGATGAATTCAGCTCTGTTAGTGCCTGGCAAAGAGAAAGCCTCCTGGAAGCAGCCGGGGTGCCTTTAAGAGCTGCGGTGTGGAGTGATTTGTCAGCAGACCATTTTCCATTGTACTTTGGCCCTGTGCGCTGGACACAGATCTCTCAGGACTGGCGAGGTAAGAGGACACTGAGTGCCTTTTCCCCAGAGCAGTTGTTTGGGGGCTGAACGGACTCCGATGCAGGAGAGCTCAGCGCAGTTGTTTGTGGTGGGAAGGGTTTTTTCTCAGCACCGCATGAGGCTGCAAGGAAGAATTGGACTGTGGCCTGAGGACTGACCGTTGGATCAGATTGGGACAGTGCCACAGAGACACAGAGGGGTGACTCTGTGGTTCAGAGGAGCTTATGGAATGATTACAGAAGAGCACTCATGGAAGAAGGGGTTTCACAGCCAAGCTGGGGGTTGTGTGGCATAGAAAGAAAGGAGATGATGTCCGAGATAGACCACTGGGGTGCTGAGATCACGGCCTGCCAGACTGACCATTAGTGTTGTATTGTCTCCTGGCTCTCCTCTGTCTGTCTGTCTGCATCTGCCTGTTGCTTTGTGTCTTCTACTCAGATCAGGAGCTCTTTGGGCCAGGAGTTGTCATGTTACTGGTTGCACAGCACTGAGCGCGGTGGGGTTTGGGCCATGACTGGGGCTCCTAGATGCTGCCACAGTTCAAATTTTTTGAAATAAATGCTGTGTAGACAGCACCAAAACTTGACATGAGCTATTTTGAAATGAGCTACGCAATTGATGTAGCTCCATTTGCGTAGCTCATTTTGAGCTAAGCCCTGCTGTGCAGACACGTCGCACACCCTTAGTTCCAAGATCTTTGTGCTTACGCCCCTTTTCCCAGAACGAGGAGTTTGGTCTGTGGAGGAATGTCTTCCTCGCGGCTAGGAAGGGCTAGCAGGGCTCCCAGACAGAGCGCGTTTGCTCTTCCGCAAAACAAAGCAGAAGAGCAAACGCGTTCCCTGGACGCGGCAGAGTTTTCCAGTATCCCGGAAACACCCGCCAGTCTAGGGGTAGCCCGTGTGAAGAGGAAAGCTGCAGCCGTGCCGTTGGGTGACATGCCGGGCATCTGGGCTGTCCGTGTTGCCTGGACAGGAATGGTCAGTGCTGGGTTCTGCTTTTTTATGCGGAAGAGCAAACGCGCTCTTTCTGGGAGCCCTGAGTACCTCATTCTAAATCTCTGCCGAAAGAGGAGGCTTTTCTGCCATTTGGCCCCACCCAGACGGGGCCAAATGATGGGAAAGCCTCTTCCAGAAAAGCAATCGGAAAAAGCTACACAAATTGCAGAGTGCAATTTATTGTAGCTTTTTTCAAAAAATGGTGCTAGTGTAGACCTAGCCATGGGGAGGGCATTCCTCCACAATGCGGAGATAACCAAGTCCTGCTGGAAGGAGCGGTCATTCTAGACGGGTCCATATCACCCACCTCTCTGTGGATTCAGGTAGGTTGTCTGTGATTCCCACTGCCCTAGCAAAGGTGCCTGGCAGGCGAAAGGAGGCTGTGAATAGGAAGGCTCTTGTACTGCAGGTGGGGTGTCCAGAGCTCCTGTGACCCCTGGGCTTCATGCGTCTCTCCCAGGAAAGTGTATGTCTCTCCCTGCTGCCAGCACATAGATTCACAGGTCTCTTGTGTGTTTTGATGTACAGGGGCATGATGGCTGAAGATCCCCTGTGCCACCCTGCCCTGGATCAGACAGCTGGTGAGGAGTTCCTGCAGGAAGCTTTTCAGATCATCCTGGAAGAAGCTATCAGGAAAGGCACAGATGTGACAGAAAAGGTGGGGTCCTGAGTCCAGGGGGGCTGGGCAGCCCAGGAGGCTGGAGTGTAGCCCCAACTTGTTCCATAGGGTAGCCTGTGGCTGGCCCATCTTCTGTATGGGTGGGGAGGGATTTTCCCTCTTCGTACACAGGCATGTGGCAAAGGGCTGCTGTTTCTAAGCCGAGATGCTGCCAGTGGTGATCACTGGCCTGCCTCCAGGTGCCCTTTGCCTGGAGCAATGCTGATTAATGGCTTTTCCAGTCCCTTAGCAGGAACATAGAGAAGCAGTTCAGTGGGCCTTCTCCAGTGCCACCCCCTGCAGTCCCAGCACAGGCTGCTACTTGAGCACAGGCTGCCCTGGCACAGATTCCATGGTCACCCCCTACAGCATACGCCCAGACCACATAGCTGGCAGCACATGCTTCTATTGGTGCTGCACATCTGCACATGCCTTGGTGCATAGAAAATATATTCTGTACATGGATGGAAAAAATAGAGAGGATGTTGAGCCTAGTACGTCTAGATGGACTGGCCCAGTGCCTTAGAGAGGAGAGCAGCCAGAGGCTGCGTGCCGGTGCCCGTCCATGAATCCTGGACCCACTCAAGTCTTGGATTGTAAGTGGGGAGGTGAGTGTGCAGTGTGAGTGGTCTAGTCCCCTCACTGGGACTGTCACACTGCTCTGCTGTCCGCTCTCCTAGGGGAGGGTCTGGCAGAGCTGCGGGCACACCGGGGCACAGAGCCTGGAGGCCTCACTCTGGGAGGCAGGCAGGCAGGCATCCTCCCGCTCAGGGTTGTCTCAGGAGCAGCAGGAGGGATGGCGGCTGTAAGGAGAGCTTCTCGCTGATGTGCTGCTCGGATTCCACTCCCCCCAACCTGTGCAGTCCTGGCACTGAGCCAAGGCTGCACGGCTGCTCCAGAGCCAGGGGACCATTCTAGACTCCTGCATTGCCCAAGGACGGTGCCAGAGGGGAAGTACCAGAGCTAAGTGCAGAGGAGAGTGCATAGAAATGAGCTGCTTGTCCCCTGCTGACCCTTAGGCAAGACCCAACTCCTTCTGCCCCTCGGCCCCCCTGGAGGAACTCCCCTCACACAGGCACAGGGGCTGGAGACACCTGGCTCCCAACCTCTTTGAGTATTCCGACCCCTTTTCAGTCTATTACAGTTTCACAGACCCCCCCGGCCCTGGGGAAAAAAAGAAAAAGAAAAGAAAAAAGAAAAGTAAGGATCAGGCCCACCGTAAACTTTCCATGGGTCTCCTGCAGTACCGTCAAGGACCACCAGGGGTCCGCAGACCACAGCTTTTGGTTCTGGACATCCAACACTCCGGTCATCTGGAGAAGTGGGCTGCGCCCACGAAAGCTTATGAGCCCATCGACATGTTTTGTTAGGCGTTAAAGTGCTACCGGAGCGTTTGTTGTTTTTAAGTTTATCCTGTACAGACCAACTCGCTATCCCCTGAAGCTGTTCTAAGTATACCTTGACTTTAGTAAGGCATTTGACATGGTCTCACATGACTTTCTTATCAATAAACTAGGGAAATACAACCTAGATGGGGCTACGATAAGGTGGGTGCAGAACTGGCTGGATAACTGTGCTCAAAGAGTAGTTATGATTCACAATCATGCTGGAAGGGCATAACAAGTGGGGTTCTGCAAGGGTCTGTTTGGACCGGTTCTGTTCAATATCTTCATCAACAATTTAGATATTGGCTTAGCGAAGACGCTTATTAAGTTTGCAGATGATACCAAATTGGAAGGGATTGCAAGTGCTTTGGAGGATAGGGTCAAAATTCAAAATGAACTGGACAAACTGGAGAAATGGTCTGAGGCAGTGGTCCCCAACCTTTTGAGGTTGTCGGGCGCCAGGGGGCGTGGCTGTTCGCCCGCCGGGCGCCAGGGGGCGGGGACACTTGCGCGCCCGGGGGCGGCCCCCCCCATAGCCGCATGCCCAGGGGCGGCCCCCCCCATAGCCGCTTGCCCGGGGCTGAGGCCCCCCCCGCAAGCGCCGCGCGCCCGGGGCCGGCGCTTCCCCCCGCAAGCGCCGCGCGCCTGGGGCCAGCGCTCCCCGCAAGCGCCGCGCCATGTGCCCGGGGCCAAGCCAGCCCCGAGCACCTGGCGGGTGCATGCAAATGCCCCCGCGGGCACCGTGTTGGGGACCACGGGTCTGAGGTAACTAGAATGAAATTTAGTAAGGACAAATGCAAAGCGCTCCACTTAGGAAGGAACAATCAGTTTCACACATACAGAATGGGAAGCGACTGTCTAGGAAGGAGCATGGCAGAAAGGGATCTAGGGGTCATAGTGGCCCACAAGTTGAATATGAGTCAACAGTGTGATGCTGTTGCAAAAAAGCAAATATGATTCTGGGATTCATTAAGAGGAGTGTTGTGAGCAAGACACGAGAGGTCATTCTTTCTCTCTGCGTTGATTAGGCCTCAGTTGGAGTGTTGTGTCCAGTTCTGGGCACCACATTTCAAGAAAGATGTGGAGAAATTGGAGATGGTCCAGAGAAGAGCAACAAGAATGATTAAAGGTCTAGAGAACATGAGCTACGAAGGAAGACTGAAATAACTGGGCTTGTTTAGTTTAGAAAAGAGAAGTGTATATGTGTGTAGCATGTAGCAGTTTTCAAGTAACTAAAATGGTGTCACAAGGAGGAAAGAGAAAAATTGTTCTCCTTGGCCCCTGAGGACAGGACAAGAAGCAATGGGCTTAAACTGCAGCAAGGGAGGTTTAGGTTGGACATTAGGAAACACTTCCTGCCTGTCTGGGTGGTGAAACACTGGAATAAATTGCCTGGGGGGTTGTGGAATCTCCATCCCTGGAGATATTTAAGAGCAGGTTGGACAGACGCCTGCCAGGGATGGTCTAGACAGTGCTTAGTGCTGCCGTGAGGGCAGGGGACTGGACTCGATGATCTCTCAAAGTCCCTTCCAGTTCTAGGAATCGAGGTTTCTACCAGGCTCACCCCCAGCTGACCTGCAGGGGACACCCGGCTGGGGAGGGCCCTGCTTGCTCCATGCCCCCCAGAGCAGGAAGCACCCAGGGAAGGGTTGTTCTCCTGGTGCAGCAGGGCCAGAGCAGACTGCTGACAGGTTGTCTCTGTCCCTTCAGGTCTGTGAGTGGAGGGAGCCCCATGACCTGCAGCAAATCCTGGACCTGGAGCTGAGGAGCAGCGGGGCTCCCCAGCAGACAATGCTGGACCACTGCCGGGACATCATCCGCTACAGCGTGAAAACATGTAGGTGATGAGACTGTAATGGCTTGTCCTGGTGCCCCCACCTCCTGTTGCTTGGGGGTGTGTCAGAGGGAGAACAAGGCTCTCAGGGCCCAAATGTGAGGCCAAAACTACAGCCATAAGGGACAGCCGCACAGCTGTACCATACAAGCAGGGCTGTATATGTCACTGGGCTCCAGCCAAGTGTACAGGCTGCAGCCCAAAAAGGGTAACAGCCCTAAAACTGCCAGAGCTCACAGAGATTCTCCTCTGGCTCCAGTGGCAGGGGCTGTATTTATGGACACGTGGCTGGAGGCCGCCAGTGCAGGGCTGAGCTGGTGCCAGGTGTCTGCTGATGTTCCATCTGATCTAGCTCAGGTCTAGTGAAGACACAATCTCTGTTTCCTGCTCTTGTCCTGTGTTAATCTCTCCCCCCACCCAGGTCATCCGCGTTTCTTTAACCAGCTGTTTTCGGGGCTGGATCCTCACGCCCTGGCGGGACGCATGATCACCGAGACGCTCAACACTAGCCAGTATGTCCTTGCCTGCTCCCTGTCGGAGTGCCCGGAGCCGTCCAGAGGCAGCACATCTCGGGGGGTGGGCAACCACAGGGCTACAGTGCAGCGAGAATGCAGGGCCTGCTTGCTGCCAAAAGAATAGGAATGAGGGGAAATTCACAAGGAGGGAGGAAAGTTCTGGGCCCTCATCTTTGCCCCAAGGACCCGGAGGCTGCAGGATCTCTCTTTGGATGTTGTGGGCTTGGCTCTCATGAAAGGAAAAGGCTAAAATCCCACCAAAGCTGGTACAGTGCGGGCACAGGACCTATGCGGGCTCCCCCATGCACCCTGCCAGTGCACCTTCAGCTTTATTGCCGCCCCTGCTGTTCCCACCCTATGCTCCACCGGCTCTGCTGGTGCCCTCAATCCCAACCCACAGCCCCCCACTATTCCTGCCCTATGCTCCACCGGCTCTGCTGGTGCCACTCAATCCCAACCCACAGCCCCCCACTATTCCTGCCCTATGCTCCCCTCAGCTCTGCTGGTGCCCTCAATCCCAACCCACAGCCCCCCACTATTCCTGCCCTATGCTCCACCGGCTCTGCTGGTGCCCTCAATCCCAACCCACAGCCCCTCACTATTCCTGCCCTATGCTCCCCTCAGCTCTGCTGGTGCCCTCAATCCCAACCCACAGCCCCCCACTATTCCTGCCCTATGCTCCTCTCAGCTCTGCTGGTGCCCCTCAATCCCAACCCACAGCCCCCCACTATTCCTGCCCTATGCTCCCCTCAGCTCTGCTGGTGCCCTCAATCCCAACCCACAGCCCCCCACTATTCCTGCCCTATGCTCCTCTCAGCTCTGCTGGTGCCCCTCAATCCCAACCCACAGCCCCCCACTATTCCTGCCCTATGCTCCACCGGCTCTGCTGGTGCCCCTCAATCCCAACCCACAGCCCCCCACTATTCCTGCCCTATGCTCCACCGGCTCTGCTGGTGCCCCTCAATCCCAACCCACAGCCCCCCACTATTCCTGCCCTATGCTCCACCGGCTCTGCTGGTGCCCTCAATCCCAACCCACAGCCCCTCACTATTCCTGCCCTATGCTCCACCGGCTCTGCTGGTGCCCTCAATCCCAACCCACAGCCCCCCACTATTCCTGCCCTATGCTCCACCGGCTCTGCTAGTGCCCCTCAATCCCAACCCACAGCCCCCCACTATTCCTGCCCTATGCTCCCCTCAGCTCTGCTGGTGCCCTCAATCCCAACCCACAGCCCCCCACTATTCCTGCCCTATGCTCCTCTCAGCTCTGCTGGTGCCCTCAATCCCAACCCACAGCCCCCCACTATTCCTGCCCTATGCTCCACCGGCTCTGCTGGTGCCCCTCAATCCCAACCCACAGCCCCCCACTATTCCTGCCCTATGCTCCTCTCAGCTCTGCTGGTGCCCTCAATCCCAACCCACAGCCCCCCACTATTCCTGCCCTATGCTCCCCTCAGCTCTGCTGGTGCCCCTCAATCCCAACCCACAGCCCCTCACTATTCCTGCCCTATGCTCCACCGGCTCTGCTGGTGCCCTCAATCCCAACCCACAGCCCCCCACTATTCCTGCCCTATGCTCCTCTCAGCTCTGCTGGTGCCCCTCAATCCCAACCCACAGCCCCCCACTATTCCTGCCCTATACTCCTCTCAGCTCTGCTGGTGCCCCTCAATCCCAACCCACAGCCCCCCACTATTCCTGCCCTATACTCCTCTCAGCTCTGCTGGTGCCCCTCAATCCCAACCCACAGCCCCCCACTATTCCTGCCCTATGCTCCTCTCAGCTCTGCTGGTGCCCTCAATCCCAACCCACAGCCCCCCACTATTCCTGCCCTATGCTCCTCTCAGCTCTGCTGGTGCCCCTCAATCCCAACCCACAGCCCCCCACTATTCCTGCCCTATGCTCCCCTCAGCTCTGCTGGTGCCCTCAATCCCAACCCACAGCCCCCCACTATTCCTGCCCTATGCTCCCCTCAGCTCTGCTGGTGCCCTCAATCCCAACCCACAGCCCCCCACTATTCCTGCCCTATGCTCCACCGGCTCTGCTGGTGCCCCTCAATCCCAACCCACAGCCCCCCACTATTCCTGCCCTATGCTCCACCGGCTCTGCTGGTGCCCTCAATCCCAACCCACAGCCCCCCACTATTCCTGCCCTATGCTCCACCGGCTCTGCTGGTGCCCTCAATCCCAACCCACAGCCCCCCACTATTCCTGCCCTATGCTCCACCGGCTCTGCTGGTGCCCTCAATCCCAACCCACAGCCCCCCACTATTCCTGCCCTATGCTCCACCGGCTCTGCTGGTGCCCCTCAATCCCAACCCACAGCCCCCCACTATTCCTGCCCTATGCTCCACCGGCTCTGCTGGTGCCCCTCAATCCCAACCCACAGCCCCCCACTATTCCTGCCCTATGCTCCTCGCAGCTCTGCTGGTGCCCTCAATCCCAACCCACAGCCCCCCACTATTCCTGCCCTATGCTCCACCGGCTCTGCTGGTGCCCCTCAATCCCAACCCACAGCCCCCCACTATTCCTGCCCTATGCTCCTCTCAGCTCTGCTGGTGCCCCTCAATCCCAACCCACAGCCCCCCACTATTCCTGCCCTATACTCCTCTCAGCTCTGCTGGTGCCACTCAATCCCAACCCACAGCCCCCCACTATTCCTGCCCTATACTCCTCTCAGCTCTGCTGGTGCCCCTCAATCCCAACCCACAGCCCCCCACTATTCCTGCCCTATGCTCCCCTCAGCTCTGCTGGTGCCCTCAATCCCAACCCACAGCCCCCCACTATTCCTGCCCTATGCTCCTCTCAGCTCTGCTGGTGCCACTCAATCCCAACCCACAGCCCCCCACTATTCCTGCCCTATGCTCCACCGGCTCTGCTGGTGCCCTCAATCCCAACCCACAGCCCCCCACTATTCCTGCCCTATGCTCCACCGGCTCTGCTGGTGCCCCTCAATCCCAACTCTCAGCCCCCCACTATTCCTGCCCTATGCTCCCCTCAGCTCTGCTGGTGCCCCTCAATCCCAACTCTCAGCCCCCCACTATTCCTGCCCTATGCTCCCCTCAGCTCTGCTGGTGCCCCTCAATCCCAACTCTCAGCCCACTCTGCTATTCCACTCCCAGGTGTTCTTGGATCAGGGCTTTCGGCTGGTTAGCCCTCTGCAGTATGGCCCAGTATCCTCTCCCTGAAATCCCATGCACACTCTCTCCCCCTGGCTGCGTACCTTGCTGGAGTGTGGCTGGGTGGGTTCGTCTACACGGCACACTTACCTCAAAATAAGCCGCAAATTGTAAAGCTTATTTTAAGGGAATGTGGAAATCAAGCACTATTCCCAAACATCCCTTACCTCAGGGGCTACGTCTACACTGCCCAGTCTGGTGCAAGAACATATGCAAATGAGCTGCCATTTTTGCCCAAGGGGCTTTTGCACAAGAACCATTCTGCCTGAAAATAAGCAGCAGAACTGCCCTTTCACAGTGCAGACTGCTCCTTCTTGCGCAAAATGGCGGCTCATTAAGTATGCAAATGAGGCCTGGTGATATTCATCACCAGGCCTCATTTGCATATGTTCTTGCGCAAGACTGGGCAGCGTAGACATAGGCTTAGGTTGCAGGGACGCCGGAATACACATTTGTTATTTCAAAATAACGGACGCGTTCAAAAGACACAGAATTGCTATTTCAGGGTACTTCCAGTATCCCGAAATAGCACCACAGTGCAGACATAGCCTGTGTGTCCCAGGTACACCTATGAGATTGCCCCTGTGTTCGTGCTGATGGAGGAAGTGGTGCTTAAGAAGCTACGGGAGCTGATTGGCTGGGACAGTGGAGACGGGATATTCTGTCCAGGTGCGTGAGGCTGGTAAACCAGGGGCATCCAGGCCCTTTTCATGAACTGGGTTTCCTGCTGGGACTGGGGAGCTAGGTCCCATTGCCAGTCTGGTTAATGTCCCCCGCACAGATCCAAAGTGAAGGTGCAGGGCCAGACTCCTCACTGAGGTCAGTTGAGGTAGCTCCGTTGCTATGATTGAGCTGCACCAGTTTTTCCAGGATCTGACCCATGACCATAGAGCTCAGAACTGCCAGAGTCCTGCAGGGCAAGGAGATCCCTGAACAAAGTGCATGAGCAGTTAGTGCTGGGGGCTTCCCCTTCAGCCTCCCCTCCCTCGGTCTTGACCCTTAGCTAGAGAAAATGACCAGAAGTCTAAAGTGCAGACAATACTATCTTTTGGGGCTGTTTAAATGTGTGCAGTCAGGTAAATGCATAACTGCTGGTAATTTCAGCAGTTACACGTTTACACACAGGGAGCAATAGCTCCCACAGTGCCACCTGTCCCCTTCCCCCGCTGCCTCTGATACAGAGGCAGCAGCATGGGTGGATGGGAGAGGAGGCAGCTCCGGAGGAGTCAGTGTGCCCAGGGAGCTGGGCTTAAAAGCTAGCTCCCCCCATGCACCAGCTCCCTCCTGCACTGCTGCTCTGAGATAGAGCCAGCAGTACGGGGGCACTGCATGTAAGTTAACCTATGAGCCCATGTCTACACTATGAGGCTGTGTCGACATTGGCAAGATTTTGCTCAAAAACTTGCTGCCTGTCTATACTGGCCGCGAGTTCTTGCGCAAGAACTATGACGCTCCCGCTCAGGATAAGCCTTCTTGCGCAAGAACTATGACGCTCCCGCTCAGGATAAGCCTTCTTGCGCAAGAGGCCAGTGCAGACAGGCAACATGAATTTCTTGCGCAAGAAAGCCCGATGGATAAAATGGCCTTCAGAGCTTTCTTGTGCAAGAGCATCTACACTGGCACGGATGCTTTCAAACAAAAGCACATCTCCTGCGCCAAAGCACATGCCAGTGTAGACGCTCTCTTGTGCAAATACTCTAACGCAAAAACTCTTGTGTTAAAGAGAATTTGCGCAAAATCTTTCCAATATAGACGTAGCCTCACATCCCTAGTTCGTTTCCAGCAAACATTCTCAGCTCTTTTCTTCATCTGGAGGGGTTAGATTGGATCCGAACATTACGGATGGCCCCTGGCCCCTGTTCCTTCACAATTTTGTTGACAGCTGAGGTGCAGTGGCACAGGCCCCTCTTGCCTTTGCTGGGTTTGGATTTCTGTTCCTCAGCTAGAAGGGCTGTGGGGTAGGTGCCTCCTTGTCTGGGTAACCAGTCCAGATACTTGGGCAAAACAGCCCAAACACTTCCTGTCAGAACCCCTCACCATCTCTGGCAATGCTGACTTCTCTTTAGTAGCTTTTCCATCCTCTCCTCAACTGTTAAGGTTTCTCTCCAGCCTGTTCTGCCACTCTTCCCCCACCAGGGAAAGCTTTTTAAAAGGCCCAGGCAGCCTGAAATGAGATCAGCTGGCCCTAATTGATTTACAGCAGCCCCCTCTCAGCTGCTTCCACTCCACCTGTGATAAGGCTGGGTCAGCTGCTCCTTGCTGCCTTGAAGTAACCCTCTCCTCATTAGCTAGGACTCTGCTTTTTAGAGCTGCCTCCCCTGCAGGTTTGGGATGTGACTGGAGGCTTTGCAGGATTGCTGCTTAGCCAAAGAACAAGGTCTCAGATCATCACAGTGGCTGCGTCTAGACTGGCATGATTTTGTGGAAATACTTTTAACGGAAAAGTTTTTCCGTTAAAAGCATTTCCACAAAAGTGCATCTAGATTGGCACGGATGCTTTTGCGCAAAAGCATCCATGGCCAGTCTAGATGCGGTTTTGCGCAAGAAAGCCCCGATCTCCATTTTAGCCATCGGGGCTTTTTTGCGCAAAGCAGTTCTTCCCTGTCTACACTGGCCCTCTGGTGCAAGTATTCTTGTGCAAGAGGGCTTTTTCCCGAGCAGGAGCGTGAAAATATTTGCACAAGAAGCACTGATTTTGTACATTACAAAGTCAGTGCTCTTGCGCAAATTCAAGCGGCCAGTGTAGACAGCTGGCCAGTCTAGACGCACCCAGTGAGAGAAGGCTTATCCACAGGTAGACTTGGGATTTTGATTCCTTTTGTACCTCTGCAACTAGCCGAGTGAAAAGAACACAGCTAAATCCATAACACAGAGGCCTTTGCAGACAGGCCTGGCTAGCTGTATTCTAACAGCAGCTGACATAAGGGGCACGTTTAGCCCATGGCGCACACGTACTGGACAGAGCCTGACTGAGCCCTCCCCACAGTTTGCCTTTGCGGCTCACTTAAACAGCAACAACAGAAGCTGACCTGTGACCAAAGCTTTCTCTTGAGCTTTGCTTTTTGGAGGCTGCTTCTCTGTAGAACTCCCCCGATCCGTAGCATTAGTTCCCTCTGCCTCAGAGAGACCCTCCAGCCTTTTCCATGTCCTGGGTTAGACCCAACAGGACCTCCCTTGCCAAAGGAGGCAGCAGAGATACCCCAGTCTCTCTCCGGGGGTTCTGGCACCTGGCAAAAGAGCTTCTCATGCAGAGTCCTAGAGCCTGTTGCCCTGATGGTGCTGCACCACCCAGGAGCTCCCCCTGGTGGTAGCCAGGACTCCAGCAGGATGAGCTTCTCGTGCAGTCCTTGAACCCTGATCAGGGACGCTTCCTCCCTCCCCCCACTGCTGTCCTTGTTCCTGTCCCCGCCTGCCCTGCAGCACATGGGGAGTGGGCGACAGGTTTGCACTGATCTCTGTGGGTTTGTTTCCCTGCAGGAGGCTCCCTCTCCAACATCTATGCCATGAACGTGGCGCGGTACCAGCGCTTCCCGGACAGCAAGAGGACGGGGATCTGGGCGCTGCCGAGACTGGCAGTGTTTACTTCACAAGAGGTGCAGGCTGAGGTGTCCCCTTCACTTGCCACGACAGGAGCACAAGAAGAGGGGCTGGGTTTGTCTCCCTGCACGATGAGGCGCTGCAGTGTCCCCTCCCAGAGCATGGCCCACTTGTGCCCTCAGCCACTTGGCTTGTCCCATGTCCTTCTCCCCCATTTGGCCAGCCTGCCATAATAGCACATAGACCAGCAGAGGGAGCAGGGGCTTTTGGGGCCCTTATCAAGGAGAAAGCATTGCATTGTGGGATGGAGAGAGGTCCAGGATGCCCCGGTCCTGGATTCTGTCAGTGGTAAATGCTGGAGAGGTGTGGGAAGAGGAGAGGATCCGGATTGACAGTGCAGCTCAGGGAACATCAACCCAAGGCTTCTTGCTGTAACATTTTTCTGCTAATTTGGACAAGACCAAAAAGCCCATAATTGTTGTTACTTGTCAAAGCCCTTTGAACGCTCCTCTTACCAGCGTGCCAGGGAATCCGCTGCATCAGGTCTCCAGGCCGCCTGTGCTGGGGCCTTGGCGGAACAGCGCTGCAGGGCTGACGTATCACAGAACACACAGTCCAGGACCAAGTGGGGCACTCACTTTCTGCCGCCCTGGCCCCAGGGAGCCCTGTCAATTACATTTCCTCCTACCGCCAGGGAAAGAACCTAGGACCCTGCCGCCCAGCATGCACTTCTCTAACCCCTAGAGCCCACTCCCCTTCCAGAGCTCAGAAAAGAACACAGGACTCAATGCCCTTGCCCTTCACCAAATGACTGACTCCCCTCCAGAGGTGAGCTGGCCTGACTATCAGAAAGAGGAATGAGCAGGGCTGAATGTCGTGCAGCTGCTCCCTGTTTGGTTTCTTCATAATGATAATTAGCTGTTAGTTGTTAAGGGCAGCGTCTGGGCCTGTCCCATAGGCCTGGCTGATTGGCATTTGCATAGCATTTGGATGACAGCCGAGTGGCCCGTGCCCTGCAGTTTGGTTGGGGCTGGACCTTGGCAGGAGTCTGTGCTGATTCCCTCCCTTCCGCCTTCTCCCACAGAGCCACTACTCTGTCCAGAAGGGGGCAGCTTTCCTGGGCATTGGCACCGACAACATCTACCTGGTCAGCGTGGATGAGAGGTGAGCGCTCTCCGGGAATGCTTGTGACTTGGCACTGGTGCCATGGGCCTGAGCGTGCCTCTTGCACCCCTCCTGGCTGAAGCTGGACACTCCGGCAATCCGTGCTCCTGCCCTGCTGCCTACAGCAGCCCCTCCTGGGGTAGCTGAATGCTCCCCACCACCAAGGACAACCCCTCCCTTTCCTTCAGACTCTGTCTCTGAAGGAGGCCGGGGCAGCCGTGGCTGGGAGCTCCCAAAAGCCCTCACTCCTATGCAGGTCCCGTCAGTGACTTGCTGGGCTGAGAAGGGAGCAGAGTGGCTAAGAGCTGCTCCCGACGCTTCCCTTTGGCCACATGCATGGACTTGGGAGAAGATTCCCTCTCTACCCGTGTGGAGTCGGTCCCGCCAGGGCTCGTTTGTGCTCTCACCCTCAGGGGGAAAATGATACCTGCGGATCTGGAGAGACAGATCAACAAGGCAAAATCGGAGGTGAGTTTGGGGTAGGGGTCTGGCCTGTGGAGCAGGGAGCAGCCTGAGAGGACCTCCTCCCCACCCGGTAACACCGCAGCCCACCCACTGCCCCATTCCCTTCCAGGGCGCGTGTCCTTTCTTCGTCAACGCCACCTGTGGCACCACGGTGCTGGGAGCCTTCGACCCGCTGGTGGACGTGGCAGACGTGTGCAAGCGCCACGGGGCTTGGCTTCACGTGGATGTGAGTCCCCCAAGGGCCGAGCAGGGAAATGTGTCCAGGGAGCGAGGGAGGGCTCTGTCCCTGGGCACACACAACATTGGCAGAGACAGGGAGGGATGGGGCTAGGAGAGCAGATAGAGATCCTAGGAACCTCTGGTTCCCACAGCCTGGCTGCATAGACCCCTGCACTGCTGTATTCCTAACCTGCATGGCTTGTCTCCACTGCAGAATTCGCTGCTGCTGGAGTGGGAAGGGTCCTGGAAGCTCCCCCCGTCCACGCACACAGAGCTTTGCTCATGGTCAGTGCTAGTAACACCACTAGGGCTCAGGCTGAGGCTGACGTGAGCACAGCTGGTGCGCAATGCAACGTTCAAGAGCTGCTATGCCTCCAGTGCATCCCCCATCCCGGGCACTTGGACATCAGTTTGCTCATGGCATCTCTCTGGTCCCACATGCCTGGACTGGGGGTCACCTGCAAGTTCCCGTAAGCCAGTTTGGTGCCGGAACCAAGGGCTGCGTTTCTCTCCACGTGCACTGGGCCTCATGCAGAACCCGGGCCGGATGGTCAGGCTCTCCACCAAGGCAGGGGATCATAGATCTCACAGCAAAAGAAGAGGCCCTAGGCTGGGCTAGAGGGACCATCTTAGACAGGGTTCCCTTTGGCTGAGGGTGCCACAGGCCCCGGCTCAGGGGGTTTCACTCCCCACTGGCTAAAGTGCCGCTGTCTCTCCTTGGCAGGCTGCCTGGGGTGGGAGCGCTCTGCTGTCCAGAAAACACCGACATCTCCTGGACGGGATAGAGAGGTGGGTCTTGTCCCCAAACGGTGGCAGGGGGAGGGGGATTAAATGTCACGTTCCCAGCTTCATGAGAGTGGTGGATGGCAGAGCCCGTGAGCCCAGGCGAGGGGCTTCCTACACAGGCCTTTGATCAGGGTGACAAATGTCAAGCATAATGAACATAACATAAGAACGGCCGTACTGGGTCAGACCAAAGGTCCATCTAGCCCAGTAGCCTGTCTGCCGACAGTGGCAGCACCAGGTGCCCCAGAGAGGGTGGACCGAAGACAATGATCAAGCGATTTGTCTCCTGCCATCCCTCTCCAGCCTCTGACACACAGAGGCCAAGGACACCATTCCTACCCCCAGCTGACAGCCTTTTATGGACCTAACCTCCATGAATTTATCCAGCTTCTCTTTAAACTCTGTTATAGTCCTAGCCTTCACAGCCTCCTCTGGCAAGGAGTTCCACGGGTTGACTACACGCTGTGTGAAGAAGAACTTTCTTTTATTAGTTTTAAACCTGCTCCCCATTAATTTCATTTGGTGTCCTCTAGTTCTTCTATTATGGGAACTAATAAATAACTTTTCTTTATTCGCCCTCTCCACACAACTCATGATTTTATAGACCTCGATCATATCCCCCCTCAGTCTCCTCTTCTCTAAACTGAAAAGTCCCAGTCATTTTAACTTCTCGTCATATGGGACCTGTTCCAAACCCCTAATCATTTTAGTTGCCCTTTTCTGAACCCTTTCCAAGGCCAAAATATCTTTTTTGAGGTGAGGAGACCACATCTGTACACAGTATTCAAGCTGTGGGTGTACCATAGTTTTATACAGGGGAAGTAAGATATTCTGTCTTATTTTCTATCCCTTTCTTAATAAGTCCTTTGACTATTCTCTTCCACTATTTGATCTGAGGAAGTGGGTCTGGCCCACGAAAGCTCATCATCTACCATCTTGTTAGTCTTTAAAGTGCTACATAGTCCTGTATTTTGTTTTAATAATTCCTAGCATCCTATTTGCCTTTTTAACCGCCGCTGCACTCTGTGTGGAAGTTTTCAGAGAACTATCCATGATCCCTTTCCTGATTTGTCATAGCCAAATTAGCCCCCATCATACTGTACGTATAGTTGGGGTTATTTTTCCCGATGTGCATTACTTTACACTTATCCACATTAAATTTCATTTGCCATTTTGTTGCCCAATCACTCAGTTTGGTGAGATCTTTTTGGAGTCCCTCACAGTCTGCTTCTGTCTTGACTATCCTGAACAGTTTGGTATCATCTGCAAACTTTACCACCTCACTGCTTCCCCCTTTCTCCTGATCATTTATGAATAAGTTGAACAGGATTGGTCCCAGGATTGGTCCCATGAGAGTGGTAATGGGGTTGAGCCTCCCTGCAGCACAGTAGCTTGTGCCTGTGAGGCTCTGAAATTAGCACACCGTGATGTCGGTATTGGTGTGTGCAGCGAAAAGCCCCTTCCTTACACCTCTGGTAGCTGCCCACCACCTCCAACCCAGTGCACTCAGAGCCTTCCTTGCGCTCCCCAGCTCACCTGCCCTGGGCCTGGCCCAGCCGCTCTGGGTGTCTCACTGCATCTCTCTCCATTGCAGGGCGGATTCGGTGGCTTGGAACCCCCACAAGATGCTGATGACGGGTTTGCAGTGCTCCGCCTTCCTGCTCCGAGATAGCTCTGTAGGTCGCCAGGTCTTTACCGCCTCTCCCTCCCCTGCCCAGGCAGGTGCTTGGAGCCCTGCTGTGATGAATGCCATTACATGCTGTTGCCTCCTGCTGAAAGAGGCTGGGAATGAAGTAGCAGAGAGCTCCCCCCATAGCCAGTTGTCCTATACCACTCCCTGAAGCGCCTCCTACAGGGGGAGCCCAGGACTGCAGTAGTGTAAGCTCCCCCCACAGCCAGTAGTCTTGCCCCACTCCCTACAGCCCCCCCTGCTGGGAGAGACTGGGACTGGAGTAGCCCAGAGCTCTCTCCGCAGCCTGCCCCACTCCCTGCTGAAAACTGGGAAGTGGCGTTTTTGTGAACATCTAGATCCAATCCGGCTCCACCTGGTCTCCATAGCACCACTTTGTCCTTGCCTTCCTTGGGGCCCTGATGGTAACGTGCTGCTCCCCTCCCATTGCAGGGCTTGCTGCAGAGATGCTACTGCGCCAATGCCACCTACCTCTTCCAGACTGACAAGTTCTATGACATGGCCTACGACACGGGGGACAAGACTGTTCAGTGCGGCCGCAAGGTGGACTGCCTCAAGCTGTGGCTCATGTGGAAGGCCAATGGGACCGAGGGGCTGGAGAAGCGAGTGGACAGGGCCTTTGAGTTCACAAGGTAAAGAATGGGGGAGACCTGCGTACCCTGCCCGGCACGGGAGTGATGCTGCCTGATCCTCACACAGGGATGGTGTCTGGGGCTCAGTCGTTGTTTTACCCCCTCTCTCCCAACACCCACTGATTTCACTCAGAGCAGTGATCTCTTCGTCCTCTCTAGGTACCTGGCTGATGCGATGAAGGGAAGGGAAGGGTTCCTGCTGGTGACAGAGGTATGGCCCACCTGAAGCCGTTGCTACACTGCGGCTTGTTGGGAACATGCCCTTTTCCAAGGAATCAGGGAGAAGTTCCCGGACATTCCCCAAACCCTTGGGCTATGTCTACACTCGCAGCTTCTTGCGCAAGTATGGCCGTTCTTGCGCAAGAATCTGCAGAGCGTCCACACTGCCCGCCTGCTCTTGTGCAAGTAAATGTACAGTCCGGCGCGGTAAGAGAGTGCTCCTTGCGCAAGAGCTACGCTCTTTTCAACAGGTGTAAGCCCTCTTGTGCAAGTAAATTTACAGTACAGCGTGGTAAGAGAGCGCTCCTTGCGCAAGAGCCACGCTCTTTTCAACAGGTGTAAGCCCTCTTGTGCAAGTAAATTTACAGTCCGGCGCGGTAAGAGAGCTCCTTGCGCAAGAGCCACGCTCTTTTCAACAGGTGTAAGCCCTCTTGCGCAAGTAAATTTACAGTCCGGCGCGGTAAGAGGGGGCTCCTTGCACAAGAGCTACGCTCTTTTCAACAGGTGTAAGCCCTCTTGCGCAAGTAAATTTACAGTCCGGCGCGGTAAAAGAGCGCTCCTAGCGCAAGAGCTAGGCTCTTTTCAACAGGTGTAAGCCCTCTTGCGCAAGTAAATTTACAGTCCGGCGCGGTAAGAGGGGGCTCCTTGCACAAGAGCTACGCTCTTTTCAACAGGTGTAAGCCCTCTTGTGCAAGTAAATTTACAGTCCGGCGCGGTAAAAGAGCGCTCCTAGCGCAAGAGCTAGGCTCTTTTCAACAGGTGTAAGCCCTCTTGTGCAAGTAAATTTACAGTCCGGCGCGGTAAAAGAGCGCTCCTAGCGCAAGAGCTAGGCTCTTTTTAACAGGTGTAAGCCCTCTTGCGCAAGTAAATTTACAGTCCGGCGCGGTAAAAGAGCGCTCCTAGCGCAAGAGCTAGGCTCTTTTTAACAGGTGTAAGCCCTCTTGCGCAAGTAAATTTACAGTACGGCGCGGTAAAAGAGCGCTCCTAGCGCAAGAGCTAGGCTCTTTTCAACAGGTGTAAGCCCTCTTGTGCAAGTAAATGTACAGTCCGGCGTGGTAAGAGTGCTCCTTGCGCAAGAGCTACGCTCTTTTTAACAGGTGTAAGCCCTCTTGCGCAGGAGCTCTTCGCAAGAGGGCGGTGTGGACACTCGGCAGGGATTTCTTGCACAAGAAAGCCCTTTGGCTAAAATGGCCACCAGAGCTTTCTTGCGCAAGATAGTGTCCACGCTGCCATGGCTGCTCTTGTGCAAAAGCACAGCGTGCACATGGCAGTGTGGACGTTTTCTTGCGCAAGAAGCCGCGAGTGTAGACATAGCCTTCCTGATGGGTGTCCCCTTCCTTTTATGCACCTGCCAGGATGGTCACATTACTGACCCCAATGACTACGAGCGTGGGGTGTCAGTGCACTCTACCTGGTGAGGTAGGGTAGTCCCAGAGGGTGGGAATCAGATCTGAGTTCCATTCCTAGCCCTGCCGCTGACTTGCTCTGTGATGTTGGCCAGCCTCAGCTTTCCCCTTTGAAACAGCCTTAATTCACCACCAGGCTTCAGCCATTGGTACCTCTAAAGCAGGCAACGATGGCCAGGCCTAGGATGCCCAGTGCTTTCTCTTCAGTCCTTGCCATCTTCTGCTGACTTGCAGCCGCCTCTGGGACGGGTGGGCTGCTGCTTTCACTGTGATACGAGTTTGCTATCAATGAAATCCAATCGCTATGCACGGTCAAGGGGGGAGCAGGGTTGGACCCTCCCGGGATCCACAGGCTGCTCCTCCACTGCCGAGGTTTCGGGGGACAGTTCTGGACTCTCTGGGCAGCACAGCTGTAGGGGCGGGGCTCAGGTTGTTTCCTTACAGTGACCCCTTCTCCTTTCCCTTCCCCAGCCTGAGTTCATCAATCTGTGTTTCTGGTTTGTGCCAGCCAGCCTTCGGGGCAAGCAGGGCTGTGCCGATTACTGGGAGAGACTGGGAAAGGTGAGCGGAGGGGAGCTTGTTTCTGATGCTAGATACAGCATTGCTAGGTGGTAGCAAACTCCAAACTCCCCCCCCTCCCCCCCGAACTGGTGAAGAGAGTGTCTGTCTGTCCTCCGCCCACCCCAGCCATCTCTGCTAGCCAGGCAAGGCTATGAGCTGCTTCTCTAGCTTACTGTATACTGAGACCTCACTGTTTCTTTGTATCCAAGGGCCTAGATTTGTATCACACTGGCCACCATGGAGCCGGGCATTATCCACGACGGCCTTTCAAAGCATGCAGCACCCAGGGAGTCAGGCACCCAAATTCCATTGACACCTTTGAAAATCCAAGCTGGGGCACCTTCCAGCATCAGCCCCCCACACAACAGATGTACCCAGCCCGAGCATCCCTTTTTTAGGAAAGAATGTAACCCGTCCGGGTCTGCTCCCAAACCTGCCTTACACTAGTGCTGCAATTCTCCTGCGAGGTAAAACCGCTCGCTAGCTCCCACGGTGACCACACGCAGAGTCATTTTCCTCTCCCCAGCCCTGGGCCAAACTGACTCAAGTCAGTAGCGGCACTGGGCTCCCATTTCCTTTGGCACCTGCATGAAGCCTCCCTGCCCAGGAGTGACTACTCCCGCCACCGTCCTTCCGAGGGCTTTGCCCAGAGCTCCCACCTCTCAGGGCTCCCTGCCTGGGAGTCCCATCCCTGCTCAGAGGAATCCACCTTCTTTTTCCTAGACCTGCTTTTGCCTTGGGGCTACCTACCAGGTCTTCCACCCATCGGGTCCCCAGCTTCAGAGGCAGCTCCCCCCCAACTTAATCTCCTGAGACTCTTCCCCCAAGTGACTCCTGCCCACACATCGCTGCTCCTCTTTCCTCTGGGGCTCCTCTGCCTGCTGGCTCCTCAGCCAAACTGGGACTGGTATACTGGACCCTGCTCCTTTTTAAAGGGGCCAGTCACCACCCAGGCCTAAAACTCTGAGCTAGCTAGAGGGCTTGGTTTGGCCAGTGGAGGGGTCTATTTGATAGCCTAGGAGAAGGGTTAGAGGTTCGTAGCACAGCTGGGTAGCCACGGCTGAGTATGATGCTGAGTATTACATGTACTGCTCTGACTAGGTGGCCCCTGCTATCAAGGAGCGGATGATGAAGAAAGGGTCCATGATGGTGGGTTACCAACCCCTTGGCAGCAGGGTCAACTTCTTCCGCCAGGTCGTCACAAATCCCATGGTCACCAAGCAGGACCTGGACTTCTTCCTGGATGAGATCGAGAGACTGGGCAAAGACTTGTAGGGATCCTGCCTCCTGCACAGTAACAGTAGGACATCACATCCACTCTTGCCCAAAGTATCCTTCTCCACAGCCTCCAGCAATCACTGCTGTGACAACACAGGTCACCGGACTCAGGGGGGTTAAATCCCTAGTATGGTCAGTTACCAGCCTCTCCCACATGTCTCCAAACACATTCCACCAGAGGGGAACTCAGCAACTCCCTGTCTGCCTCCCCTGGGTCCTTGGGAGAGAAGGGACATTGAGAAGGCCCAGAAGAGAGTAACACCTGAGGGGACTGAAGATGATAGAAGCCTTTTTGAGAACATCAGCTTGCACATTTGGCGATGCCCTGAGACAGCTCCATTAAGGCTTCATGGGACAAGCTGGAAGAGGGTGCTTGGATACCAGAGGTGAACATTTCAGCACCACCCTGCAGGCAAGTAGAACATCACCCTGTGGTGCAATATGCCAGGGGCTGACACGTATGTCCAACACTCAGCTGACCACAGACGAACGGCCATTGCAGGACAATCCAGACGTAGTGTGGAGATGCCCCGAGCTCTGTGGAACTGGTGTAGAGCTCCACCTGGTTTGACTGGGGCTGCCTCTAAAGAGCCCTCTGATGTCAAACAGATCTGCCAAACACCACTTCACGAGCTGCTCCCAGGCGAGTGTGCTGTTCCTTTACTGTTCCTCATGCTGCCTTCTGCATTGCTCTGCTGGAAGCATTCATGCTTGGTCTAAGCACTTGATGTCAGTGTGCCTGGTAACTGCCCCCACACGCCTGCATTTCATAAGCAGCGTGGCAGTAAATGTTGGCGTTTGCTTTTACATTAGTCCACGTGTTTGTTAAATCACCATCACGGCCCAGGCGTGAATTCTGCTCCCCCATATCATATTGCACGAGCCTGCTAGGGAAAGTCACTCCGAGCGGGTGAAAGTTTGCAAGCTGGTGTTAAGGAGACTTTTGTTCTGGTGGTGGGCTTGGAAACTCATGCTCCAGAAAGCTTGCAACCTTGCCCACTGCTCCAGACAATCGGTAACGCAACTTACAGCAGGAGGCAGCATGGCCTGATGGTAAAAACTGCCCTGGGTTCTGTACCCAGCTCCCTCCTCCTCTCTCTCCATGGCTCTGAGGTCACTCCCTTCCCTGAGGTTGTTTCCTTGTCTGTGGAAGGAGGAAAATGATACCGAGCTGCTTTGAGACCTTTGTCTGAGAGCGGGTAAGAATGGCCACACGGGGTGAGACCAATGGTCCGTCTGCTCAGGAGCCGGTCTGCTGACAGCAGCCAATGCCAGGTGCCCCAGACAAAATGAACAAGACAGGGCATTCGAGGGATCCAGTCCCAGCTCGTGCCATCAGGAGTTGGGGATACCAGAGCATGGGGTTACATCCCTGTCCATCTTGGCTAATGCCATTGACGGACGTCTTCCGGGAGCTTCCCATTCTTTTTGGGTGTAGAACCCTTTTGGCCCTTGTCCCAGCTCCTGGGCACCATGACCTGACCTGCCCCCCCACAGCCAGTCTTCTGCCTCCCCCTTTCTGCTCTCTGGTAGCCTGCCCATGTGTGCCCAGGGCGGGGAGGATAGAGCCCCCTGCTGGCTGGTGCTTGGGCTCAACTCACAGCCAGAGTTTTCATGCTGGCAGTTCGACATGTGGGTTGAGGTGGGGAGCCAGAGCTTTAACTTGGCTTGAGGCCTCCTCTCCAGTGAGCCTTTTTAGAGCATGCTGAGAGCCAGCATTCACTCTGCCCCTGGGACCCAGCCACTGGGCCTGCCTGCTTTGAGACTGGCAGGGGCTGGGAAGGGACCCACACCACTCCCAGCACAAGACCCATCCTGGCGACTAAGTTACTTTGCTGTGTCAATGCTTGTGCAAGCTGGCTGCACACCAGGACTCACCTGGAATGCCAGCAGCACCGTGCCCCCACCCCAGGCACAGAGCTGGTACCGCTCCCCAACCTCATGATGGGCATGTCAGCACAGGCAGGGGGATGTCCTGATAGTGGGAGGTGGTGTGGCCGGAGTAGCCGGGTACCCAGCGGTGTGAGGCCCCAAAAGCAAAGCTTTGCTCGGGACTACTTTTTTAATCCTGCTCCCATCCTGACCCACAATACCCACTCCCAGCCACTCCTGCAAAAGCAGGGATGGGCAGTATTTTTTTGCCACGGGCCACTTCAGAAATATTTGACGTGGCCCCGGGCCACACTGGAAGGGGCGGGGCCTCAAGCGGAAGAGGTGAGGCCATGATACTTCCCTGCTTCCTCACCCACAGACCAGGACTGGTCTGGGGTTGGGGGAGTGTGTAAAGTCTTTGCCCCTCCCACAGGTTCCCCTACATGCTCATGCCCCTGGGGTGGGAGGAAACTTTGCGTGCTTCCCCCCACCCCCAGGCCCTGATTGACCTGGGGGTGGGGGAGTGTGCAAAGTCTCCTCTGCCCTGCAAGGAGCATGTGGCACTTAGAATCGCCGCATGCTCCTGGCATGGCAGAGGAAACTTTGTGTGCTTCGGGCCTGGGGCGTGGCAGGGCCTCTACAGGCCAGATCAACCTGCCAGATCTGGCCCGTGGAGGTCCTTTTGCCCACTCCTGTGCAAAAGCCATAGATCCCACAAACCCTGCAAGACAGACAGACTTCCCCAGGCTACTAATAAAAAACTAGTCGGTTAATATATAAAATGTAATTCAGATAAAAGTATAAAACAAATCTTGCTCAAAAGATGTAAAAAAGTTACTTGAACTGTGTCAACGCTGTGTCGACGCCTAAGACAGCAAATCTTTCTGTCCCGCTTAAATTTAAAAAGTGGGCCTTGCGCTGCCATTTTATTGCTGCCTCCGATCACAGGTATCCCCCTCCTCCACCGGCTTCTATCCATTCCTCCCACTCCTGCCCCGCTCCTTGGTTCCTTCCCTGGGCCATCCCAGGACCCCTGCTAGAGCTCACCCATTCCAGCTAACACCTGGTGACAGGCTGGAGAGGGGAAGCAGCCAGACACAGATCTGGAGCCTGCCTCAGTGGCATGTGAAGCTGCTGGCAGCGAAATGACTTTAAGGAAGTGCACCCAGCCCCTGAGCGTCTCCCCTCCCCTGCAAGGACTGTTATTGAGGAGTAAGGTTATTTTGAGGGAAGGATTTTCTCTTGAAATAACCCCGTTTGTTTCTCTCGAAATAACACTATTCCGCAATAGCGCCATAACACGATTATGCAAATGAGGAGCAGGATATTTAAATCCCTGCTTCATTTGCAATTTCGGGTGTCTGCATTTGCATTCCTCTCTCTCTCTCGAGGAATGAAGTGTAGACAGGTTTCCCTCCTCTGCATTGGGGGAAGGAGGCACGGAGAAGGATGGCAACCAGCATTTTCCAGCATGGCCATTGATTCCTGAGCACCACCCATGGCCTGGTTTCCAAGCGCCCTCCACTCTGGCTGAAATGAACAGGAGCAGTGGGTGCTTGTCCTCACTGCAAGCCAGGCAGACACCTCAAAACTAAAGCACCACTGACAACTGACTCAAGGGCCCCAGAGAACCCTGCCAGTTCCTACCTACAAGGGCACACCACCCCTGGACCAGGAGTTCTCAGTCTTCTTCTGAGCCCTCCTCTCCTCCCGCCATTCTATGGAAACTCCATGGCCCACCAGTGCCACAGCTCTTCTTCTGTTCATTAGAAGGTAGCAAGCAGGGCAACTCCGGATGCCCCACGCCAGAGGGGTCTCTGCCAACCTATGGGCTTACATTGCAGCAAGGGAGGTTTCGGTTGGACATTAGGAAAAACTTTCTAACTGTCAGGGTGGTAAACACTGGGATAAATTGCCTGGGCGTTGTGAAATCTTGATTGTTGAAGATATTAAAGAACAGGTACCGCTAGACAGACACCTGTCAGGGATGGTCTAGATGGCGCTGGGTCCTGCCGCGAGGGCAGGGGCCGGGCCTTGCTGACCTCTCAAGGTCCCTTCTAGTTCTAGGATTCTATATTGCTCAGGTATCAGCCCGAGAGGCGGGGCTCAGGGCCCCAGGCTTCAGCCCTGCACAGCAGGGCTTTAGCTTTCTGCCTTGGGCTCCAGAGGGTCTAACACTTGCCCTGCTTACAGCCCCTGGTCTAACCCCCCTGTGCCTCCCAGATCTCCTTAGGTGCTGCCTGCGTCCAGGAGGCACTCGAGGGCCTCAGGCTGGAGCACCGTGTCCTGGCAGAGGAGGGAGTGAAGGGCGCTGGCGCTGGCCCCCTGCCTTGCTTGTTTCCTCCACTCCAGGAGCATTTCGAAAGCTCGCATTGTGGCGTTGCGGGGGTTGTTCTCCTCGATCTGCTCCAGACAGTGCTTCTTCAGCCCCAGGAGCTCAATGCCGATCTGCTGCCAGGTCTTGCCCATTTTCCTTGCCAGCGTCATCAGCTGCTGCTCTGACACCAGACGCTGCTTCTCTGGGGAAGAGGGGGGGAGAGTCAGCCCAGAGACTGGCTACCCAGCCACATGGGAACCTGCCAGCGCGCCTGCCTCATTCTCCCCCACAGCACCCCCTGCTGGGACAGCCTGGCCTTGATGTAACTGGGAGCTCCCCATGGCCAGTGCTCCTGCCCTGCTCTCTACAGCATCTTGGTGAGTGAGACTGAGACTGGAGCAACCAGGAGCTTCCCTGACAGCCCCAGCTTCTGCCTCGCTTTGTATATTGCCCCCTGCCAGGAGAGGCCAGTCATGGAGCAGCTGGCTGTGTCACCCACAGCGAGTGCTCCTACCAGTGCTCAAGTTATGGGGTCTGTGGAGAGGACTGGGCCCCTTACTCCTTTTAGGGGCTCTCTCACTGTTCCCTTAGCTCTTACCTGGCCACCTCCTTTCCCCAACTCTGGAGAACTTGTTGCTGCCCTTCTCCTACAGTGCCCCCTGCGAGGAACGCTGAGGACAGCGTAGTGGGGGGCTCTCCATTCCCATCACTGAACTGCTCTGTAGCCGTGCTCCTTACCTTGTGCCCGCGGCTCCCTGGCTCCAGCGCCACTATTCACAGCTTCGCTGCAACTGGCATCATTGCTGCTGTTCCCAGCTTCTCCTGCCTGGAGCCAGCTGCCCTGGATCAGGTCCCGCCTGGGGATCTTGTGCAGCACCTGGTTGGTGAGGTCTAGTGCTTCCCTGGGGTACCTCTTCTCCAGCAGCTCAGCCACCCGAATACGGGAGGCACCGTCCAGCTTCCCAGATGGTATGTGGGGATCCGTGTCCACGCGGGACAGGCAAAACATGAACTTCTTGAACTCCTCATCATTCAGTTCCTCCAGGATGTGCAGCAGCTGCTCGACCATCGCCATCCTGGTACCTCACACTGGAGCCCCCCAAAGGGCTGACCTGTGGGGCCCCAAAACAAACTATTCGGGTGATTTGGGGTGACTGGGCAGAAAGGCTCCTGTTCAGTCTCTTCAAGGGACCTGTTCTCTCTGCCCCCCATGCATGGTACCCACAGGCCCCCACGGGGGGGCGGGGCTCGGGGCCAGGGGGCCGCACGGGGGGCGGGGCTCGAGGGGCGCACGGGGGGCGGGGCTCGGGGCCAGGGGGCCGCACGGGGGGGCGGGGCTCGGGGCCAGGGGGCTGCACGGGGGGGCGGGGCTCGGGGCCAGGGGGCCGCACGGGGGGGCGGGGCTCGAGGGGCGCACGGGGGGGCGGGGCTCGGGGCCCAGGGGGGGCCGCACGGGGGGCGGGGCTCGGGGCCAGGGGGCCGCACGGGGGGCGGGGCTCGAGGGGCGCACGGGGGGCGGGGCTCGAGGGGCGCACGGGGGGCGGGGCTCGGGGCCCAGGGGGGGCCGCACGAGGGGGCGGGGCTCGGGGCCAGGGGGCTGCACGGGGGGGCGGGGCTCGGGGCCAGGGGGGGCCGCACGGGGGGGCGGGGCTCGAGGGGCGCACGGGAGGCGGGGCTCGGGGCCCGGGGGGGGGCCGCACGGGGGGCGGGGCTCGGGGCCCGGGGGGGGCCGCACGGGGGGCGGGGCTCGGGGCTCGGGGCCAGGGGGCCGCACGGGGGGGCGGGACTCGGGGGGGGCCGCACGGGGGGCGGGGCCCGGGGGGCCGCACGGGGGGCGGGGCTCGGGGACTGACCAGAAGGAGGCGCCGCGTCCCGCTCTCCGGCCGCCGCTCTTCCTGGGGCCCGCGGCGCTCAGTGCGCACGCGCGAAGCCGCGCTCCGCCCTCCCATTGGCCGCTGCGAGCGGCAGTGGGGTATTCGAACAAGCCCCGCCCCCAGCTGCGCCCCGCCCCTGCCCGAAAGGCGGGGAAGCCGAGTCCCAGCCTAACGCCCCTCCCCCATAAGCCCTCGGCCCCGCCCCTGCTCCGGGGCTAACGGGCACGAGCCCCGGCTCAGACGCTGCAAGAACATTTCCCCGCACGGGGCGTTTCGCAGCGGCTCCGCGCGGGGCGGGGGGGCTGCACGGGACTCCCGGGCGGGGCGCTCCCCGCTGGAGAGCCGGGGGGAAAGAAACTTTGTTTGTTTTGTGGAAGTGCAGGAAACACACGCGCCGGGCGTCCCCCTGGGCTCGGCACTGGCCGCGCACCGGGCATCCCCCTGGGCCTGGCACTGGCCGCGCACCGGGCATCCCCCTGGGCTCGGCACTGGCCGCGCACCGGGCATCCCCCTGGGCTCGGCACTGGCCGCGCGCCGGGCGTCCCCCTGGGCCTGGCACTGGCCGCGCGCCGGGCGTCCCCCTGGGCCTGGCACTGGCCGCGCACCGGGCGTCCCCCTGGGCCGGGCACTGGCCGCGCACCGGGCGTCCCCCTGGGCCTGGCACTGGCCGCGCACCGGGCGTCCCCCTGGGCCGGGCACTGGCCGCGCACCGGGCATCCCCCTGGGCCTGGCACTGGCCGCGCACCGGGCGTCCCCCTGGGCCGGGCACTGGCCGCGCACCGGGCATCCCCCTGGGCTCGGCACTGGCCGCGCACCGGGCGTTCCTCTGGGCTTGGCACTGGCCGCGCGCCGGGCATCCCCCTGGGCTCGGCACTGGCCGCGCACCGGGCGTTCCTCTGGGCTTGGCACTGGCCGCGCGCCGGGCATCCCCCTGGGCTCGGCACTGGCCGCGCACCGGGCGTTCCTCTGGGCTTGGCACTGGCCGCGCGCCGGGCATCCCCCTGGGCTCGGCACTGGCCGCGCACCGGGCGTCCCTCTGGGCTTGGCACTGGCCGCGCGCCGGGCATCCCCCTGGGCTCGGCACTGGCCGCGCACCGGGCGTTCCTCTGGGCTTGGCACTGGCCGCGCACCGGGCGTCCCTCTGGGCTTGGCACTGGCCGCGCGCCGGGCGTCCCTCTGGGCTTGGCACTGGCCGCGCACCGGGCGTCCCTCTGGGCTTGGCACTGGCCGCGCACCGGGCATCCCCCTGGGCTCGGCACTGGCCGCGCACCGGGCATCCCCCTGGGCTCGGCGCTGGCCGCGCGCCGGGCATCCCCCTGGGCTGGGCACTGGCTGCGCGCCGGGCATCCCCCTGGGCCTGGCACTGGCTGCGCGCCGGGCGTCCCTCTGGGCTTGGCACTGGCCGCGCACCGGGCATCCCCCTGGGCTCGGCACTGGCTGCGCGCCGGGCGTCCCTCTGGGCTTGGCACTGGCCGCGCACCGGGCATCCCCCTGGGCTCGGCACTGGCCGCGCACCGGGCATCCCCCTGGGCTCGGCACTGGCCGCGCACCGGGCATCCCTCTGGGCTTGGCACTGGCCGCGCACCGGGCATCCCCCTGGGCTCGGCACTGGCCGCGCAGACTCGTAGGGCTGGAAGGGACCTGCCATAAGACAGGACACTGCAGGGCTACACGCACCTGTGAGCTCACCCAGCCTGGTAGTTCTAGTCTAGTGTTCTTCCCACTCTGTTCTCCCCTGTACACGGAAGGAAACGGGAGCTGGGGCAGGCACAGAGAGAGGGAGAGGGAGAGGAAACAGACAACAAATTCCACTTCAAAGCAATGAGAGATTAACACATTTGGAACCACACACAGTACAATGTCCATAACAATTGTTTGCATGTTTCCAAAAGCCTCTCGCTGAAAATATTGTAGTAGAAACAATTTGGTCAGTTCTGCTATGAATAGCGATGTGACTCACACACACCTCTCCTCCCCCACCCCATTTATAAACAGCAAGTCTTTGTCGACATGCAAAAGTTGCACCATTTTGGCTACAGTAGTGAAAACAGTACAGGCTACCTACCTGGTGTGATGCAGTTATAAGAATGCTTCTAGTACTACCTGCCCAGCTCTGATCAAGCACTTTTCATCGGAAGTTCACCCGGTGCTTTACAAAGGAGAGCACTATCATCATCCCCATTTTACAGAAGGGGGAACTGAGGCACAAGAAGACAGTGTCTTGCTCAAGGTCACCCAATGGTAAAGCTGGGAACAGAACCCAAGTCTCTCACGGCCTCATTTAATTCTTAGTCCACTACACCACACTGTAAGGGGAGGTAGCGCCACTGAGCTCTGGTACCTTTATACAATAAAAAGAGTCCACATGCGTACTGATAACAAAATCACCAGTGTCCCTGGTGCAGCTTGACTGCGAGCTCCTGTTAGCAAAGCCAGGCCCTGAGAGTGAAAGCCGGACTACAGGGGGAGGTGCCATCTCAGGTCCCTCCTGGCAGCCAGCTCAGGGTGGAGCTCACCTGGGTTTACTGTGACTTGCCCTCCTCGGCCATGTCTAGACTGCACTGCTTTCTCAGGGTACCGTAGATCCAAGGAATGTGTCCACTTTTTGAAATTTTTTTTGAAAAATTGGAGAGGCTCTTTCGCCATCCCTGGAAACCTCGCTCCACGAGGAATAAGGGATGTGTAGAAAGCGCATTTCTTTTGACATTTGGTACCGTGTAGATGCGCCAAATTTCAAAAGAGCCTCTTTAGAAAGTAAATTGGAAAAAGAGATGCAATTTGCATACTGCATTTTGTGTTCCTTTTTCCGATTTAACATTGCAGTGTAGACCTATCCTTAGCCGGCGCTGCCTTTTCATGGCAGGTGGGGCTTCAGGGGCAGGGTGGAAATGCTGCCTGCTCTCATGGGAAGGAGCCGTGCCTCGTTTCAGGGCTGGCACCCCCTGATTTCTAAGGTGAGAGAGTGCCAGAGTCTGGTTGATCCAGGGTGGAGCAGTAATCTGTTGACTCAGGCACCTTTGTGTGTGTGCAGAATTCCCCTGGGTGGCCTGTCCCCCCATTGGGGTGGATGGAGAGGACAGTGCAGCTGTAGGGAGTGGCTCCAGAGCTGAGCACGGCCCCTGCTGTGACTGTGACCCAGCTGCTTGGTGCTGATTCAGGTGTGGTGTCCAAGAACATTCCCTGTAGCTCCCTGGTGCACGGCTGCTGCTCATCCCAGCCCCGATGACTGCAGGGAGCCAGGCCCTGGCAATGCCCACAGCCTCCGGAGGGAGTGACCAAAGGCCCGGCCTGGCAGGAAAACGTGGTCCAATCCAATCCACTTTGGACATGCTGAGCAGGAAAAGAGCCAAAGGGAAGGAGAAGGACGTGTGTAGCTCTTGGTAGCTGGGGTCCGACGAGCTTGTGTGTAGCCGAGCGTCTCCCTGGCACGACGGGGAAGGCGGCACCCAGAGGGGCCCCTAGCTCTGGCAGGACCAGGAGCGTGGTGTCACCAGCCCCCACAATGTCTTCTGTAGAGAATCCCCAGAAATCCAGTTAGTGATGGAGCTGGACCCTGGTGCCCTGGGGGTGTCAGACTTGGGCAGGCGGAAGGGAGCAACTGAGTGACTGGGCCAGAAGGAAAGACCTGGGCATGGCCTGGCAGGATGGACCAACCACGCTTGCTAAAGTGACAGGCCCAGAAGGGCCATGGCCAGAGGGTGAGAGCGACAGGCTGGGTCCCCGGGGCCTAGAGAAGGAGGCTGCCAGTGACCCCCTGATGAGCATCTGGGGCAGCAGTTGGGTGAGATCTGGCCCCTGTGAGCAAGACCAGCCTCTGGCCCTGGGGCCCTCACCTGCTGGAGTGGGCAGTGGATCTGGGCGTACCACTCCTGGCAGTACAGGCACACCTGGATGCCCAGGCCCATGAAGAGGCAGGTCCACATGATGATGTTCCAGATCGGGCTCTTCCGCTTGTCGTTCAGCAGGAAGTTGAAGGTCACTAAGGGGAGAGCCAAGGGGAGGCTGGGCAGCGACTGCTCCATCTCACACTCCTTGTGCCTCCTGTCCCCACCCCGCCGGGGTCCCCCATCTCTGCCCACTCCCCATAGCCATCCACTGCCTCTTTCCACACAAGGCAAATCCCTTTCAGGCCACCCCATGAACAGCCTGGGAGCAAATCTTTGGGAACTGGGGCCTCCTCCCTCACTCAAGCAAACTCCTGTCAATCCCCTACAGCTCCAGCCACCCCCGGATGGTCACATCCCCCCTTCACAGGCACCCAGACGCTGTGGAGACGGGCGCAAAACCCCGAGGAAAAAACTCTGGTGGCTTGGTTTAGTCCTCGGGAGATCCCCACTCTTGGTCTAAAATAGTCTCATTCATTTCTACTGAGCGATCCCTGCTGGGAATCGGGCTGAGACCCAGCCTGTCCTCTCCTAGCTGTGACCGCCAGCGGCTGGATGGGGGATGGAGAAGCTGCTCGCGTCTGCCCCTTTCCCCTCGATGGCGCTCACCTCCGCAGATGGCAAAGAGGGTGAACATGACGGGGTAGAAGAAGCCGAAGCAGAGGGTGATGACGTATTCGTGGACGACGGCAGAAGTGATGAAGACGGACAGCATGGCTGCGACACGGGACTTCCCGCCAAAGAGCTGGCAAGCAGGACAAAGCCACTGACGCACCGAGCAGGGTCCCAGACCCCAGCTCCCCCAGGTCAGGAGCCCATCCCTGCCCCTCCTCTAGTCGGGGAGACCATTGCTCAGACGATGGCTTATTAACCTGCCTGGAACGTGTCTAGAGACACGGCACCCTTCCCCCAGCGCCGCACCATGGATCCCTCCCCTGCCAGGGGCCACCCCACAGGATGGAGACTGACCCTCCCGCTGCATCTGCCTCCCCAGCTTGCACCTCAGGACCATCTGTGGCTGCTCGCCCCCTACGCGGCCTGCGCCGGGACGCAGAGGAACGAGGATTCCGTCCGAGTCCCGGCACCAGCCTGTGTCAGCAGCAGTTCCCGTTTCACGGAGTCCGAGGGCAACACCTGGGCTAGCAAGCGCCCCCCTCCGTCAGGGCTGCTGGCCTGGGCCAGGCGCGGGACTGTGGGCGTCTGAGAACCCCTCGGTGGCCACAGACACAGCCACTAGCCAGAGGAACGTGCAGGAGCAGGAGATGCAGCTGCCTCTCATGCTGGCCTGATCAATCAAGCCACAAAGCCCCACCCCTCCACCCCCATCTGGTGATGGCGGCAGCACCCAACTGGTGCCAGGCCACGTACCCAGAACAGGTCCTGGTAGATGTAGTAGTAGAGCCAGTCGTGAACCACCACGTTCCACGTCCG
The DNA here is from genome assembly GCF_052426305.1 of Pelodiscus sinensis. NCBI lineage: Eukaryota > Metazoa > Chordata > Testudines > Trionychidae > Pelodiscus > Pelodiscus sinensis. The sequence goes on from NC_143082.1 coordinate 17,001,096, forward strand.
GTAGTAGGTGGCGAAGGAGGTGGAGTTCCACCAGTCCTGGGCACGCGGACAACGGGACGAGAGAGACGGGAGTAAGCCAGGGCCGAGTGTGCCCCAGCACCCAGCTGCCTGCCCACCCAGCGCAGCCCCTGAGGAGCCAGCTGGCCCTGGAGCTCGGGTGTCCCCCACCTCCTGCCCCTGGTGGGGCCGCCTGCTCAGAGGGCTGCCACCCATCCCCCCACAGGTGAGCCCAGACGGGCGTGGGCACTGCCAGCCAGCTCAGGCGCCCCCAGTCAGAGCCAGGGGAGCTGAGGCCTGTGGGCTTCCATGGGTCCCAAACCAGGGTGGGGGGCAGGGCTGGTACCCTCCTCGCTCACCTTGTAGAAGGCCCGGTCGGCAAAGCGCAGCATCTCGGCGAAGGCATTCAGCCAGCAGTGCAGGAAGGCGAAGAAGAACAGCAGCAGCAGGAAGGTCCCTGCAGTGGCGAGCAGGGAGAGGCAGGCAGGCCCGGGGCTGGGGCTGGCCAGCCTGGTCTCTGCTCTCCACCCCGGCTCAGTCTGTCACCCCGGGGCCCACTTCCCCCCTGCAGCAAAGGCCAGTCCCCATCACCGCAGCCTCGCCAGCCCCTGCCCCAGGCCCGAGAGGGCACTAGCTGTGCCTGCCAGTTAGTTAAAGCAGTGACCTCCCCCCGCTCCCTATGGCCCCACTCCAGCCCCCAGCTCCTCCCCACACCCAGCCGCACGAGGGCCCTCCCAGCTGCGCACGGCTGCCCCCATCTCCCCCAGGGTGGGGCGCGGAGGGGCCCTGCCATGTACCTGGCAGGGTGGCATTGAAGACGGACAGAACCAGGGCCTTGGTGCTGAAGGGCTGCTTGCTCATGTTGGTGAAGACGGGGATGCAGAGGCGCTCCAGGATGAAGTAGATGTAGAACAGGCAGCCCAGGAACTGCCGGGAGGACCCCGTCAGAGAGCTGCTCGGCTTGGGCCGGGGGCACACGCCTCTCCCAAAATGGCTGCCATGGGGGTATCTGAGCTAAAAGGCCACTGAGGCATGGGGAGCTCACACCTCCCCAGTGAGGCCCTCAGGTTTTGGCCCACTCCAGCCGCTTCTCCTCCAGCTCCCCCATTTCCTTAGGCAGGAAATTCGAATATTGACAGGGCACGCCAGGTTAGCCCCTCGAGGACTGAAATGCCTTCGCCTGCCCAAGCGACTGGGCTGCACGCCAGGGTAGCGGGGCCAAATGCAGGGCCTGTGTTAGATGGGGCAGACTAGAAGGCCAAGGGCCCTTCTGGCCTGAGATGCCCTGTGTGGTGGCGTGGCGGGTACCCCCCGACCCAGACTCCGCCAGCCAGTAGAAGGGGGGTTTATTGCTTCTGCGTGGCCCAGCACAACCCGGGTTCTATGTGAGCATCGGAGTGAGGGGGCAGGCAGCCTCCGACCCCTTGGGGCAGGGTCCACAGGCCCCCAAGCCCCCAGTACTCAGCTCAGTCTCTTCTCTTCATGTTTCCCAGCCAAGACTCTGACTCCCCAGCTCCCAGCCCTGCCCCCCAGCCAGGTGTTCGTCTCCTCCTCGCTTCCTTTGTCTCTCCCCTGGGAAGAGCCTTGTTACCTGCCCAGGCTGGGACCAGGTGTCTGGGCCAATCTCACGGCACAGCACAGCCAGGTGGGGACACCGGGTTACAGAGCAGCCCCCCCCTCCCCCCGCGTCACACCCTGAAACAATCTCTGAGGAGAGCGGCTGTTCTCACCTTGGCGAAGTTCTGAGCCACGTAGTTCCACCGGACAATGGGGGTCCTGGGAGAAGGGAGTCAGTCGGTGGCTGGAACTTCACTGAACCCCTCACCCTACCCCGTTCCCAGCATGCTCATCATGCCTGTGAGGAGAGGGCTGCCCTCAGGTATGGCTCCCTCTGCCCTCGGCACAGCCCCTCGGGAACCTGGCACCCCTGCTCCCTGCTCCAAGGGGCACAGCAGGCTCACCTGGGGTAGCTCTCCCTGTAGATCAGCGTTGGGCAGAACAGAAAATACAAGTACGTTGAAAACGCAGGTGGCTTCACCAGCCCTGGAAGGAGGAAGCAAGACGTGTGTGGCTAGGCTGCACCTGAAGGAAATGTTGGGGAAAGGCAGGAGGCACAGGCTGGCCCTGGGCCCTGGCAGGGAGGGGCACGGTCTGGCTTTGGGTACCAGCAGAGATGGGCCCTGCGATCTGAACGCACCATCTGGCAGCTTGGCATGGAGGATGCCGGGCCCGGTCTCCCGCAGGAATGAATGGCTTTTCATCAGGAACCGGATCTGGAAAGGAGGGAAGAGGGAGCTCTGCCATCAGTAGCTCATGCTCCTGACCCAGCTTGTACCCCAGAGAGCTCCAGTGGGTCTGGGGAGTCCCCGGCTTCCTGGGGATGGCGATACATGGACACTGGACCAAGAATGCAGCTTGCTCCCCCTGCAGCTCCAACATTCTCCCTTGTACCTTCTGCCCACATGCCACGCAGCCCTCGCCCAGCTGAAGCTGGGGCCCGTCGGGAAGGCAGGACGACTCGCTTTGTGGGGCGGTGTGCGAAGCCACATGCTCGCAGAGACTCCAGGCCCAAAGAAACAGCTGGTTGGAGACTGAGCCAGCAGGAGCCCGGGACAGCTGGCCAGCGGCTGCAGAACACAGGGGCCTCCCACCTCTACCTGCGCCAGGTCCAGCCTCCCCTGTGGCCCACCCCACGAAACTCACCTGCTCCAGGATGACAATGAATCTGGATGCGGGTGGGAGCTGGTGCTGAATCACCATGTAGACAGGGTAGAAGCCAAGCACAGCGGCATGGCAGGCCAGCAGCGCCCCCCAGAGGATGGCAGTGAAGAGGTGAGGGAAGCGCACAGTGCGGTAGAAGCCAGCCCACAGCTGCAAGGCCTTGTAGGGGACCAGCAGAGTGTGCAGGAACATGACCAGCCAGGCGAACAGCGCCGTGGGGAGACGCCCAAAGGCAAAGATGAAGAGGTCAAAGTTCAGGACTAAGCTGCAGGGGGAGAGGAGGATGACGGTGGACTCAGAGCTGACTCGTGGACCCTCCATGCTTCATGGGCCATATGGGCCCTCGTGGCCCTATGGCATTCCACTGGGAGTGTTCATGGCCCTATGGAGACTCGTGGCCCTATGGCATTCCACTAGGGGTGTTCATGGCCCTATGGAGACTCGTGGCCCTATGGCATTCCACTAGGGGTGTTCATGGCCCTATGGCATTCCGCTGGGAGTGTTCATGGCCCTATGGAGATGCGTGGCCCTATGGCATTCCACTGCGGGTGTTCATGGCCCTATGGAGACTCGTGGCCCTATGGCATTCCACTAGGGGTGTTCATGGCCCTATGGCATTCTGCTGGGAGTGTTCATGGCCCGATGGAGATGCGTGGCCCTATGGCATTCCACTGCGGGTGTTCATGGCCCTATGGCATTCCACTGCGGGTGTTCATGGCCCTATGGCATTCCGCTGGGAGTGTTCATGGCCTTATGGAGATGCGTGGCCCTATGGCATTCTGCTGGGAGTGTTCATGGCCCTATGGAGATGCGTGGCCCTATGGCATTCCGCTGGGAGTGTTCATGGCCCTATGGAGATGCATGGCCCTATGGCAGTCCACTGGGAGTGTTCATGGCCCTATGGAGATGCGTGGCCCTATGGCATTCCGCTGGGGGTGTTCATGGCCCTATGGCATTCCGCTGGGGGTGTTCATGGCCCTATGGCATTCCGCTGGGAGTGTTCATGGCCTTATGGAGATGCGTGGCCCTATGGCATTCCACTGGGAGTGTTCATGGCCCTATGGAGATGCGTGGCCCTATGGCATTCCACTGGGAGTGTTCATGGCCCTATGGAGATGCATGGCCCTATGGCATTCCGCTGGGAGTGTTCATGGCCCTATGGAGATGCGTGGCCCTATGGCATTCCACTGGGAGTGTTCATGGCCCTATGGAGATGCGTGGCCCTATGGCATTCCACTGGGAGTGTTCATGGCCCTATGGAGATGCGTGGCCCTATGGCATTCTGCTGGGAGTGTTCATGGCCCTATGGAGATGCGTGGCCCTATGGCATTCCACTGGGAGTGTTCATGGCCCTATGGAGATGCATGGCCCTATGGCATTCTGCTGGGAGTGTTCATGGCCCTATGGAGATGCGTGGCCCTATGGCATTCCACTAGGGGTGTTCATGGCCCTATGGAGATGCGTGGCCCTATGGCAGTCCACTGGGAGTGTTCATGGCCCTATGGAGATGCGTGGCCCTATGGCATTCCACTGGGAGTGTTCATGGCCCTATGGAGATGCATGGCCCTATGGCATTCCGCTGGGAGTGTTCATGGCCCTATGGAGATGCGTGGCCCTATGGCATTCCACTGGGAGTGTTCATGGCCCTATGGAGATGCGTGGCCCTATGGCATTCCACTGGGAGTGTTCATGGCCCTATGGAGATGCGTGGCCCTATGGCATTCTGCTGGGAGTGTTCATGGCCCTATGGAGATGCGTGGCCCTATGGCATTCCACTGGGAGTGTTCATGGCCCTATGGAGATGCGTGGCCCTATGGCATTCCACTGGGAGTGTTCATGGCCCTATGGAGATGCATGGCCCTATGGCATTCTGCTGGGAGTGTTCATGGCCCTATGGAGATGCGTGGCCCTATGGCATTCCACTGGGAGTGTTCATGGCCCTATGGAGATGCATGGCCCTATGGCATTCCGCTGGGAGTGTTCATGGCCCTATGGAGATGCGTGGCCCTATGGCATTCCACTGGGAGTGTTCATGGCCCTATGGAGATGCGTGGCCCTATGGCATTCCACTGGGAGTGTTCATGGCCCTATGGAGATGCGTGGCCCTATGGCATTCCACTGGGAGTGTTCATGGCCCTATGGAGATGCGTGGCCCTATGGCATTCTGCTGGGAGTGTTCATGGCCCTATGGAGATGCGTGGCCCTATGGCATTCCACTGGGAGTGTTCATGGCCCTATGGAGATGCATGGCCCTATGGCATTCCACTGGGAGTGTTCATGGCCCTATGGAGATGCATGGCCCTATGGCATTCTGCTGGGAGTGTTCATGGCCCTATGGAGATGCGTGGCCCTATGGCATTCCACTAGGGGTGTTCATGGCCCTATGGAGATGCGTGGCCCTATGGCAGTCCACTGGGAGTGTTCATGGCCCTATGGAGATGCGTGGCCCTATGGCATTCCACTGGGAGTGTTCATGGCCCTATGGAGATGCGTGGCCCTATGGCATTCCGCTGGGAGTGTTCATGGCCCTATGGAGATGCGTGGCCCTATGGCAGTCCACTGGGAGTGTTCATGGCCCTATGGAGATGCATGGCCCTATGGCAGTCCACTGGGAGTGTTCATGGCCCTATGGAGATGCGTGGCCCTATGGCATTCCACTAGGGGTGTTCATGGCCCTATGGAGATGCGTGGCCCTATGGCAGTCCACTGGGAGTGTTCATGGCCCTATGGAGATGCGTGGCCCTATGGCATTCCACTGGGAGTGTTCATGGCCCTATGGAGATGCGTGGCCCTATGGCATTCCGCTGGGAGTGTTCATGGCCCTATGGAGATGCGTGGCCCTATGGCAGTCCACTGGGAGTGTTCATGGCCCTATGGAGATGCATGGCCCTATGGCAGTCCACTGGGAGTGTTCATGGCCCTATGGAGATGCGTGGCCCTATGGCATTCCGCTGGGAGTGTTCATGGCCCTATGGAGATGCGTGGCCCTATGGCAGTCCACTGGGAGTGTTCATGGCCCTATGGAGATGCGTGGCCCTATGGCATTCCGCTGGGAGTGTTCATGGCCCTATGGAGATGCATGGCCCTATGGCATTCCGCTGGGGGTGTTCATGGCCCTATGGAGATGCGTGGCCCTATGGCATTCCGCTGGGGGTGTTCATGGCTCCACGAACCTTCACTAGAGATCTTTGTGTTCCTCTGTCCCTCTACTATTCACGGTCACTGACCTATGGCCAAAGCTATGGGCTTTCACAATCCATTGGGCACAGAGAAGTCTGCCCACGGCTCTCTCCCAGTGCTGCCTTGGGAAGCCCTCAGGCCAAGTATTCTCATTGTGCAGGGGATGGAGCCCAACTTACGTTCTTGTGGTTAACCCCCCCCCCCACACACACACACACCCTGCCCTTCTGCCCTCATTGTGGGATGGGCAGGGAGGAAGGGGTGATCCTAGAGGTGTCTCCTTCTTGTAAGTGCAAGCTGGACTGTGGGGCCCTGCGCATCTCCAAATCCCTCTCTAGAGCTTTGGGAGCAAAGGGTACCCCTGCCCCGCCCCCAGTCATACAAGGCCCTGATTGGTCAGGGCAGCGATCCCCCTCCAAAAACCTCCATTTACACAAAGCTGTGATTGGTCGAGGAAGGAATTCCCAACCCCCCCCCCCTCCCGGCCCAAAAGGCTGTGATTGGTTGGGGCAAGAGTCTTCCTGCCACCTCGCCCAATGGAACACTATGCTCTGATTGGTCAGGGCAGTGTCATCCTGGCCACACCCCCAGGTGCCTCAGGCTGTGATTGGTTGGGGCAGGGATCGCCTGCCGTACCTCCCTTGGTCGATGAAGTCCACGGCAATGGTGCTGAGGATGAAGATGCAGAGCACAGCAATAAACATGTGGTAGATGGTTCGGAAGTGCTCCACCTCCAGCAGCTCACTGGAAAAGAGCCAGGCTGGGCGGTCAGGGACTGCCCCACCCTCCACGCCTTCCTGCACTCAAGGCCCTTTCATGGCGGGGGGGGAGGGGGCTTCCAACTTCCATAGCAAAGCTGCTGGCAGACCATCATTCCCATTTCCCTCCAGGGGAAACTGAGGCACAGCGTGGCAAAGACTTGTCTGAGATCATGACACAGCCCTCATTTCCTCCAGACTCCTCCCCCCAACTCTAACCGCCAGCTGGGGATTCTCAGACTTCATTACCTCACAATAACAATTACTGCAGGATCGCGGGGGGGGGGGGGGGGGGGGACTGCCTGAGACCCACTGCCCCAGGAAGGGGGGACCAAACCCAAACCCCAAGAGCTTATCCCCAGGCTTTGGCTCCAGCAAGGCTAATGCCAGCCCTGGTGCCCCCATTACAATAGGGCCCTGATCCAGGCTGAGAACTGCTGCACTAGACACGCCCCCTTGGAGAGCTTGGACGAGAACCCAGGGCTCCGGACTCCCAGCCCCAGCGGCCTGGTCACTAGACTCATTCCCCTGCCAGCTGCTCCACTGAGCGCCCAGGGGAGCTCCTGACTGCGATGGTGCCAGTGTCCAGGGCTCTGGATGGAAGTCTGGGGCTGGATTACAGTGGGGGCATCAGGGGCTGCAGCCCCAGGCCCTGGGCTAAGCCTGGGGCTGGGATGGAGCCACTAAAGCACCTTTGCGCTGCCTGGCAAGGGAACCATTCCCTCTCCCTCCCCAGGGGGTGGTGCAAGGGACCACCTCTCCCCGGCCCACCAAATGGGAGCTGCACCTGGTAAGTGACCCAGTCGCCTGCCCCCTCCTTCTCTCCCTTCCAGACCCCTGCCCCTGCCTCCAGCCCGCTTCCGCACCCCCCTCCCGGACTCCCCACTCCCACCCCAGCCCTCTGCTGCACCCTCCCTCCCAGACCCAGACCCCCACCCCAGCCCTCTGCTGCACCCTCCCTCCCAGACCCAGACCCCCACCCCAGCCCTCTGCTGCACCCTCCCTCCCAGACCCAGACCCCCACCCCAGCCCTCTGCTGCACCCTCCCTCCCAGACCCAGACCCCCACCCCAGCCCTCTGCTGCACCCTCCCTCCCAGACCCAGACCCCCACCCCAGCCCTCTGCTGCACCCTCCTTCCCAGACCCAGACCCCCACCCCAGCCCTCTGCTGCACCCTCCTTCCCAGACCCAGACCCCCACCCCAGCCCTCTGCTGCACCCTCCCTCCCAGACCCCCACCCCAGCCCTCTGCTGCACCCTCCCTTTCAGACCCCATGCCCCCCACCCCAGCCCTCTGCTGCACCCTCCCTCCCAGACCCAGACCCCCACCCCAGCCCTCTGCTGCACCCTCCCTTCCAGACCCCATGCCCCCCACCCCCAGCTGCTCCCCAGCAATCCCCTCCTGCACATTGAACCCCTCATTTTTGGCCTACCCATGAGCCTAGGGGGTCCCACAGAATTGACTTGCTCCAGGCCCCCAGAAGTGTTTATCCAGCCCTGCATCTCAGCTGCATGTGCGGCCCCCTGTGCCAGGCTGGCACACATGGGCATCTTGGTGCAGTCCCTATCCACAGAGGCAGGGCCAAGTTGGGCCATACTCACTCGAGCAGAGACTGCCGGTCGACAAACACCTTCCGCTTCTTCAGCAGGGAGCCTCTCTCCCTACAGGGATCGAGTGGGGACTGGCATTAGACCTGGGTGAGCAACCCACACCCCCAAATTGGGGCTGCTTTCCTAGTGCACCTTTCACCCCAGGGCACTAGCCATCAGTGTCCCTGTGCAGCCACTCAGGAGAGATTCCAATGCCACCCACAGCTAGGTTTGTGTTTCTACTGGTGGTGCACATCTGCGCTTGCCTTGAGAAATTTATTCCACACATGGATGGAAAAAATCCATACATAGATGGCAAAGATTAGAGGGAACATTGTTGACCACCCCTTTCTAATCTGGTGCATACTCACCCCTGCTGACTACTGGATGGACCAGAAAAGCTCAGCTGTGTGTCACAAGCCTTGCACTGCTGATGGCTAATGGGGACTCTCCTGCAGGTCAAGCTGCAGGGGGCTGATTTTCTGGAGCAACAGGTTTCATGTCTGAGCACTAGCACTGAGCAGTAACCACAGACTGGGGAAGCAGTTCCACAGCTCTCTCCCCACACCCACTGCACTTCTAGGGAAGAGAGCAGCTGCCCACCATCCCCAAAATGGGTGGGCTGAAGATGTCTCTCGGGGGACGTAACTTAGAGCACTGGTTAACAGAGCAGTAGATGCTAGCAGTCCTGCTGCAATCACAGGCTGCACCCCAACAGGTGCACAAGCTTACTGAAGGGGAAACTGAGGCACGGAGGGGCCAGTGACTTGCCACCCATGATGCAGCAGGAATGAGACTAGCACCATTGTCCTGAGTCCCAGCCCAGCACCCTCATTACCAGGCCAGTCTATGGGTGACTCCACCTACCCAACGGGTGGAATCTGGGCCGCAGGTGGGAGGCACCCCAGCTTCTAAAACTGCCTTGTCAGTGCCCCAGCCCCTGCCACACCCCAGACACCCCAACTGGGTTAGGTGGGAGAATCCCAGGTTGGTTGGAGTCCAGGAAGGGGCTCCTTGAATCAGGGGGCTCCCCAGGGGGAGGGGCCACAGAGCTGGGGGGGTGTCATTTTGGGGGGTGGATCCCCCACCTGCTGCTCTCACCTGTCCTCTCTCTCCAGCCGGCCCTTTCTGGGGGGCTGAGGGTAGGACCGGGCAGCCTCCTGCACAGCCTTGTCCAGCAGGTCTGCGAGCTGCACCTGCATGTGCTCCAGCAGCCCCGACTTCACCTCCTGCCCGGAAAGAGGAGGGGGACACGAGGTGGGTGACTGGAGTATCCCAGCATGCACCTGGGAAGCACTTCTCCCCCCCCCCCCGACTGATTTCTCTCACCCTCATCCCAGCTGCCTCCCAGCAGCCCCCCTCAGGTCTGCCACGTGGTACCAGGGCCTGGGTGGGAGTGGGCTGGGACAGCGTCCCTGGAGGCGGCCTGCTCTGGTACCATCGGCATCCTCCCCTGGCCCCAGTCCCCCTCCACCGGCCCAGAGACGAGCTGCCTGAAGGGAAAGGCCCTCCTATGGGACCCTCCCTATTGCTCCTACCCTGGAAACCACCCCCTGCCCTCCTGCCCCGCACAACCCCCCCCTCCTGCCCTGGCAACCATCCCCCCCTGCTCTCCTGCCCTGGCAACCATCCCCCCCCCGCCCTCCTGCCCTGGCAACCATCCCCCCCTGCTCTCCTGCCCTGGCAACCATCCCCCCCCCGCTCTCCTGCCCTGGCAACCATCCCCCCCCGCTCTCCTGCCCTGGCAACCATCCCCCCGCTCTCCTGCCCTGGCAACCATCCCCCCCCCCCCGCCCTCCTGCCCTGGCAGCCACCCCCCCCCCTCCTGCCCTGGCAACCATCCCCCCCCCCCTCCTGCCCTGGCAACCATCCCCCCCCCGCTCTCCTGCCCTGCACAACCCCCTCTCCCCAGACGCAGGCGGAGTCCTGCCTTACCTCCATGTGGCTCCTCCATTGCATGAGGCTGGTGACACTGTCCAGTTGCTGGGTGTTCCCTGGGGTGGGAAGCAGGCGGTCGCATGTGAGTGACACGTCACCCGCTGGGTGGTGCCCCATGCACGGGGGTGATGTACAGCCAGGCTCCCGACAGAGCCAGTGGTGCCTGGGGGCACCTGTCCATGCCCACTCCTCCTCCCTACCCCCTTCCCCCACCCCCTCCCTTTCCTCCTCCGCCCGATCCCCTCCCCCACTCCTCCTTTCTATCCCCTTCCCCCCTCTGCCCCCTTCCCCCCCTTTCCTCCTCCTCCCGATCCCCTTCCCCCACCCCCTCCCTTTCCTCCTCCGCCCGATCCCCTCCCCCACTCCTCCTCCCTATCCCCTTCCCCCCTCTGCCCCCTTCCCCCCCTTTCCTCCTCCTCCCGATCCCCTTCCCCCACCCCCTCCCTTTCCTCCTCCGCCCGATCCCCTCCCCCACTCCTCCTTTCTATCCCCTCCCCCCACTCCTCCTCCCTATCCCCTTCCCCCCTCTACCCCCTTCCCCCACCCCCTCCCTTTCCTCCTCCGCCCGATCCCCTCCCCCACTCCTCCTTTCTATCCCCTCCCCCACTCCTCCTCTCTATCCCCTTCCCCCACCCCCTCCCTTTCCTCCTCCGCCCGATCCCCTCCCCCACTCCTCCTTTCTATCCCCTCCCCCCACTCCTCCTCCCTATCCCCTTCCCCCCTCTACCCCCTTCCCCCACCCCCTCCCTTTCCTCCTCCGCCCGATCCCCTCCCCCACTCCTCCTTTCTATCCCCTCCCCCCACTCCTCCTCCCTATCCCCTTCCCCCCTCTATCCCCTTCCCCCACCCCCTCCCTTTCCTCCTCCGCCCGATCCCCTCCCCCACTCCTCCTTTCTATCCCCTCCCCCCACTCCTCCTCCCTATCCCCTTCCCCCCTCTATCCCCTTCCCCCACCCCCTCCCTTTCCTCCTCCGCCCTATCCCCTCCCCCACTCCTCCTCTCTATCCCCTCTATCCCTCTCCTTCCTAGCCCCCTCCCTCACTCCTTCCTATCTCCCCCACTCCTGCTCCTCACCATTCAGCCCAGGAGCCTCCTCCTCTTCCTCCTGCCCTTGGCCCTCTCTCCTCCTCTGCCTGGCTCCTCCAGGGGCCTTCTGGCCTTGCTCCATGCTGGCCCGGGAGGGAATGGGACTGGGCCAGAGCTCCCATCCTCTTCCTCCCATGGGGCGGCCTCCCTCCCGGCTGAGCCCTGCCTGCACAGCTGTTTGGCAAGGGGGCTAAAGTCCTTGGAGGAGCTGTTGGGAGCCTTGGACCCTCCTTCCAGGGCTGATAAGATAAAGCCCCTATCTGGGCAGATAGCAGGGCCTATGGCTCCAACCTCTGCCCCCCCCCCCCCCCACACTTTGGGCACAGGACAGGGGAGCCGCAGCACAGGAGGAGCAGGCATGGGACTGGTACCTTTGCATCCCTACAGCCAGCACAGAGACGCTAAGGACCCCCCTTATTGTGGGTTGTTCCCTATCCCAGCATGCTTCCTGCTGGGTTCCCAGCGTCCTCCCCGAGGCTGTGTGGATCACCAGGAGGGAAGGAGCAGGCTGTGCTCCTGGGTAGCCGGCCCCCTGTGATCTCCCCTCTCCACTCCCTGCCTACACTCTGCTCTCCCTCCATGGGGGATGGGACAGGATCGTCACTGGGCATAGGGGCTCCCAGGAGGAAGAGGGTGTCACGGCTGCCTGGCAAGGGGCTCGTGACCAGTCAAACATCTTCCTGGCCAGCTCTTGGCTGCACAGGGGAGTTCCCTGCTGGTAGTCGGCCCGTCTGGCAGCCTTGGACTTCCTAGAAGGGCAAAGGTCTCCCGGATGCGAAGGGAACGTTGAGTCAAGTGGCCAGCTCTTCTCGGGGTGCCCAAGGCTCCACCTCTGCAGGGCTGAGTGTGTAGGCCCTGCAGCAACAGGGCTGCGGCTCTCTGGAGGAAGCTACATTCCCCCCCTTGCAAAAGGATTTGAACCCAATTTAGTGCCGATGCCAGACCCCAGTGGGCAGCCTCAAAGACAGAGGCCTCCAGCCAATTCTGGAGAAGGGTCCGACCGGGAAACTCTTCCCCTCCCCGGCTGTCCCTGAAGGGGCCCCCAGTGGGGACCGAAGATCTCGTCAGGGTTGGTTTCCCCTAAGCACATCCCATCACAGCCAGGCCTTGCTCCCGTGGAAGCAGGACTCCTCAGCTGGCTTTGATCTCCCTTGAGCCTCTGCCTCCTCTCGCCCAGAGGGGACCCACGGTGCACCATGGGAGATGCTGTCCAGCCCAGGAGATAAAAGAGACTTTTTTTTTGCATCCTCAGGCTCAAATGATGGCTCTGATTCTCTCCCACCTGGCCTCAGCTGCTCTGGGCAGATCTCAGCCACATTGTAAATAGGGATGTTAAATATCGGTTAATTGAATAGTCGATTAACCTCGTGAGTTAACCTTGGTTACCCGGCTAGTCTGTAGTCCCTGGGGTGGGGCTGGCAGCCAGTGCTCTCTGGCCCCACTCCCAAGGAGCCCCCTGCCACTTCGCAGAGGCAGCAATGCGGGTTGCCAGACGGGAGCGAGTCCACCAGGGGAGCCAATTTAAAAAGCGGCTCCCCTTGTGGACAAGTTGCCTGTGGCTCTGTGATACAAAGGCAGCAGCGCAGGCTGGTAGCAGCCCCAGTCTGGAGAGCAGGGGCTGAGCTGGACCCAGTGCAAGCCAGGCCTGAGCCAGGCTGCTGGCCAGCCTGCTAACACAATTACTGGCAAGGGGTAGGGGGAAATGTGTGTGATCTATTAGGCATTAACCTATGAGCTTTTGCTTATTGGTTAGTTGGTTCATCGACTGCACTGTGACATCCCTACTTGTAAGTGGCATCGTTAAACCAGGGTCTCCAACCTTTCTAACCATACGATCCCTTTTTTCAGTTTAAGTGCAATGGAAGATCTACCCCAAGGCCAAATACCCTTGTCCTGCTTCCTTCCCACCCCTTCTCTGAGGCCTCACCCTGCTCACTTCCTCCCCGAGCCTCATTCAGTTTCACCAGGCTGGGGTAGGGGATTGGGGTGCAGGCTCTGGTCTTGGGCCAAAGGGTTCAGAGTGTGGGAGGGGCTCCAGGCTTAGCCCAGGGTGGTGGATTGGGGTCCAGGAGGGGTGTCACGGTGCAAGCTCTGGGAAGGAGTTTGGGTGCAGAGGGACTCACCTCTGGGGCAGGAGGTTGGGGGCAGGAGGGGGTTCAGGGCTGGGACAGGGGTTCAGGAAGCAGGCTCTGGCAGGGCACCACTTAGCTGAGATGGCTTCCGGGTGCTGGAGCAGTGGGGTTAAGGCAGCTCACTCCAGCCCTGGCCCTGCACCACTGATGAAAGCAGATGGCATGTGCAGCAATGGCTCCATGGTGCCATGTGCTGCCCCTCATCCACTGGCCATGGTTCCCCATTACTGATCAATGGGAGCTGCAGGAGCGGTGTCTGCAGGCAGGGACCGCATGTGGAGCCCCCCTGCTCTGCCTTTCCAGGAGCAGCAGGGACGTGGCAGCCTCCAGGAGCAGCAGTTAGCACAGGGAGAATTCATGCAGCCACGCCAGGTTTGGCATTTGAGAACTCACTGCTCAAAGAATGAAACGGAAGTGTAAGAGAAATGCAGATGCTGAAACGCACCGAGCAGTCAGCCCCCAGATAGCCCTCTGCAAGCAGCCAGAGACGCACCCTCCCCGTGGACGTGCTGGCCAGACGGACAGACAGTGTGTGGGCGACAGAGATCTGCACTGCCGAGCTCCCTCCACCCCCGTCTCTGTGTGTGGAGATCAGGTACAGAAGTGGGGGCAGGGCAGACCTGTCCCCCTCCCCTCCACACCCTGCACAGCAAGCAGAACGCTCCTGGGGGACAGCTTCAAGGACCAGGGCAGGAGCATCATGACAGTGGGGGGAGGGGCAACCAAGTGCCAGCGCTCAATAGCTTCCTGGCCAGACCAGTCAGGATCCCGTCAGAGGCTCCAAGATCTACCAGTAGATCCCGATCCGCTGGCTGGTGACCACTGCGTTACCCAGAGGCTGCTGATGGACTCCAGGAAGCAGTCAGAGCCCCGGATGCGCCTTCCTCCCGTGGGATGAAGCGTGGCCAAAGTAAAGTAAGTAGCAGCAACTCCTCAGTACCAGCCTGGCCAAAGGGATGGTGGAGCGTCATGCCACGTGACCCTCAGAGACGCCCTGTCCCAAAGACAGGGAGTCAGCATGGACCTAGGCCAGTCTGTGGTACAGCATGCTGGCATTCCCGTAGCCAATGCCGCGATGCCAGCAAGAGGCCCTGACGCTCTCTGCCATCCGTCAAGGGGATCTAAGAGGTCCCGCTGGCTGTACCCTGGCCTAGCCGCAGATGCTGGGATGGGCCCATTGCCCCAGCTCAACAAGCCCTAAGGCGGGGTCTGGAGGCACGGGGGACATCTGGGGGCATGGAGGGTGCAGCAGAAAGATGGCGAACACCAGGCCTCCAAAAACCAGACTCGGCTTTATTGGAAATAAAAATATCCCAGAAGCATCCAGCGCTCGTCAGAGGGAGCAGGGAGTTAAAGGTGCCGCAGCGCAGTGACAGCAAAGTACAGCTGTGGGGTGGGGGAAGCCAACAACCTTGCCCCTCCTCCCCACTACAGCTACTAGTGCCCCAGCTCCCCACCACCAGCACCTAGCTGGCCGCAGGACTCTCCCCTCCAGGCTGGGGAGAGCCGGCAGCTGTTTTCCTTGGGTGGGGGGGGGGGGTAGTGGTGGAAGGGAACGGCTCAGGGGAAAGTGATGGAAGGAAAGTTGCTTGGCCCTTAGCCAACCCCCTTTTCCCTTCTCCCCTCCCCTTCCCTCTGCCCCTCTCCCAGCTTAACTGGTGCCCAACTGCAGCTCCGGGTGTGTGGACAGGTGGGGGTGCAGCTCCCAAGATTGGGGGTGCAGGAGTGAGCTCTTGCTGGCAGTTTCCAGCCTGTCCCCCAAAGCACCCCCAGGACCCAACATTAGTAGCACTCTTCCACCACCAGCTGCGTTCGTCCCCCACCCAGAGAAGCAGCTCACCTCCCCCAGTCCAACGGGGCACCCCACATTGGAGGAAATGAACTGGGGATTGGAAGCACCAGGGGATGCTGCAGCCCCCCAATAGCTTATTGAAAAACATCTTCACTAGCAGGCCCTAAAGCAGAGTCCCGGGGCCAGTGGCACACGCAGGGCTAGTCCCTGCTGCCTGAGCCCAGCCAGTCCAAAGGCGAGGGGCGCAGCGCTGAGGGGGCGCAGGAAAGGCAGCTACTGCGCAGTCCTCACTCGTGCCTCGCGCCACCTCAGCGCCCCGCCCGCACCGCCGCCCGTCTTGCCTCAGGCACCAAATGAGCTAGTTACGACTCTGAGTCCTGGCGTGTGGATGGGGCAGGCGGGGGAGGACACGGCCCCGGAGGGAGAGGCAGATCCGGGGCAGGGCAGCACCTCCCCACCACCTTCAGATCTGCTCCTCCCCATAGTCACGGTGCCATGTAATAAATTAAAGGCAAAAGCGTCTACGCCCTCGGGCTCTTCTTCCAGCAGCGTCTTTCAGGTGGAGCCCTCCAGCCCGCTCCTGCCCCCTCCCTCAGTCACTCCCGTTGGGCAGGCAGTGGGGGTTGCCCTCCAGCCCCCCTGAGCCAGCCAGCGGGTGACCCATCTTATCCACACACCAGCACTGGCCTCGCCGCTGTCCTTTGGATGCCCGGCACTGGAAGAGGAAAACAGGACAAAGGGGGTATGTGAGAGGACACACTCACGGGCTGATTGACAGCTTGCAGGGCATTTCCCATCCCTCCCCTGCTCCTGGACCCTGAAATTAAACCTGAGATCCCCTCAAAGACTGGGAAGATGTTTCTAGCTCCCAGGACTGCAGAGAAGAGCCAGAGATGGTACCTCGCAGCTTTGCCTCTAGCATCTCTCCGATGAGGAAACTGAGGCACAGGACAGGGCACCAACTTGCACAAGGTCCCAAGCAGTGCTGGGACTAGAACCTGAGTGTCTTGAGGCCCAGGCCCATACTGCACCCACAGGGCTGGGGTGTCCCCTGAAAGGAGGTGAACCCAGATGAGCAAAAGGACCTGTCTCAGGAGTGGGAGGGAGGTGCTTACATTCCCAGGCGGTATGGAGGTGGTAGTGCTGGGCCAGCCGGCCCCAGGCATAGGGCAGAGAGCGGGAGAAGACCCACACACTATCTGTAAGGGCAGCCCATGGGACATAGGTCTGACCAGGCTAGTGGCTGACGCCCCATTGGGCTGATGACCAGCCACTCCAACACTGTCTTGGCAGCTGTTCGCTGGCACCCCACCAACGCCCTGCACTTGGAGGCTCACTGCTCGGACCCCATCCAGACAGCGCAGCCCCTGGCCCGGCCCTCCCTGACCCCTACCTGTTTTTTCCTGTAGAAGCCTTTGGTGTCGCAGTTGGGGATGAAGATGTCCTCACCGCTCCGGTACAGCGGGGCCTTGAGCTCCAGCATGACGGTGGCCAGGTGCATGCGGCACGGAGCCTGCCAGGGGACCGGAGAGATTAGAAACCTCATGGGGGGACTCACTGGGTTCCCACAAACTTTCACAGCTGCCTCTTCTCCCGCCCCATTGCCCTGCCCCAGCCAGTCTAAGCATTGGGCTCTGCCCTCCCCTTTGCCTGCAGGGCCAACCAGCATGCCAGGGAGCTCCTGTCCCTGCAGCAGGAGTCCCCCAGCGCAGTGCCAGACTGGGGGTATGTCTACACTACCACCCTAGTTGGAACTAGTGTAGACATACCCTGGGGAACCATTTTTGGGCTACAGAACCAGTCCCAGGTGCGCTCAGAAGGGAGCACTGCAGGGCAGCAGCTGCCAACTACTCTGGTGCCAGCAGGAGGCACTGCAGCAGGGGGTGTAGCCACAGCCCACCCCACCCCCATCTCTGCTTTGCCTTTGCCCAGCTCTGCCAAAGTCTAGGGGTGGGCACGGGATTTGTCCTGTTCATCCCTTCCAGTGCTCCAGCCACGAGCCTGGTTGGGGGCTTGTCCTGCTCCTCCCTGGAGAGCATCATTGGTGCAAGGGGCTTGTGAGCCCCGAACCCTGCTCCCTGGCAGGAGAGTTCCTGGCAGGAGCGCTGGGCAGGCGCAATGGGACATGCCCCCACATCCCAACTCTGCTCCTCAGCAGAAGCACCGGGTGGGCACAGTGCTCCAGGGATTCCTTCCCATCCCATCCCACCCTCTCCAAGGCTGGTTGGTGGGAGGTGGCCCAATCTCTCCTGCTCCCCACCACCTCTCATCATTGCCCACGCATCTGGGCCCACCCAAGTGTCCCTTCTGGCCAGGTCACTGTGCAGCAGGATGCTGGCAGGGCCACCCAGGGGTTTCCTCTGCTGGCACTGGGTGCCAGGGCAGGAGATGCCCATGTCAGACTTCTGCAGGCATGTGCTTACCCTGGCCATGCCCTCGCCCCCACTCCCGCCCGCAACGCACCGTCTCCAGGTCCGGCTTGCCATTGCTGTTCAGTGAGATCTGGTGCAGCCGATCCTTGCTACCATTTGCCTCCGTCAGTGGCCCATGATGCTGGCGGGATAGAGGCTCCAGGGTGGGTTGGCTCAGCCTGCGACTCTCCTTCCAGCTCTCCCCTGGAGAGGAAAGGGAGACAAAGCCTGGGGTTCAGGCCTCAGTCTTCCATGCCCCCTCTTCCTGCTCTCTGACCTAGCCTGGGTAGCACAGGGGCCCCCGGCTGGTGCAGAGATCAGGCCCTTTGAGCTGCACAGCCTGGCCATTTGCTGCATCCTCACGTATTGGTACCCATGGCAGACACAGCCCTTCCTCCTTCCCCCTTCCAGGAGCTGTGGGGGGGGAGGGGGGAGGCAGGGGGAGGGCATAGGCCATTGCTTTCAGGAGCTACCACCAACTCCGAGTGTCATAGTGTCCTTGGACACTCAGGACCCAACATGTCTGGGCACCTGCGGCCCCTGTACTCTGCAGCTGGGTGGGCCATGGCCTTATGGGGCCCGGTGCCCAGAGTCCCGCAGCAGTTCCCAGGGTGGCATGCTGGGTACTAGGGGTCTGAAAACCCAGGAGGGGGAATCTTGCCTCTAAAATTGCTCTTTGCCAAGTGTCCCAGCAAATTTGTTCTCCCAGGGCCCAGGACAAACTGTCCTGTCCTGCACTTCCAAGCTCAGACACAGGGGGGAGCCAGAGCTCCTTGGATGGTGAGCAGGCCAGAGGGTTGGGTGACCTACAGATGGGCCTGGACACCCCTCTCCCCCATATCTAGCCACCTCCCACACAAAGATGGGCTCCCTCAGCACAGCAGCTGCTACAGAGTGAGTGGCACATGCCAGGAAGCAACGTGGGTGTCAGAAATAGGGGATGTTCTCCCCCCACTAGCCCCCTTGCATCTGCTACAGCCTCCTGGCTGCCTTTGCCCAAGGTGGAATTGCACAAGGCATCTCTGCCCTGGTGGGAAAAACCATCGCTTCATGTGGGGTAGAGCAAACAGCTGGATTCTGCCACTGCCCATGGCTGGGTCCCACTCCTCTCACCTTCCTCTTAAACATTTGTACCAGGGGTCTCTGACTAGGGCTCCCAGGTGCTAAGACTTGGTCACGGTAAGGTAGGCTCAAGACTTAGGCTTTTCCCCAAGTGTGAGGGTTGGGGGAGAGGGATTTTACTGGATCTCTTATTATGGAAGAGACTGGCATAAAACTGAGGTAGTTGCATTTAGAGCTCAAATCCAATAGCACAGACTCCAGCACCATCCATGAAAGGTGGCAGAGAAGTTGAAGTGCTTCTGATTACCCCGTCGGGAAGGGATGCTCCCCTGTGCTCATGCTGTTGCTCAGAAAGGTGGCTCTGATCTGCTCTGGTCTCCCAGCCAGGGCACCCCTGTTCCACCCTGCAGCTATCTCCCACAGCTGGGGTTTGTTACAAAGCAACAGATTCCATCTTCTGAGGATGCTGACTCACCAGCTAGAGCAATATCCTAAGCCCCAGATTAGCTCTGAGTAGCTCCCTGCACCCTGTCTGTTGCCACCTGACACCCCCATGCTGGCTCCTCTCTCTCTGGCCAAGGACAGGGGCTCGCCCCTGGTGCAAGAGAGCCAGGCTTTGAACCAGCCCCATTGGGACAGCTCAGTTCAGCCCCCATCTCCTGTACAGCAGTAATCCCTTCCCGTCTTCCTGCTGCCTGTGCCTCTTGGAGACCAACCCATGCTGGCAAATCTGAGTCCCTGCCAGCTGGGACCTTTGTCAGGCCCCCCCCCCCCCCTTCTTCACTGCACCCCCAGGCTTGGCTCAAGGCAGCAGCCTCCTTGGGAATGACGGGCAGGTAGCTAGATGGGGAGCTCTGTGGGGCAGGGGCCATGTGTCTGTTTGTACAGTACCTAGCACAGTGGGCGCCTGTCCTGTCTCACAGCTCGGGGCTGGGCCTGTGCCCCTTTCCAAGACAAGTGGTGGAGCCAGTGTCCTCGGTGTGTCTGGGGGGGGGGGGGGAATCGGGCTGGAGAAGGGCACCTGGTGCTTTGCCTGCAGAGGGCAAAGGAATGGGCTGGACGTGACCTTGGTGGGAGCATCCAGGGGCTATTGGCACCTCTCAATGGCTGGGGCAGGCCTGCCTGCCTATTGCCCCAGCAGTGGGAAGATTCCCCTGCCCCGATTCCCAGGGCGTGCCCAGGCCTCTGTCCTGCCAGGCACCCCCCAGCGGGCATCAAGCCAGCCCAGACAAGGGGCCCGACCCACTTCGAGCCTCCCCCATCAAGCCCCCTTTCCAAAGGGCCAGGGAGCCTGCCAGCTTCCCCACTGTCCGCCCGCCCCCCCAGGGGCCCCGCAGGGCCAGCTCAGCAGAAGGACCCATCCTCCCCCCAGCCCTTTCAGCCAAATCCCCCCGCACTCACCTGCCGGGGGCTCGGGGTCCGAGTGGCTGCGGCTGCCCTTCCTGCCCCCCACGGCCCGGCACACGCCCTTGCCGTGCAACAGGGCGTGCAAGGGGGCCCGCTCGCCGGCTCGCGGGATGCAGCGCAGGCCCCGCGCGCAGCTGGGCGTGTAGACCCCGCACGCTTCCCCCAGCGCCCGGGCGCAGCCTTTCTCCCCGCAAGCGTCCCACGGAGCCTTGGCGCTGTCGGGGGGAGCCGCCGCCTCCCTCTCGGGGGCCTGGCAGCCGGCCCAGGGGGCGCAGGCCGGGGGCGCCCCCTCCTCGCAGCTGGGGCACTGGCCCAGGGAGCCCCAGGACCCCGGAGCCAGCAGCAGCGCAGCCAGCAGCCAGCGGCCGGGGAGCATCGTGGCCGGCTGGGCAGGGAGGAGCCGGACCGTGCTGCGCCCCGGCGGCTCTGGGCTCCCGCCCCACGGCCTCCGCTTTAAATACCCTGCCCAGCCCACAACCTGCCGCCAGCGCTGGCCCCCAGAGCCAGGTGCCTGCAGCCTGGCATCCCCGGGGGGGGGGGGGGGCTGAGCGGTGCCCGGCTCCCCTTCTCCCCTTGCCCCGTCTACTCCCCCCTCTGCCAGGCCCCCCGGACACGCCCCCCGGCCGCTCCCACCCGCCCCCGCGGTTCGTTTCCAAATCCAATTGCCCCCTTTCTCGGACATTCCTGGGATTCTGGGGCCGGCGGAAGGGGGGTGGCCCGGAGCCCCCCGGAGCGGCAGAGCCTGGGAGAGGAAATGATTTAGGCCAGACGAATTGGAAAAGAAATAGACTCTCCCCACCGACACACGGCCCGAGGGCCCGCCGGCCTGCCTCGCCCCCGCCCAAGGGATCACCCCTTCCAACCCTACTCCCCTCCCGAGAGGCAGCTTCCTCCTACCGCCCCATTCCCAGGAGGGAGAGCCCACCTTCAGCTCCCCCTATTCCCAAGGGGGCCAGCTCCCAACTCCCCCCCATTCCCAGGAGGGAGAGCCCACCTTCAGCTCCCCCTATTCCCAAGGGGTCAGCTCCCATCTCCCCCATTCCCAGGAGGGAGAGCCCACCTTCAGCTCCCCCTATTCCCAAGGGGTCAGCTCCCATCTCCCCCATTCCCAGGAGGGAGAGCCCACCTTCAGCTCCCCCTATTCCCAAGGGGGCCAGCTCCCAACTCCCCCCCATTCCCAGGAGGGAGAGCCCACCTTCAGCTCCCCCTATTCCCAAGGGGTCAGCTCCCATCTCCCCCATTCCCAGGAGGGAGAGCCCACCTTCAGCTCCCCCTATTCCCAAGGGGGCCAGCTCCCAACTCCCCCCCATTCCCAGGAGGGAGAGCCCACCTTCAGCTCCCCCTATTCCCAAGGGGTCAGCTCCCATCTCCCCCATTCCCAGGAGGGAGAGCCCACCTTCAGCTCCCCCTATTCCCAAGGGGCCAGCTCCCATCTCCCCCATTCCCAGGAGGGAGAGCCCACCTTCAGCTCCCCCTATTCCCCAGGGGGCCAGCTCCCAGCTCCCCCCCATTCCCAGGAGGGAGAGCCCACCTTCAGCTCCCCCTATTCCCAAGGGGCCAGCTCCCATCCCCCCATTCCCAGGAGGGAGAGCCCACCTTCAGCTCCCCCTATTCCCAAGGGGCCAGCTCCCAACTCCCCCCATTCCCAGGAGGGAGAGCCCACCTTCAGCTCCCCCTATTCCCAAGGGGGCCAGCTCCCAACTCCCCCCCATTCCCAGGAGGGAGAGCCCACCTTCAGCTCCCCCTATT
This sequence comes from Pelodiscus sinensis, assembly GCF_052426305.1. Classification (NCBI taxonomy): domain Eukaryota; kingdom Metazoa; phylum Chordata; order Testudines; family Trionychidae; genus Pelodiscus; species Pelodiscus sinensis. The sequence continues at coordinate 17,022,918 of NC_143082.1, forward strand.
CCCAAGGGGTCAGCTCCCATCTCCCCCATTCCCAGGAGGGAGAGCCCACCTTCAGCTCCCCATATTCCCAAGGGGCCAGCTCCCATCTCCCCCATTCCCAGGAGGGAGAGCCCACCTTCAGCTCCCCCTATTCCCAAGGGGGCCAGCTCCCAACTCCCCCCCATTCCCAGGAGGGAGAGCCCACCTTCAGCTCCCCCTATTCCCAAGGGGTCAGCTCCCATCTCCCCCATTCCCAGGAGGGAGAGCCCACCTTCAGCTCCCCCTATTCCCAAGGGGCCAGCTCCCATCTCCCCCATTCCCAGGAGGGAGAGCCCACCTTCAGCTCCCCCTATTCCCCAGGGGGCCAGCTCCCATCCCCCCATTCCCAGGAGGGAGAGCCCACCTTCAGCTCCCCCTATTCCCAAGGGGGCCAGCTCCCAACTCCCCCCCATTCCCAGGAGGGAGAGCCCACCTTCAGCTCCCCCTATTCCCCAGGGGGCCAGCTCCCAGCTCCCCCCCATTCCCAGGAGGGAGAGCCCACCTTCAGCTCCCCCTATTCCCAAGGGGCCAGCTCCCATCCCCCCATTCCCAGGAGGGAGAGCCCACCTTCAGCTCCCCCTATTCCCAAGGGGTCAGCTCCCATCTCCCCCATTCCCAGGAGGGAGAGCCCACCTTCAGCTCCCCCTATTCCCAAGGGGCCAGCTCCCATCTCCCCCATTCCCAGGAGGGAGAGCCCACCTTCAGCTCCCCCTATTCCCAAGGGGGCCAGCTCCCAACTCCCCCCCATTCCCAGGAGGGAGAGCCCACCTTCAGCTCCCCCTATTCCCAAGGGGCCAGCTCCCAACTCCCCCCCATTCCCAGGAGGGAGAGCCCACCTTCAGCTCCCCCTATTCCCAAGGGGCCAGCTCCCCCCCCCCCATTCCCAGGAGGGAGAGCCCACCTTCAGCTCCCCCTATTCCCCAGGGGGCCAGCTCCCACCTCCCCCATTCCCAGGAGGGAGAGCCCACCTTCAGCTCCCCCTATTCCCAAGGGGCCAGCTCCCAACTCCCCCCCATTCCCAGGAGGGAGAGCCCACCTTCAGCTCCCCCTATTCCCCAGGGGGCCAGCTCCCAACTCCCCCCCATTCCCAGGAGGGAGAGCCCACCTTCAGCTCCCCCTATTCCCAAGGGGCCAGCTCCCATCCCCCCATTCCCAGGAGGGAGAGCCCACCTTCAGCTCCCCCTATTCCCAAGGGGGCCAGCTCCCAACTCCCCCCATTCCCAGGAGGGAGAGCCCACCTTCAGCTCCCCCTATTCCCAAGGGGCCAGCTCCCAACTCCCCCCCCATTCCCAGGAGGGAGAGCCCACCTTCAGCTCCCCCTATTCCCAAGGGGCCAGCTCCCAACTCCCCCCCATTCCCAGGAGGGAGAGCCCACCTTCAGCTCCCCCTATTCCCCAGGGGGCCAGCTCCCAACTCCCCCCCATTCCCAGGAGGGAGAGCCCACCTTCAGCTCCCCCTATTCCCAAGGGGCCAGCTCCCATCCCCCCATTCCCAGGAGGGAGAGCCCACCTTCAGCTCCCCCTATTCCCAAGGGGCCAGCTCCCAACTCCCCCCCATTCCCAGGAGGAAGAGCCCACCTTCAGCTCCCCCTATTCCCAAGGGGGCCAGCTCCCAACTCCCCCCCATTCCCAGGAGGGAGAGCCCACCTTCAGCTCCCCCTATTCCCCAGGGGGCCAGCTCCCACCTCCCCCCCCCATTCCCAGGAGGGAGAGCCCACCTTCAGCTCCCCCTATTCCCAAGGGGCCAGCTCCCAACTCCCCCCCATTCCCAGGAGGGAGAGCCCACCTTCAGCTCCCCCTATTCCCAAGGGGCCAGCTCCCAACTCCCCCCCATTCCCAGGAGGGAGAGCCCACCTTCAGCTCCCCCTATTCCCAAGGGGGCCAGCTCCCAACTCCCCCCCATTCCCAGGAGGGAGAGCCCACCTTCAGCTCCCCCTATTCCCAAGGGGCCAGCTCCCATCCCCCCATTCCCAGGAGGGAGAGCCCACCTTCAGCTCCCCCTATTCCCAAGGGGGCCAGCTCCCAACTCCCCCCCATTCCCAGGAGGGAGAGCCCACCTTCAGCTCCCCCTATTCCCAAGGGGCCAGCTCCCAACTCCCCCCCATTCCCAGGAGGGAGAGCCCACCTTCAGCTCCCCCTATTCCCAAGGGGCCAGCTCCCAACTCCCCCCCATTCCCAGGAGGGAGAGCCCACCTTCAGCTCCCCCTATTCCCAAGGGGCCAGCTCCCATCCCCCCATTCCCAGGAGGGAGAGCCCACCTTCAGCTCCCCCTATTCCTAAGGGGGCCAGCTCCCAACTCCCCCCCATTCCCAGGAGGGAGAGCCCACCTTCAGCTCCCCCTATTCCCAAGGGGCCAGCTCCCAACTCCCCCCCCCCATTCCCAGGAGGAAGAGCCCACCTTCAGCTCCCCCTATTCCCAAGGGGGCCAGCTCCCAACTCCCCCCTCCCATTCCCAGGAGGGAGAGCCCACCTTCAGTTCCCCCTATTCCCAACGGGGCCAGCTCCCAACTCCCCCCCATTCCCAGGAGGGAGAGCCCACCTTCAGCTCTCCCTATTCCCAAGGGGCCAGCTCCCAACTCCCCCCCATTCCCAGGAGGGAGAGCCCACCTTCAGCTCCCCCTATTCCCAAGGGGGCCAGCTCCCAACTCCCCCCCCCATTCCCAGGAGGGGGAGCCCATCTTCAGCTCCCCCTATTCCCAAGGGGGCCAGCTCCCAACTCCCCCCCCCATTCCCAGGAGGGAGAGCCCACCTTCAGCTCCCCCTATTCCCAAGGGGGACAGCTCCCAACTCCCCCCCCCCCATTCCCAGGAGGGAGAGCCCAACTTCAGCTTCCCCTATTCCCAAGGGGCCAGCTCCCATACCCCCATTCCCAGGAGGGAGAGCCCATCTTCAACACCCCCTATTCCCAAGGGACCAGCTCCCAGCTCCCTCCTCCCATTCCCAGGAGGGAGAGCCCAACTTCAGCTTCCCCTATTCCCAAGGGGCCAGCTCCCATCCCCCCATTCCCAGGAGGGAGAGCCCACCTTCAGCTCCCCCTATTCCCAAGGGGCCAGCTCCCAACTCCCCCCCATTCCCAGGAGGGAGAGCCCATCTTCAACTCCCCCTATTCCCAAGGGACCAGCTCCCAACTCCCCCCCATTCCCAGGAGGGAGAGCCCACCTTCAGCTCCCCCTATTCCCAAGGGGGCCAGCTCCCACCTCCCCCCCCCCATTCCCAGGAGGGAGAGCCCACCTTCAGCTCCCCCTATTCCCAAGGGGCCAGCTCCCAACTCCCCCCCATTCCCAGGAGGGAGAGCCCACCTTCAGCTCCCCCTATTCCCCAGGGGGCCAGCTCCCAACTCCCCCCCATTCCCAGGAGGGAGAGCCCACCTTCAGCTCCCCCTATTCCCAAGGGGCCAGCTCCCAACTCCCCCCCATTCCCAGGAGGGAGAGCCCACCTTCAGCTCCCCCTATTCCCAAGGGGGCCAGCTCCCACCCCCCCCATTCCCAGGAGGGAGAGCCCACCTTCAGCTCCCCCTATTCCCAAGGGGCCAGCTCCCATCTCCCCCCCATTCCCAGGAGGGAGAGCCCACCTTCAGCTCCCCCTATTCCCAAGGGGCCAGCTCCCATCTCCCCCATTCCCAGGAGGGAGAGCCCACCTTCAGCTCCCCCTATTCCCAAGGGGGCCAGCTCCCAACTCCCCCCCATTCCCAGGAGGGAGAGCCCACCTTCAGCTCCCCCTATTCCCAAGGGGGACAGCTCCCAACTCCCCCCCCCCCATTCCCAGGATGGCGAGCCCACCTTCAGTTCCCCCTATTCCCAAGGGGGCCAGCTCCCACCCCCCCCATTCCCAGGAAAGAGAGCCCACCTTCAGCTCCCCCTATTCCCAAGGGGCCAGCTCCCACCCCCCCCCCATTCCCAGGAAGGAGAGCCCATCTTCAACACCCCCTATTTCCAAGGGACCAGCTCCCAGCTCCCTCCTCCCATTCCCAGGAGGGAGAGCCCAACTTCAGCTTCCCCTATTCCCAAGGGGCCAGCTCCCATCCCCCTATTCCCAGAAGGGAGAGCCCATCTTCAACACCCCCTATTTCCAAGGGACCAGCTCCCAGCTCCCTCCTCCCATTCCCAGGAGGGAGAGCCCAACTTCAGCTTCCCCTATTCCCAAGGGGCCAGCTCCCATCCCCCCATTCCCAGGAGGGAGAGCCCATCTTCAACTCCCCCTATTCCCAAGGGACCAGCTCCCATCCCCCCCCATTCCCAGGAGGAAGAGCCCATCTTCAACTCCCCCTATTCCCAAGGGGGCCAGCTCCCATCTCCCCCCCCCCCCATTCCCAGGAGGAAGAGCCCATCTTCAACACCCCCTATTCCCAAGGGACCAGCTCCCAACTCCCCCCCCCATTCCCAGGAGGAAGAGCCCATCTTCAACACCCCCTATTCCCAAGGGACCAGCTCCCAACTCCCCCCTCCCATTCCCAGGAGGGAGAGCCCAACTTCAGCTTCCCCTAGTCCCAAGGGGCCAGGTCCCGTCTGCACTCCCTGTTCCCTCGAGGGAGAGCCCATTTTCATCCTCCCTAGACCCATTCTCAAATGGGAGAGGCCACCTCCATCTCCCCATTCCCACACGGGAACTCTCATCTCTCTCCCTTCTCTTCCCCCACCTCCCAATCTCCCTTCCAAGGATTCGGGTCTAATTCTCTTTGGAAGCCCCTCCACCCCCTCCGCCAGCCCAACCAAACAGAAACCACTTGTCTTAACCCAACCCCAAGGAAGCAAAACACAAACAACTTCCCTGTGCCCAATCCCTGATTTCCCCTCCCTTCCCTGGGGGCCCTGAGCTAGGATCATGAGCTTTTTTTTCTCTCTCTTCCTCCCTCAAAAGTACATTTTTTTCAGGGTCTGAATGAATATTATTGCCTTTGCATGGAGCCGAAATGCCTGGAATATTTCATGCTTCCAGCCCATCTCTGTTGTGTAATCCAATCGCTGAGCTATTTCCCTTCTCCTGTCTAATTCTTTCCTAAAACATAACGCATCATTTTTACTGCTGGCCTTTGTGTGCACAGTGCACAGTCTTAAAACAATGTACTTATTTGGCAGGCCAGCCCTACTGATTAGAGGGGGCACTCAGGCCTCCCAGGTTCTTGCCTAGTGGTTAGAACAGGAGGGATTAGGATTCAGGACTTCTGGGTTCCAGTCTCAGGCCTGGAGGGAGTATGGTTTGGGGGCTACAGGAAGGGAATGGGAGGCAGCATGCCAGAGCTTTGTTCCTGGCTCAGTGAGGAAGTGTGGTCCAGTGGCTAGAGCAGGGGACTGGGAATTAGAACTGCTAGAGTCTATGAACAGCCCTGCCACTGACTGTGTGGCCTTGACCAAGTCACTTTCTTTGCCTGTGCCTCTGTTTCCATGTCTGGATAGTGCTGATGAAATTACTTCCCTATCTCCCTACCTGGGTGTTAGTAACATCAGTAAAGATCTTTAGATGCTAGTGTTTCTTGGGAATTTTAGCCAGGCACCTGAGCCAGGGTTGCTGTGCTGGCTACTGCCTGCATTGCTATGAGCATTCTTCTTTCCTTGCCTCTGGTTTTCTTAATTAGCAAAATTAATAAGCTTTTTTTACCTTTTGCCAAAATCACAAAATACTGTTTTCTTTTGGATTCTGCTACTGCAAACCCTCATGGATTCCAAGCATGGGGTTCAGAGGGGCAGCCAGAAATTAGAATTACACAGCTTTCTGACCCAGTGTTTTGTACACCCAAATGCCTTCACAACCATCAACTGGTTAATCCTCCAAACCCTCCTGGGATGTAGGCAAGTCAGTATCATCAGCCCTATTTTATAGTTGGGGAAACAGAGGCACAGAGCCCTTAATGGCACTTGCCCAAGGTTGTAAGTCTATGATAGAGGAAGATGCCAAACTTGGTATCATCTCCCATGAAGCACTGTGCCTTTAGCAAACGCTTGTCTCTGGAGCTTGTGTGGAGAGGTGCCTGGGAAAATTGCATGCTTCATTTTCCTTTACATCAGCAGCACCTGGGTGACCCTGTTGTACAGGGTGCTGCACATGGGCAGTAGGAGACAGTCCCTGCCTTGCAGAGCTCGCAGTCTGGCAAGGCAGCACAGACAATGGAGGTGCCCTTATCTCCACCTTACAGACCAGCATGAAGGCAGAGAGAACCACAGTTACGACAACACTCTGGTGGATCCCAGCCTAGCATCGTAGCCACAAGACCCCGCCTCTTATCGGGGGGCAACAGAGTGGGGGTAGTAATTCCACTGAAGCCAGTAGTTACACAGGTGTGAGAAAGAACCCCACACACTGCCCCCCACAAACACACACACATACACGTCTGGGCCTAGTGGATTGAACACTGGGCTGGGACCCAGGTTCTAGTCCTAGCTCTACCCTGGTGAGTCATTCTCCCTGTTGGTGCCTCGGCTTATCCACTGGGCAAGGGAGAACAGGACCCTCCTTTGTAAAGCTCTATGGCTGAGAAGACCGAGGGGTTGCTTGCTGCAGGAGCTCCAGTCCCCCAAAGGGCTGAGGAGAGAAGAGCAGTGAATTAACTGTTTAAGTAGCTGTTGAACTTGCATTTGTACCACTCATATCCGGGGGTGTGGGACCTCTCCCTGGGAAGAAGTGGCTGTGGCAGATGTTTGCCACTGGGTGGCGCCCCTTAACCCAGTGCAGGGCAGCAGAGATGCCTTTCAAATGCAACCCAGAGCTTCAGGCAAAGTAGGTTTAGGAATGGGCAGGCCTCCTTGCTTTCTCCAGCCTGGAGCGGTGAGGGCAGAGAAGGGATCTGCTCAGAGTACAGGTGCTCAGTTGTTGTTTCAGGTCATCCGAGAGGTGCTGATTTCTGAGCAGGATTCGCACTGCAGCGCCCCGGGCACAGAGCCAAGCAGCTCTGGGAGGCTGCCCCAGGCATTCTTCGGCCATGCCTCTTGCTTTTCCCAAGATCCATCTCCTACCCCACTTGTAGCTCCCCAATTTCCAACCAGGATGCCCCAGGGCAGGATGTTAACCCCTTGGGGCTGATCTGTTTGCATTTGTCCATGATGTCCCAACAGGAAAAGAGGCAGATTTGTAGCTGGGAGCGAAATCAGCCCTGCGATCATCTTCCTGAGGGATGTGGGAATCTTTGAACCATGAAGTGAATAAAGTGATAGGGAATAGCCAGCATGGGTTTGTGAAGAACAAGTCATGCCAAACTAATCTGATAGCTTTCTTTGATAAGATAACGAGCCTTGTGGATAAGGGAGAAGCGGTGGATGTCATATACCTAGACTTTAGTAAGGCATTTGATACGGTCTCGCATGATATTCTTATTGATAAACTAGGCAAATATAACTTAGATAGGGCCACGATAAGGTGGGTGCATAATTGGCTGGATAACCGTAGTCAGAGAGTTGTTGTTAACGGTGCTAAATCCTGCTGGAAAGGGATAACAAGTGGAGTTCCGCAAGGGTCTGTTTTGGGACCCGTACTGTTCAATATCTTCATCAATGATGTAGATATTGGGATAGAGAGTACGCTTATTAAGTTTGCAGATGATACCAAACTGGGTGGGGTTGCGACTTCTTTGGAGGATAGGGACATAATTCAAAATGACCTTAGCAAGTTAGAGAAATGGTCAGAGGTAAACAGGATGAGGTTTAATAAAGAGAAATGCAAAGTGCTCCACTTAGGAAGGAACAATCAGTTCCATATATACAAGATGGGAAGCGACTGTCTAGGAAGGAGCATGGCGGAAAGGGATCTAGGGGTCATAGTGGACCACAAGTTGAATATGAGTCAACAGTGTGATGCTGTTGCAAAAAAAGCAAATATGATTCTAGGTTGTATCAACAGGTGTGTTGTAAGCAAAACTCGTGAAGTCATTCTGCCGCTCTACTCTGCACTAGTTAGGCCTCAGCTGGAGTACTGTGTCCAGTTCTGGGCGCCACATTTCAAGAAAGATGTGGAGAAATTGGAAAGGGTACAGAGAAGAGCGACAAGAATGATTAAAGGTTTAGAGAACATGACCTATGAAGCCAGGCTTCATGAACTGGGCTTGTTTAGTTTGGAAAGAAGAAGATTAAGGGGGGACATGATAGCGGTTTTCAAATATCTAAAAGGGTGTCACAAGGAGGAAGGAGAAAATTTGTTCCTCTTGGTTTCTGAGGACAGGACAAGGAGTAATGGGCTTAAAGTGCAGCAGGGGAGGTTTAGATTGGACATTAGGAAAAAATTCCTAACTGTCAGGGTGGTCAAATATTGGAATAAATTGCCAAGGGAGGTGGTGGAATCTCCCTCTCTGGAGATATTTAAGAACAGGTTAGATAGACATCTGTCAGGGATGGTGTAGACGGAGCTTGGTCCTGCCTTGAGGGCAGGGGGCTGGACTCGATGACCTCTCGAGGTCCCTTCCAGTCCTATTATTCTATGATTCTATGACTTATTGCTGTCACATGCTTTTGGGCTCAGCAGGTGACTTACACGGCACACGCTATGCTGAAGGTCAGATGATCTGTCTGTAGCGCTTACAGACTCTCTTTAAATGGGAGTGCTTCCTAATCTTCAATTGATTTAATTCTACATGACCCCTTGAGGCAGGGCAGCTATGCCCATGTTATCAATGTGGAAACCGAGGCATAGAGAGGGAAAGGCCCAGATCCTCAAAGATACTGAGGCAACCTACCTTCCACTGAAATCAATACGTTTGTGGATCTGAGCCCAAGTGATTTGCCGCAGGGAACAAAGAATTAGTGGCAGAGCAGAGGAACTTGGGTCTTGTCAGTTACAGGCTAGTGCACTAACCTCTGGACTGTCCCCAGCCCCTCCAGCAAGCCACAATGGTGTCCAACATGATCCGGATGGCCTAGACATAGATGATTCCTTTCAGCTTGAAGGTTTCCGTGACATCCATATAGGTGTTCAGTGGAGGGGCCTTAGGTTTACACCTCATGAGAGCAGAACTCTCCAGCAGCTCCTATCAGGGCACCGAATCAGGAAGGTAGGTTTCCCAACCAGGCCATAGCATTTAGAGAGGCCCAGGGCATGGGGAGGAGGAGCTGAGCATTCTTGACAACTTGGCCTTACTAGTGCTGTGACAAGGGGAAGGTCGGCCCCTCGGGACTCTAGGGAACAGAGCAGAGGAATGAGCCACTCTCAGCCGGGTGGTCGAGGCATCAGGATGACAAAGTGGGAGCTGGGACTCTGGGGTTCTATTGCCAGGAATTCCACTGGATTCAGCATGTCCTTTCATCTCCACCTGCTAGATGGGAATCAGAGTATGTGTCATAGGCCCTCTTCTGCTGCTGGAGACTCTTCTGTAGCTCCTGTTGGAGCAGGTGCATTCGAGTCCTGTCCCTGCTAATGCCGGGATGCCCTCGGTTTGACACAGCACCCTAGACTGGGAGCAATAATATAGTAAAGGATGATGCAACCCACAGAAACTCAGAATTTCCCCAAGCTGGGGAGCAGAGACTTTGCATTTCCCTTGCTAGCCAGGTCTCCCCTACACTGCCTGGCAATGAGGAGGGTACAAAGGGGTTCTGTTTCAGAACTTTGGCTTGGAGCCGTGCTGGGTGGGCTGGGGGAGTTGGAGAACCCAGTTTCACATCATCCTCACCAGCAGCTACTGCAGGGCATCAGGTGACCTGCCTGCTCTTGCCAATGCGGAGATTGGAACCGTGTTCTGCTTGGGTGCCCTGGCTGCTCTTCAGCCTGGAGGACTCACTGCAGTGCTCTGAAGGACACAAGGCTGCTCTACTGTCCCCTTCATCCTGCAGCAGAGCGAGTGACTGGACTGGCGCTGCTGGCTGGAGTGCCAGGCTGGCCATCAGCCAAGCAATGCTTGCACTAACAGGAGGAAGGGAACAAGCATGAAGCCAAGAGCCCTGGATTAGAGGAGAGAAGGACCTCAGACCCAGCATGGGAGGTGCTTGGGGGAGTTGGAAGTTACTCCAAGAAGGAATTTGGCCAGTGGTATAAAAATGGAAGATGGTGTTCAAATGCAGACATGTCCGGGATGACAAATGGAGGCAGCTTCCTCCTAGTGTCGAGCCCAGAGAGCTCAGCTGTAAGTGTGAGAGGACCCCTCCCAGCATGAGGCAGGGGAGATTTGGGGTTAGAAGGGTAGAGACTGTCCAGTTCAGGGTGGGGCAAAGGCCGTGGGCGGGCAGAGACCACCCCATCTAAGGCAGAGCAAGAGGGCTCTGGGGTTGAGAAGGGCAGATTTGCTTCGCATGGACAGGGTAGGGAGGCTCTGGGGCTGAGATAACCCTTTGTGGGGTGGGGCAGAGAGGCACTGGGGCTGTGTCTACACTGGCCACTTACTCCGGAAAATCAGCCGCTTTTCTGGAATAACTTGCCAGCTGTCTGCACTGGCCCCTTGAATTTCCAGAAAAGCACTGACGATCTACTGTAAAATCATCAGTGCTTTTCCGGAAAAACTATGCTGCTCCCGTTTGGGCAAAAGTCCTTTTCCGGAAAAGGGCCAGTGTAGACAGCACAGATTTCTTTTCCGCAAAAAAGCCCTGATTGCAAAAAATGACGATCGGGGCTTTTTTGCGGAAAAGCGTGTCTACATTGGCACGGATGCTTTTCTGGCAAAAGTATTTTTCCGGAAAAGCATCCTGCTAATGTAGACGCGCTTTTTCCGGAAATACTTATAACGGAAAACTGTTCCGTTTTAAGCATTTCCGGAAAAGGATGCCAGTGTAGACGTAGCCTGGGTGTTCAAGGGGAAGTCAGCAAAGTGATTCAAGTCATTTTCAGCCTGGCTCAGGCAGGGTTTCATAGAGTCTGGCCAGAGACCACTCTAAACCCTCTGACCTGGGTGTCAAGGGGGCAAAGGAGAAGAGAGGAGGGGCCCAAACCGTCTCATTCTTCTGAGTCTGGCTCAGCTGTAAGAGGAGAGCAGGGAGGAGCAGGCTGGTCACAGTGCCCATAGTTTGCAAGCTGCCAGGAACCTGTGGGGGGTGTCCCTTGGGCACTTTTCCCAGCCTCAGACCATAAGCCATGGCAGAGGGGGGAACCTTTCCCTGACTCCCTTGCTTAGAAACCTGCAGGGAGACTGAGCTGCAGAAAGCCAGGAGCTCTGAGCTGTCACACTGAGTGAGCAGGAGGGCTGGGCAGAATGAAACATCCCACCTGCAGGGGCCATTGGAATTTCAGTGCAGCTTGACACAACTTAGGGTGTGAACAGTCTCACAGGCACCCACTGGCAGCAGCAGGCTTCCCACTGAGCTGCTATCCTGCAGTCACTACTGAAGAGGAGATGCTGCTTTCTAGGACGGGTTCTTGAGTGAGACCTGCCCTAAGTCCTCTCATAATGCCACAGCCCATTTGGGCCACGGTAACAGGTTTTCTGCAGATGAAAGCCAGGGTCAATCATAGAACACAAGAACTGGAAGGGACTTCAAGAGACCATCAAGTCCAGTCCTTGCCCCCATGGCAGGACCAAGCACCATCTAGATCATCCCTGATAGATATCTGTTTAACCTGCTCTTAAATATCTCCAGTGAGAGATTCCACACAATCTCCTTACTTAGACAATGTATTCCAGTGTTTAACCACCCTGACAGTTAGGAAGTTTTTCCTAATGTCAAACCTAAACCTCCCTTGCTGCAGTTTAGGCCCACGGCCTCTGATGATAGGACAAGAAGCAAAGAACAAATTCCCCCCCCCCTCCTGTGACACCCTTTTAGAGATACCTGAAAACTCTATCATGCCCCCCCCCTTAGTCTTCTCTTCTTAAAACTAAACTAGCCCAATTCCTTTAGTCTTCCCTCACAGCTCATGTTTTCTAGACCTTTAATCATTTTTGTTGCTCTTCTTTGGACCTTCCCCAATTCTCCACATCTTTCTTGAAATGTAGTGCCCAGAACTGGACACAATACTCCAGTTGAGACCTAATCAGTACAGAGTAGAGCAGAATGACTTCGCGTCTCTTGCTCACAACACTCGTTAATACATCCCAGAATCATGTTTGCTTTTTTTGCAATAGTGTCAAACTGTTGACTCGTATTTAGTTTGTGGTCCACTATGACCCCTAGATTCCTTTCTGCCGTACTCCTTCCTAGACAGTCGCTTCCCCTTCTGTATGTGTGAAATGGATTGTTCCTTCCTAAGTGGAGTACTTTGCATTTGTCCTTATTAAACTTCATCCTAGTTACCTCAGATCATTTCTCCAGTTTGTCCAGATCATTTTGTATTATGACCCTGTCCGCCAAAGCAGTTGCAACCCCTCCCAGCTTGGTGTCATCAGCAAACTTAAGAAACACGCTCTCTCTGTCAAGTATCAGGGGTAGCCGTGTTAGTCTGGAGGAGTCCTGTGGCACCTCATAGACTAACAGATGTATTGGAGCATAAGCTTCTGTGGGCAAAGACCCACTTGTCAGATGCGAGTCGAGCCAAATCGCTGATGAAGACATTGAACAGGATGGATCCTAAAACAGACACCCCACCCCCCCTCCGGTGATGCCCTGCCAGCAAGCAGGGTAGGGTGTGACACTGCAGCCCTCGCCCGGCACCCCACGCAGCGGGGGGTTCAGCCCCCCCCGGCACCCCACACAGCAGGGGGTTCAGCCCCCCCCGGCCCCCCACGCAGCGGGGGGTTCAGCCCCCCCCGGCCCCCCACGCAGCGGGGCTCAGCCCCCCCCGGCCCCCCACGCAGCGGGGGGGTTCAGCCCCCCCCGGCCCCCCACGCAGCGGGGCTCAGCCACCCCCCCGGCACCCCACGCAGCGGGGGGTTCAGCCCCCCCCGGCACCCCACACAGCAGGGGGTTCAGCCACCCCCCCGGCACCCCACGCAGCGGGGGGTTCAGCCCCCCCCCCCCGGCACCCCACGCAGCGGGGGGTTCAGCCACCCCCCCCGGCCCCCCACGCAGCGGGGGGGTTCAGCCACCCCCCCCCCCCCCCCGGCCCCCCACGCAGCGGGGGGGTTCAGCCACCCCCGGCCCCCCACGCAGCGGGGCTCAGCCCCCCCCGGCACCCCACGCAGCGGGGCTCAGCTCCCGGCTCCACGCGCTCTTTCCTCTCCGCCAGGCTGCCGGCAGCCCAGGACCGCATTTAGCCCCACCCTGCTTTTACGTCATAACCGCGCGCCCGAGCTACGCGTCGTCACCCGCAGCGCGGCTCCGGAGCCGCACGAGTCACATGATCTTCTCGTGCTCCCGCCCAAGTCTTCGATTGGTGTGTCTCACTGTCCGTCAAAGTGCAGCACTCGCGGATTGGCTGAACTGGCTGTCGGGGCGCAGGGGGAGGCGGGAGAGCGAGAGCCGGCCGGTGGGTGGGTGGGTACCCGGATGTGAGGTGGCGGCGGAGCCGGTTGGGAGACAAGCGCGGGAGCGGCCCATGGAGGGAGAGGACGGGCCTGGCTGGGTAATGGGGGGGGTGGGGCGGGGGGGGGGGGGGGGTACTCGGGGCGGGGGGAGGAGGAGGAGGAGTAGGGGCGGGGCTGGGGATGACGGGGAGGGGTGGCGGGGGGGTACTCGGGGCGGGGGGAGGAGGAGGAGGAGTAGGGGCGGGGCTGGGGATGACGGGGAGGGGTGGCGGGGGGGTACTCGGGGCGGGGGGAGGAGGAGGAGGAGTAGGGGCGGGGCTGGGGATGACGGGGAGGGGTGGCGGGGGGGTACTCGGGGCGGGGGGAGGAGGAGTAGGGGCGGGGCTGGGGATGACGGGGAGGGGTGGCGGGGGGGTACTCGGGGCGGGGGGAGGAGGAGTGGGGGCTGGGGATGACGGGGAGGGGGTGGCTGGGGGGTACTCGGGGCGGGGGGAGGAGGAGTGGGGGGGGGCGGGGAGGGGGGGCTGGGGATGGGGCGGGGGGAGGAGGAGTGGGGGCGGGGAGGGGGAGGGGTGGCGGGGGGGTACTCGGGGCGGGGGGAGGAGGAGTAGGGGCGGGGCTGGGGATGACGGGGAGGGGTGGCTGGGGGGTACTCGGGGCGGGGGGAGGAGGAGTAGGGGCGGGGCAGGGGGTGGGGATGACGGGGAGGGGGTGGCTCGGGGGTACTCGGGGCGGGGGGAGGAGGAGTAGGGGCGGGGCTGGGGATGATGGGGAGGGGTGGCTGGGGGGTACTCGGGGCGGGGGGAGGAGGAGTAGGGGCAGGCCTAGGGGTAACAGGAGGGGATTCCTGGGGGGATACTCAGGGCAGGGGGTGATCGGGAGAGGGTAGCTGAGGGTATTCTTAGGGTAGTTGAGGTTGAGGAGCAGGATAAGAGTGGAAGAAAGGTACCCTTGATCGGGGAGGGAGGGATACCAGGGGGATTGCTGGGGGAGTGGGAAGTAGAAGGACAGGCATGGCGGAAAGGGGCCCTAGGCTCTTGGCAGGTTGAGGGGAAGTGATACCTGGGGTGAAAGCAGGGGAGATACTCCTCCACCTCACCTGCCTAGGGGTATAAGGGCAGAGGGAGGGGATATCTGGGGGGCCAAACTTAGGGTAGGTGGGGTGGTGGAGGACGATAAGGATGAAGATAGGGGAAGGGATTAGAAGGAGGGAGCTGCCAGGGGAGGTGGGGTGTGGGATTGGCGAAGGGGGTAAGGCCTTGGATCTAAGGTAAGGGAGATACCCGTGGTGGGTGAGGAAAGGACTGACTAGTTGTGGGGTGAACGCAAGTGTCTCCGAGGGTAAGGGGGGTCCGTCCGAGTAAGTCAAAGGGAGGGGTTGCCCATTAGGATTGGATGGATGCACAGGGTGGCTTAGGAGAAGGGATAAGGACTTGTTGAGGTATGTTCTAGGGTGGTATGGGGTGATGCCTATGTTTTCTTGGTTGAGGGGAAGTGAATGTGGCAGGTCCTTTGTGAGTTGGTATCCAGTTGTAGATGGGCAGATGGCAGCGGGTACCTGGTAGCAGTAGGGCTGGCTGTAGCCACAGATGTCCTTCTTGGGAAGCCTGCCTCAGTCCCCTAAGCTCTGTGGGTGTCAGGTAGTGGTCCAGAAATCAAGGGAGGAGAGATGGTTGGGATAGGGAGAGGCTGGGGACTAGGCAAGAGCTGAGGGAATGGGGACATTTTTGACATCAGGACTCAGAAGGCCCTTAGTTATAGCTTTATGTTTGCATTTCCTTCACTGCTGCTCATGCTTTCATAGGCCCCGTCACTTCCAAGCCCTTGGAAGAGGCCAGATCCCCCCATAAAATAGCCAAGTAACATATTTTATCCGTCCTTGATTGTAAGCACCTGTCTTTGAAGCATTGATTGTAGGCGCTACTACATTGATATTAATAATGCTTCATGTAGCACCAGAAGCCTGATGGGTGCTTTCCAGCCCAAAGCAAAAGTTGTGTTTCAGATGGGTACAGCTTAGGTTTTGAAAAGCAGTGTTTCCAAAGGGGGGCAGTGATTTGGGGTACCTTCATTTGGTTTTGTGGCCCTGGTGTTCAGAGGTGTTGAAAAAAAAAAACCCAGATCCTGCTGACTTTGGTTGTAGATACAAATGCTGAAAATCCCTAAAAATCAGGACCAAGATATGGCACTCCAGTTGAGGCTCCTGAAACCACTGGTATCTTTTGAAAATGTTATCCTGAATGACTGCAAATGGCCCTTTGTTGTACATATTAATGTTGTGTAGGTTTGACCAAGCAATACTGGAGATTAAAGTAGCAGAGGCACCTGTAAAGTACAGCTGTGCTCATCTGTGTCCCATTTGGCTCCCTTCTGACTCCAGGGGAAAAGAGAAAGCGCTTTACCCCGCTGCCAAACATAGGGTTTTGACTTGTGCATGGAGGCTATTTCCTTCTCTTCTCCTCTCCAGTGCTACTTTCCAGGAAAAACAGCTCCAGTATCTCCTGCTGCTGTTAGTGATTCCCCCCCCCCTCCTCCACAGCAGGCAGAATGAAACTGACATGAGGCTGATCAGTTTAATGAGTACTATTCTAAACAGTAGTCATGAAACTGACCAATATCCTGTCAATGCTGCTGCTTCTTGGGTAAGTGCTAAGCAGCAACAGAGGCACTGCTCTGTCAGTTTGCAAGCGAAGGCCTGGTCTCCACTTCTAACTTGTACCAGCATAGCAAAGGTTGTCTGCGGGATGGGGTTTCTATGCTGATAGAATTTCTTCTCCTGGTGGAATATGCTGCTATGCTAGCATGGCCATGCTCATGAAGTTGGGTTGGCATAGGTTCTGGAGTGTAGACATCAGTCCATGATGCCAGCCTCTGTCATCTTTTCTGCATTTTCAAACAAGTGCCTCTATGCTTTGTCCCATTCTGCTTCAGAGGTGCTCCCTGTAAACATTCCCAAGCTACTTCATTGTCCTCCTAAAAGCTCTGCTTTGCCATGGCGCCTGTACAAAGCTTAGCAAGGGTTTGCCAAAATGTTGCCCAATGTGTTGATTGATATTGTTTCTTCGGGCTCCCATCTGTCTGTAGCCATGTGTGATTTCTTGCCCTTTGCTTAGATTGTAAGCTCTCTGGGGCAGGTGATTGTCTTTTGTACAGCACCTAGTACAATGGGGGTCCTGGTCCATGAGTGAGCATCCAAAGTGCTACAAGAATACAAATAATAGTAATATAGTGCCATTCCAGCAAAGCAGAAAGTCAGTTGTCATCTCTGGTCTGGGAGCAGACTAAGGATGTTAAATATTGGGTAATTGACTCATCAGATAGTAGATGCATTTTGCATTGACTATTTGGTTAGTCAATAGGGGGCCTCTGCCTTCAAGTATAGCAACAGCCCTAGGGCTATGCTACACTTCAAAGGTGAAAGTGCCAGGTGGCACCTGGTCGGGCTGCATGCAGCTTTTCAAAGCAGCAGCACTGCGTGGAGCCAGGGGTCTGGCCCCAGGCTTCAAGCAGCACTGCTGCTTTGAAATAACCACTTTCTCCCCCTCCCTTGCTGCCTCTATCTGATAGAGGCAGTGAGGGAGGGAGATAGTCAACTAGTCACTATCTGATAAGTTTGCTTATAGGATAGTCGACTAGACCTTCATATCCCTGGAGCAGAATCCCTGTTAGTTAGCGATAGAAATGTAGCCGTGTTAGTCTGGGGTAGTTGAAGCAAAATGCAGGACAATGTAGCACTTTAAAGACTAACAAGATGGTTTATTAGATGATGAGCTTTCGTGGGCCAGACCCACTTCCTCAGATCAAATAGTGGAAGAAAGTAGTCACAACCATATATACCAAAGGATACAATTTAAAAAAAATGAACAAATATGAAAAGGACAAATCACATTGCAGAACAGAAGGGGGATGCGGGGGGGGGGGGGTGGGAAGGGGGAGGAAGGAAGGTAAGTGTCTGTGAATTGCTGATATTAAAAGTAGGGAGAGTGGGATGTTTGTGAGTTAATGGTATTACAGGTGATAATTGGGGAAACTGTCTTGGTAATGGGTGAGAAAGTTCAAAGACTTGTTAAGTCCTTGTTGGTAAGTGTCGAATTTTAACATGAATGACAGTTCAGAGGATTCCCTTTCAAGTGCAGATGTAAAAGGTCTTTGTAGCAGAATGCAGGTGGCTAAGTCATTTAGAGAGTGTCCTTTCTGGTTAAAGTGGCAAGAAACTGTTTTCTCTTTGTGATCTTGTCTGATATCTGTTTTGTGGGCATTAATCCTTTGGCGAAGTGTCTGAGATGTTTGTCCAATGTACATAGCAGACGGACACTTTCGGCACATGATAGCGTAGATTATATTTCTGGATGCGCAGGAATATGTGTTCTTGATCTTATAACTCACTTGGTTAGGTCCAATAATGGTATCAGCAGAATGAATATGTGGACAAAGCTGGCAACGGGGTTTGTTGCAAGGGAAGGTACCAGGATTGGTATTAGTGTGGTATGTCCTGTTAGTTAGCCTTTGTCTCTTGCCTCTTTCCTACACTTTGAGACTTGCCACACTGCACGTGCTGTGTGACTCCCAGCCACCCTGCGTTAGCTTGGGAAATGGTATTACTGACTCTCTGGATGCTATCTTGCCTCCGGGTATAGTCTGTCATCTTATCTCTTTGTCAGTTTCTGTCTTAATGGGTAGTAATCAAGGAAGCCTAGGATTGGGAGTCAAAGTTCCTGGGTCCTTCCCTCCGGATGGGAGTGGGAGCTTAGAGGTTGCAGCAGGATCTGGGAGGCAGAGCTCTTGGATTTTCTCCCTGTCTCTGTTGCTGACTTGTGTATCATTGGGCAAGTCACTGCCTTGCTCTGTGCCTCAGTTTACCCATAGAACAGGATAATACTTAGGAAGTCTTGCACTGCCTGTCTGACTCCCAGGCCCAAAGAATAACATTGCAGTTCAAACAGCGGTTTTCCAGGCATTGGATGTAGGAGGATCAATGTAGGAAATACAGTACATGCTGTTTCTGTCTGTCAGTGGTTTGAGAAGTCTGGTTTTTCCAGGCTCCTCTGATATCTAGCTAATGCCTTGTGGTTGTCTTGGCTTTTCAGGTGCAAAGAGACTCTAGGGTCTTATTCCAGCTGCTGTATGTGCTATGTAGCTGACTTCTTACCCTTTTCCTTTCAATAGGGTGACTCTCACAGCTATAATGGATGACTTGAATCTGCACTACCGGTTCCTGAACTGGAGGAGGAGGATCCGAGAGATCCGTGAGGTGCGAGCAGTCCGCTATCAGGAGAGATTCAAACACATTCTTGTCGACGGGGACACACTTAGGTAACTGGTTGAACAGGCAAACTGGAAAGTGAACATAGAGCAAGGAGCATCCTGGCACAGGGAAGGGGTCCATTATGGCTAGGGATGTAAAATCCTTTTAAATCAGTTAACCGGTTAAAATTTACATTTAACTGGTTAACCAATAAAGCGGGATGCGCAGGTGGGGCATCTGGCCTGGCTAGAGCAGCCTCCAGCCCCACAGGGCTGCTGGCTTGCGGCCTGTGGTGCTGCTTAACCAGTTACTGGTAAACATCACTCAGTAAGGGTGATGGTAACGGATTACCTGTTCGACATCCCTATTTGTGGCCTGGTATTGTCTTGTTCTGCCTCTGCAACTAGGGACTGCAGCATAAAGTGAAATTGGTGAACTCTCTGAAGTGCTTTAGAGCTCAGATTGATTCTTTCTCTGCTCTAGACGGGTTGGATGGGCACTGCAACCTGAATGTCATCAGTGAGTAGTGCAGCACCCTGGGGTTATGTCAGTGAGTTGAGACAAGGTCGGAGCTTGAAAAGACACATCGGTTCATTGTCTCCACCCCCTCCTTCATCCAGGGTTGCTGGTTAGGCTGTGGCTGTACATAACGTATATTGTCCTGTGCTTTATAATGTTGAATGTCCCAAGGGACAACGCTTCCATAGAGGAGATGGATGCTTTTGTGGTTCTGTTCTTGGCATCTACCTGAGGCAATCCCCTTTCCAGCTCTACTGACCTACCTCGCCATAAGGCGTAAGTGTCTGGAGCAGGCTTTGAAGTGCTCTAGAAGTGCAGCATACTATTTGCAGGTGTGGTGTTTCCAAAGCCTGGCAGGTGGCAGGTTGGACTGAGCTACAAATCCCGCAAGTAGGAGAGGTGGGGAAAGAGGGACTTGCTGCGAGGACCAGCAGCCTTGCTGGCTGGACTAGGACCACAGGTTGGGAAGCAAAGCCATCCAATTTGCTTTCTGAGCCCTTGAGCCTACAGTTCCAAAGTAATGTATCATTTTGTGGGGCCCCACTTGAGATCCCAAGGACCTGCCTTTCAGAGGCTGTCTGAGAATTGGGCACTTCCAAGGCATCTCAAGTGGGGCACCCAAAATTGTCAGTCACTTTAGAAACTCCAGGCCATTGTCCCCTGCGCCTGGGGCACTTGGTGATTGAATTTGGCAGTGATTGTTCTATTCGCTAGCTCAGCCAGCAAGTGAACATGACGGTCACCTTTGCTGGGCTAGCTGCCCAGCCACAAGTCCCCCACTCCTTGCTATCCCTTGTCATGTAAAGTGCCTAGCCCAGACCATGATGTCTAAGTAATGGGGCCTCTGATTGCTCTTCTGTAGTTACCATGGGAATTCTGGGGAAGTTGGCTGCTACGTCGCGCCTCGCCCGCTGACCAAAGACAACAACTACTTTGAGGTAATTTAACCTGCTGGGGCTGGGTGAATTCCCTGGGTCTAATGTTCTCTAAAGAGCCTTCATGAGTTTGTCTGTCTCTCCTGATGACACCTTCTCTTATCTTCTTTTGCTAGCCTAGCATGCTGCGCCTCTGGGCTCTGAGCCCTTTGCCATGTGTTCTGCCAGGAATTTCTGAGCTGAGATTCCTGGATGTTAAGACTGGAAGGGGCCTCCTGTATAACAGGCCAGAGAATTTCCTCCCAGTTACCCCTGTAAGGAGCCCAGTAACTTGCCTGAGTAAAGCAGCCCTTCCAGAGAGCCTTCCCATCTGGGTCTGAATCCTCAAGACACGGGTGGGGAACCTAAGGCCCGGGGGCTGGGTGCAGCTTCTGGCTTGCCTGGCTCGGGGCTTCCCCCAGCATTGGGGAGCCCACTCTGGTGAGGAGTGGGTTTTCTTTGTTTATCACTTGTGTGCAGCCCCTGACTGTTTTTTCTGTGGGACAGTGGCCTGCAATCAGAAAAAGGTTTCCCACCCCTGCCTAAAGAGATAGAGAAGCCACCGCTTCTGCTGGTGATTTGTGCAAGTGGTTAACAACCCTCACTGTTACAAATTGGTGTCCTATGTCAGTTGGGACCTGTCTGGCTTTACCTTCCAGCCATGGGTTCTTGTTTTGCCTTTCTTTGCTAGATGAAAGGACCTTTGGTCCCTGGTGTGTTTTTCCTGGGAAGATGCTTAGACAGATTGATCAAGTGATTTCTGTTTTCTTTTTGATAAGCCATTCTCAGAGCTCATGCCTAGCCTCTGCCATTGTTCTTTGTCCATCTCCCTTACTTGAGCATGGAGGATCTAAACTCTCTTGCACCCCTGCTCCTGAAGCTACAGCCAACTTTCTGTTGTGCAGCATTGCTGTGCCCTGGCTGATCACCCAAGCCATTGCATTAGCATGTGCTGGTGCTCCGGTGAGGAACTGAGAGCGTGCTTCTGGCCAGAAGTGCTGCTGGTGGAATGGAAAGGAATTGTTCTTATACCTACTTGCAGGTGTCGATTGTGGACAGTGGGGTGCGGGGGACCATCGCTGTGGGCCTTGTGCCGCAGTATTACAGCCTGGACCATCAGCCAGGGTGGCTTCCTGATTCCGTGGCCTACCATGCCGATGATGGCAAGTGAGTTGGGTGCTACCCAGTCACCAGATTAGCGGAGTGTTGTGAGGGAGCATGGCTGGGGAGCATGTTGGCGTGTGCTTGTCTCCTGTGTCATTTCCTGAGCAGCTGAGTGAAAAGGGCTCTGGAGGGATGGCAGAGGGGGTCATAGACTGCTTTGGCTGAGACCTGCTGTACAAGGGGCTGGTAGCTTTCAGAGAGGCTGTGGTTTTAATGTAGGGCAGATGGGGGGTGTGTGGGTGTGTGTGTGTGTGTGTGGTGAACAAAGGAATTTATTTGATGAGCAGTAAAAGCCCTGAGCTGACAGTCATAACAAGAACAAAAGAACAGCCATACTGGGTCAGACCAACAGTCCAGCTAGCCCAGCAATGGCCAGTATCAGATGTTTCAAAGGGAATGAACAGAACAGCGCACTTTATCAAGTGACATCCCCTGTTGCCCAATCCCAGCTTCTGGCAGTCCGAGGGTTAGTGGGGAAACACCAGTAGATTGCTCTGTGTATTGCTCAGCATGGAGACATCTCCCTTTGTGCTGTGGATGCATGTTCCATATCTCTGGTCCAAAGGACTATGCAAATCTTCTGAAAATGTGCCAAGCTGCCACTGCCATGGCATGTTGGGTGCTGTCAGCCCTATTTCTTAAGCAGGCATCAACACCCTGCTGGGCCTTCCACTGAGCTGCACCATCTGCTTCCTCATCACAGAGAGGAAGGATGGGCCTAAGGGTTAGGAGGCCTGACTCCTCCTTGGGAGGCCTGGCTCAAGTCTCAGACTTCCTGGCTGATATTGGGCAAGTCACATGGCTGCTCTGTGCTTTGGTTCCCCATCAGTGGGGTGCTCAGAGGCCTGCTGACAGGTCCCAGACAGGTGCTGAGGATGGACAGATGCCAGTCTGACTCAGCTGGCGGCCAGTCTGCCATGCGTCCAGACCATCTCCTGCAGCAGCCAGGCTAACTGCACTGAGGTTAGCTGGTGCTACTTGGGATCCTATGCAAATGGGAGGGTTACTCCCCCGACGGTGCTGTGTGTCACTGCAGAGGCCCAGGGTCGATAGATGTAAAATGCTCCTCTCTTGCCACGTGTTCATTTTGCCCTTTGTGCCAAGCCAGTCTCACATCAGGGCTGGTCACTCCTTGCTCTTTGCACCTACAGGCTCTACAATGGCAGAGCAAAGGGGCGACAGTTTGGGACGAAGTGCAGCTCAGGGGATCGGATTGGCTGCGGGATCGAGCCGGTTTCTTTTGAGGTCCAGACAGCCCAGATTTTCTTCACCAAGAATGGAAAGAGGGTGAGCGCTGCTTGTTAAAACTGTTGCAGAACCTACTGGGTTTCATAGAATGCACAGAATCCTAGAATCCGAGAACTGGAAGAGAGCTCAAGTGGTCAGAAAGTCCAGTCCCCTGCACTTATGGCAGGACCAAGCACGATCTAGACCATCCCTGACAGGTGTCTGTCTAATCTGCTCATATATCTCCAGTGATGGAGCTTCCACAACCTCCATAGGCAATTGATTCCAGTGCGTACCCACCTTGACAGGAAGTTTTTTCTAATGTCCAACCTTGTGGCAATTTAAGCCCATTGCTTCTTGTCCTGTCCTCAGAGGTGAAGGAGAAGATTTTTTTCCTTTCTCCTTATAACACTCTTTTAGGTACTTGAAAGCTGTGATTATGTCCCTTCTGTCTTCCAAACTAAACAAACCCAGTTCTTTTAGTCTTCCCTCATAGGCCATATTTTCTAGAGCTTTAAACATTTTATTGCTCTTCTCTGGACCATCTCCAGTTTATCTATATCTTTCCTGAAATGTGGTGCCCAGAACAGGACACAGTACTCCAGCTGAGGCCAGCGCAGAGTGGAGCAGAAGAATGACTTCTCCTGTCTTGCTCGCAGCACTCCTGTTAATGCTTCCCAGAATGATGTTAGGTTTTTTTGCGATAGTGTCACATGTTGACTTATATTTAGCTTGTGGTCCTCAGCTTGTGGGGGGAATGGATCTGTCAAAAACCAAGTAACTGGTTGAACTCTCCCATAGTCACAGCTTCAGGGCAGACTCTGCAAAGATGAGGCTGGGGAGAATGTGTGAGCTCTTCCAGGGGCTAGATCCTTTAGGTCCGAGTAGGCTTCCTCCATTGACATGACTCAGTTGCAATCCCTAGGGACCCCCATGTGCCAGAGAGCAGAGGCTGGGGTTCAGCTCCCATGTCTGACTCTGCCACTGCTGGCAGGCTGTGCTGAGATACCAAGGACCTGTCATGCTGTGACTCCACTCCTGGAGGGTCTGACTGGCTGTATCCCACAGGTGGGCTCCACCATAATGCCACAGTCCCCAGATGGGCTCTTCCCTGCCGTGGGGATGCATTCGCTGGGAGAAGAGGTCCGGCTCCATCTCCATGCCGAGCTGGGCACTGAGGATGATGACAGTGTCATGATGGTGGACAGCTACGAGGATGAGTGGGGCCGGCTCCACGACGTGAAGGTCTGCGGCACGGTGAGCGAGCTGATTGCCCTGGGTGACCCCTGCAGAGAGCCAACATCTGCCTTCAGCCTGGGCATTTCCTGGTCATGGTCCTTCCTTAGAGCTGAGCTAACTCACTTCCTGCCACTCCCCTGCTCCTCTGGATTCCAGCCAGCATCTTAGCCTGTGCTGCAGCGACGGAGCCCAGAATCCTGTGGGATCAGGGGTAGGGATCTGTGGAGCTCATGCTGTACAGGACTTGACCATAGCCCTAGCTGGCACATGCTCAGGGACCCTTTGGGGATGACTTCTTTCTGCAGCGGGTGTTGAGTGGTCTGTGCTGGAGGGGGTGGCGGCTCTGCGCTTGTGCTGGGTTCTTACTGGGGTTACTGTGCGCTGTGGTGTCAAGCGGGGACACTTTCTTACTTCAAAGGGCCTGGACTGAGAGTCTCTGGAAGGCAGGGTGCAGGTTGGGTCTAGGAATAAGGCTTTAAAGATTTTCCTTCTCTGGTTTGTAAGCTACAGTGGCAGCAGCCGTTTGTACTGCGATAGCATAAATGGCTGCCCAGAAGCTAGCATTGGGCAAACCTAGGACAGACCCTTACTGCCCCGAAGATCTGATGAGCTTAGTCTAAGGCAAGAGCCAACAGGTAGATAAAGCAAGGAGAAGAGCCCCAGGATTCAATGAGAGCAAACTGGCATCTTCTCCCTCTTTGCTACCCAGGGATGCAGCATGGTCTAGCAAATGTGGCTCTGGACTGGGAGTCTGGAACCTTGGGCTCTGTTTCTGGTGCCTCAGTTTTTCCATGTCTGTTCCAGGGCCAGTGATGCTGCCCCACGACCCGCCTGTGCACAGTGCTTCAGGATCCATGGGTGGAAAGTGCTGGCTAATTGCTCAGTAGAATTAGCATTACCCAAGAACGTGCGGGCTTGTGTGATCTTTTGGATTGCTGACTCTATTAATTTCACAAACATCCAGATGCCGATTTATTTTTAGCCAAGCTTGAGGTGGGGTAGTGCTGGGGATTTGCTCCTGACCCCAGAAATCCATCAAAGAAGTGGAATTGTTCCAAGCAGCGCCTTTGAAAACCCTGCTTGGCTTAGCTTCTTGGGCACCCCTAGCAGCGATGTGTGATCTCATACGTGCCTTGGTGGTGATCAACGCCCAGTGAGAGGGAAGAGCCTTGTTGTCTCTGCCAAGGTCTCTTTCAGTGCCTCCTTCCCGCCCGGCCCTGGAAAGCAGCAGGAGCTGAAAATCTGGGACTAGTTGTATGAGATCTGTGTTTACTTGGGAGCCCAGAAGTCCCTGGTTTGGGCTCTGCTGCATTTCAGCCCTGGCATTTGCCTGGTCCCACATGGCCCAGCGATGAAGGCCTTGAGGTCTTTGAGGACGAGGGGCTGCATTTTGCCCCAGAGATTATTAACTCTCTGTCTAACTGGGATCTGATTTCTATCTTTCTCAGCCCTGGGACAAGATCAATTCCGAAGACATGTCCTGGTCCCAAAAGCATTAATTCCAATGCACAAGGTGCTTCCAGCCCAGGGTGGCTGAGAAGCACAGGGCTTTGCACTTGCTCACATGCCCTCTTTGCACCACATGTGGAGACCTGTGGATAAGCGTTTAGTCTACTTGTACAGATAGGGAAATTGCCAAACTGTGATCTCTAGGGCTATATAAAACCCAGGAATCCTGGCACTCAATTCCTGCCTTTCCCTATGGAGCTGGGCTCCCTCCTGGAGCTGGGGATAGAACCCAGGACTCCTCACTCCCTTTCCTCTGCCCCTCCCTTAGAAGGACAAAACCTCTCTCTGCAGCTCCAGCCTGATGCAAAGCTGTGGTCTGTCATTAAGAGGGCTGTGAAGCTAGTGAGCCTGCTGGCTGTGTGTGAGTATGGCCCATTGAAGTATTTGAATGTGGCCTTGGGATGCCCGTCTGTTATCGGGGCTGCTGCAATGAAATGGGATTGATGAAGAGTCAGTAATTGCATCCCTCTCTCCCTGTCACATCCGCACTATAGGCTGCTTCTGCCTGCTCCTGAGAACAGCACTGCTAATAGAGTCCCACTGGTGGTTTGCTTGCTGCTGCAGCCAGCCGAGTAATCCAGGACCATGTGTTCCCATCCTTGCTGGGGATGCTGGTCTGGAGAGGGGGCAATGGCCCAGGTTTTGGGCCCTTCCCAGAGCTCAGCACTTCTGCTGGTCTATAGCTTGGAAAGCTGCTGTGCCATTTCTGTCCCCTGCTGGTGTGGTTACCTGGAGCATGATCCCTATCGATATTGGGTGGATTTTGCCCTGGTTGGGGGAGGGTGCGGAGCAAGTTCTTTACAGCCTGGAGGCAAATGCCAGGCTGCTACCTGATGACCCCTTTGCATGGCTGGGTTGTTGCATAGCTTTTGGGCCATGGTCCCACAAGCCCAGCCTACAGCCTGGCTCCTTTCTTGCTTAGCACTCTCGTCCCCACATATTGGCCACTGCTTTGCTTCCCTCCCAGCCTTTGGCAAGTAGGGGTGTCTGCCCTGCCTGCTCCTGGCAGGGGGCGGTTCGTCACCTGGCAGCACAGGCGAACCTGGAGGCAAGGCTGGTGGTAGTTGTAGGGCCTAGTGCTTCACCTTGTTCCCAGCATCCTGCTGCAGTCAGGAGGCGGAGAAGGGAAACTGCTGACTGTGAAGGTGGGCACCTGAACCTCACAACTTCTTTGTCACTGTCTGGATGCTCACTGCTCTTCAAATGAGGTAGAGCAAGCATTTGGCTGCTGTTACACCAGATTCCAAGATGCCTGAGTCCCTCGTGTTCAGACAGCTCCGACATGCTGTCCCATGCAGTGAGAGAAGTGTGGTTAAACTAGGAGACTGTCTTCTCTATTTCTACCACTAATTCACTGTCTGACCATGGGCAAGGCTCTGTTCTCATGGCCTGTTTCCTGCTTTGGAAACGAAGGTCAGTAATACCTGCCGACATCACAGTGGGGGATTGGAGTGCCTGGCACTGTAACAATGCACAAAACAGCACCTGATGCCCATTTTTCGCTCATGAGAGGGCTCTTCGCAGTGACAAGCATACCGCCTCCTTGCTAGCCTGGCCAGCCTGGAAGGCATCGGGTGGAGGACAAGGGTTCATTGCTTTTTGGTTATGGGGTGAAATGTCCCTCAGAAGATCCCTGGGCTCCCTTTTAGCCATTGTACTTGCATCTCCTCTTTCCTCAGGAGATCCCAAAGCCCTCTGATAGAGAAAGATAAAGGCAAACCTTTGTTCACGGATGGGGAAACCGAGGCACAGAGTGGTTGGACGTGACTCACCCAAAGTCGTGGTGTCAGTGGGGCTGGAAGCTAGAACTAGCCATTGCTGCCGCCTCTTCCCAGCTGAAGCTTTCGGAGCATTTCTACCCTTTTTCAAAAACAAATTTGGGGCCCAAACCTTCTCCAGCTGTTAAAGGATTGCAGCTGCAAAGGCAAGCTCCATGTCGTGGCACACACAACGGCCGCTCGCATGAACCGGATGCAGCCGGGCTGGGCCATTTGATCAAGGCGTCGCGGCAGGGAGGAATCTGACGTCTTGGGCTGCTTCCTTTTCCATCTCAACCTTTATTAACCACCCCCTCCCCCCCCAATTCTCATCTGACATTTCAGTGCAGACAACATCTGTGAAGCTGAATTTTGAGGCAGGGCCAGAGAGACATTCCTAGGCCCTCGCTGACCTTTAGACAGAGCGAGTGTTTTTCGTCGTCTCCCTGGAACAGCTGCGTGGGGTTGTGCCTGCCTGGGCAAGTCTCTTTGGTTTGTCTCTCCTCCGCCTCCCCCCGCTTCTCTCTTGCCATGTGTAAATACCGGCCAGCATAGCCGCCCCACCACAAACGTTCAAACAATGTACGGTGCTAATTGGTGCAGGAGGGTTGGCAGGGTGTGTCGTGAACGCTGAATTAGGAGGTTTATAAATAAGCTCTTGCATTCTTTCACAGTACAGCTGGCTCCTGTGTGGGGTGGCACCCCATCTTTACTCCTTGGGTTTGCATCAGCCCCAGCAGAAGCCACTGTTATCGTCTGGGGCAGAGGGATTCCCATGGGGCTGAACTCGCCCATCTCCAAAGCTGCCGGGTGAGGTAGCTGTGGTTACCATCCTGGGAGCTGGAACTCCTGGATTCTTCTAGCTCTGCTACTGATGCAGCACATGACCATAGCCTTGTCACAATGCTGCCTTGTGCCTCAGTTTCCCCTCTCTAAAACTTCCTGATTCTTGTGTGGAGGCTTAATGTCTGTAAAGAGATCCTCAAATCAATAGCATTTTAAGAGTCTGGAGTGTTTCTTTATATATAATTTTAGAGATTTGTGTGTCTCTGAGTCCATCTGTCTACATGTCCATTTGTTCAAGAACTCTTCCTAAATGGTAAGACCTAGGACCACCAAATTTGGCAAGCAGTTTCCTCTTCTCCTAACTTAAAGCAAGGTCAGAAAACAGGAAGTGCTGGGAGTGGGACTGTTTCCCATAACATGGAAAAGGAGGGGCACAGAGATGAAGGACACAATACTGAGAATAGCTACTGGAGGAGCCATACCACCCAGGGAGTGGGCAGTGGGGCTGGGGTTCTGCCATCTTGCCTACCACCAGACAGGATAAGAGCTCCCCTGCCCCTCGCCCTTCCCCCCACCATGGCCCTTGGCCATAGCGCCCATGGCAGGGAGAGAAGAGACCCTTAGTGGCCAGTGGAGAGCCTGGGAGGGGGGAAGAAGGCCTCTGGGGTCTCAGATGTGAATGTCATGTGAACTTTTTGGGGCCCCCTGTGCTGTTGACAGAGAGAGAGTGGGGCTCCCTTGTCAAGTTGGTATTGGGTTCTTCCCAGGGAGCTGTGCTGACTGAGCAGGCTGTGGCATGCCAACGAAGCCATAGCCCTGCATGCCAGGTTGGTATCATGCTCTGTCTCACTGAGATGACTTAGGCTTGAACAAAGTTGCCTGGCTCACTGTCCCCAGTGGGGAATGGCAAGGAAGTCTGGCATGAGCAAGCTCTTAAAGCCAAGATTAGGAGCTGGGAGTCCTGGGTCAGTGGATGACCTTAGCCAAGTTGCAGCCATTCTTCATGCCTCTGAAACAGAAGGTGGAGCATGGGTATCTGTCCCAGAGAGAGGCCCCTGATTGCTGAGCTCAGTGTAGAGCTGCCGTTAGTCCCCAGCAGCTGTGATTCTGGCATTGTTCAAAAGTGGCTTGTGGTCTGGCTCCCAGCATCCTCATGTTTGGGAACTTCTGTTATCTGCATTAGGGTAGCATCTTTGGGCCCCGCGGAGAGAGGGCCGCATTGCTCTGGGCCTTACACAGTGGGAGATGATCCCTGCCTGTCAGAGCTTGCAGATTAAACAACAGACTGAAGGGCAGTAGAGGAAATGACTAGATGTTTTGCCTTGGTGTACTTGATGGTTGGAGTAATTCAGAACCCCTAGCATGGGCATAGATATACGCTGGTGTAAGAGTGCTTTGGACCAATATAACTTTTTCCTTTTCCCTACAAGAATAAACTGTACTGGCAAAATGCCCTTTATACTGGCATGGATGCATTCCCACCAGGGACTCGTGCTGCTTTAACAAGACCAGGACCATTAAAGCACTGTAGCCTGTTTGTCTGTCTGCGTGTAAACAAGGCCTGGGACTGAAAGCTGGAGCGGTGTGGGGCAGCCTAGACTATAGCATGTGCCAAAAGACTCTGCTTTCTCCTCTTTCAGTTTTAGCTCAAGATGGACACCTCTAAACTCTTTGCTTGGGCAAGCCACAGATGCTTATCTGAAGTCATGGAGCACATTGATGGTAAAGCCAGGGATAGAAGCCAGGTGTCCTCTTTCCAGAGCTAGGCCATGCTGCTCCCTGTGGATTCTCTCTCCTTAAGACCATGTTGGTGGCTCAGGCAGACTGCAGGAAAGGAGGATGAAGTAGTGTGTTCTAGGAGGGAAGGGGGCCTGGCAGTCATGTTATTACACAGCCACTCTAGGAGTGTGAAGGAGCCTTTTCCTCTGTCCTTGGTATAATTCAGGCCTGATCTGACCCCTTTCTCTTGCCTACTCTGCCCCACTAGTGCCTGGAGCACCTAACTAACCCTGGTCCTTGCTGGGAAGAGTGGGGAGGGTCCCTGTAGGAATGGGTGGTGGTGGAGTGAGCATGCATGGCTTTAAGCAGCAGGAAGAGAGATTCCCCTCCCTGACAGCAGAATGTTCATAAAGGCTCCTCTTGGGCTTTCTCACCCAAGGTTCCTCTGTTTGCTTCCTTTTCATTGCTTGCAGTGTGAATAGGTCTCATCCATGAGACCGGCTGAGCCAAAGTGAGAAGTTCTGTCTCTCTTCCAACACTTTGTTTGGTATGTGCTGTTTTAATGTGATATCCCTGTAAGCCAGATAAATGCTCCCCTCACTTTTAATCTGGCTTTGATCTTGGCCTCAACAACATCCAGTGGCAATGAGTTCCACAGTCTACTTGTGTGTCATGGGGGTGAACATAGCCCCTTCTCCCTCTCCTCTAGGTGCCTGACTCAAAATTCTGGCGGCTGACTAATTACTTTGGCTTCTAGCTGTTTGAGGCTGTAGGCTGGCTAGCTGCGCCCATCCCCTTATGCTCCGGAAGACCAGCCCATCTATGATGATACCACTCATACTGTGCTTTAGTTGGTTTCAACATGCTTTTACAAAGGGCATCAGTAGCATTATCTCCATTTTATGGATGGGGTATATGAGGCACAGTGGCAACAAGGCCTGACCCAGGACTGTGACAGAGCTGGGAATAGCACCCAGAATAGTCAGGGCTTTGTTCACTAGGCTACACTACCTCTCTCTAGTGGGTGGGCCCTTCCACTGCTGTGCAGGCAGAGATATAAACCTCTCTGTGGCACATCTAGGGATTTTTAGCCTCAGACTCTAGTGAAAGAACAGACTGAATTGTGAGAATTTCTCTGCAACCAAGGGGCTGAGATGACAATGAATAATAGACGGCAGCAACGTATGGAGGATGTACTGTGCCAGACAAACTCGAAGGTGTTTTATTTTCATTGGCTGGCATTGGAGGCAGCAGAGAGCATGCTGGAGGGACATCAGCAAAGCATT
This sequence comes from Pelodiscus sinensis, assembly GCF_052426305.1. Taxonomy (NCBI): domain Eukaryota; kingdom Metazoa; phylum Chordata; order Testudines; family Trionychidae; genus Pelodiscus; species Pelodiscus sinensis. The sequence continues at coordinate 17,053,546 of NC_143082.1, forward strand.
TGAGATGGTCTCACGCTCCTGTCTTGGGGGATTAGGTCCAGTGCACTTGAATCCAAGCACTCTCTGGGCTGGAGCAAACTTGTATGGTATTGGGGTGAGGCCAGGGTGCCACACGTCTGCTGGCATTCAGCCTGTCTTTTATTTAACAACCAGGAAGAGTTTGCCAAATTAATTGCCTGCCTGAAATCGGGGTGGCAGAAGCCAGGAGAGCTAGAAAAGTTGTGGGCATGGACAAGAAATAGCCAAGGATCTGTGGTGTCAGCTGTTGTGATTTCTCTTCATGAGTTTCTTGCTATGTGGTGTCTCTGTATTCCTTAAAGCGCCATTTTCTGGAGTCATGTGACAGAATTTCAGCTTGCTTTTTTGTAATTACTGGAAGGTGCTAATCCTCTTGGCTATGCAGAGAAACTAGAAAACGTGACCCCCTAATGTTCAGAAACTGGAAAGCAAATACAAAGAGTTGAAATGTTGGATTTTTTTTAACCTTATGATTATTTTTAAGTTAACCTCATGACTTTTTGTACTTGACTCAATTTTTGGAAGGGTTGGAATACTGGATCTGATCCTTTTTTTTATAGTGCTTGCTGCTGCGAGTACATGTTGCCTTTGTGGAACTAGCTGGCTATAGCAAATGCTATGCCAAGTAGTGAGTGTCTGCAGGCTCTGACCTCCAAAGGAAAATCTTATTTGTGCCTATTCAGTGGGCAGGGGCTTGAAGGGAGACGCCATGAGTGATGGTGGGCGGTGAATTGGCGGTGAGTTTGCAGTGCAGCTGGGGCCGGGTCATTCAGCTGCCCTTATGATAGATCAGAGGGGTGTTAGGTGTCCATCTAGCATGCCTGGAACTAGCCCTGGCTCCCAAGGGCAGTACAGGTACCTCATTGCCTGGAAGGCATCACTGACTAGGGCTGAGCTGAGATTTGCACCTGATCCATTAGCTGAAGCCACCAGCAACTGTCCCCAAGCTGCAGGAGGGCGAGAAGCGGTGCTCTGAATGGCTTCGGGTAGGAGTGCATGTAGTCACTCCTCTTCCGAGCGTTGTTCCCCCATCAGGTTTCCTCTCCTTTTCAATAAATCTTGCTAAAGACATAAACAGTAATAAGAAGGTGTTCTACAAATATATTAGAAGCAAGAGAAAGACCAAGGACAGGGTAGGCCCATTGCTCAGTGAAGAGGGAGAAACAATCACAAGAAACCTGGACATGGCAGAGGTGCTTAATGACATCTTTGGTTCAGTTTTCATCAAGAAGTTTGGTGGTGACAGGATGCCTAACATAGTGAATGCTAGTGGGAGGGGGTAGGTTTATAAGTTTAAAATAAAAAAGGAACAAGTTAAAAATTACTTAGAGACGTTAGATGTCTACAAGTCACCAGGGCCCGATGAAATGCATCCTAGAATATTCAAGGAGCTGATAGAAGGGATATCTGAGCCTTTAGCTATCGTCTTTGAAAAATCCTGGAAGTAAGGAGAGATTCCAGAAGACTGGGAAAAGGGCAAATACAGTGCCCATCTATAAAATGGGAAATAAGAACAATCCAGGAAACTACAGACCAGTCAGTTTAACTTCTGGGCCAGGGAAGATAATGGAACATGTAATTAAAGAATTCATCTTCAAACATCTGGAAGATAATAAGGTGATAGGGAACAGCCAGCATGGATTTATAAAGAACAAATCATGTCAAACCAATCTTATAGCTTTCTTTGATAGGATAGCAAGTCTCGTGGATAAGGGAGAAGGGGTGTATGTGGTATACCTAGAATTTAATAAGGCATTTGACACAGTCTCTCATGACCTTATCAATGAACTAGGGAAATACAACCTAGGTGGGGCTACTATAAGGTGAGTGCATAACTGGCTGGATAACCATTTTCAGAGAGTAGTTATTAACGGTTCACAATCCTGCTGAAAGGACATAACAAGTGGGGTTCCACAGGGGTCTGTTTTGGGACCGGTTCTGTTCAATATCTTCATCAGTGATTTAGATGATGGCATAGAGAGTATGATTATCAAGCTTGAAGATGGTATCATGCTGGGAGGGGTTGCAAGTGCTTTGGAGGACAGGGTCATAATTCAAAATGATCTGGACAAACTGGAGAAAGGGTCTGAGGTAACTAGGTTGAAGTTTAATAAAGATAAATGCAAAGTGCTCCACTTAGGAAGGAACAATCAGTTTCACACATTCAGAACAGGAAGTGATTGTCTAGGAAAGAATACTACTGAAAGGGATTTAAGGGTCATAGGGGACCACAAGTTAAACATGAGTCAACAGAGTGACACTGTTGCAAAAAAATAAGCATGATTCTGGGATGCATTAAGAGGAGTGTTGTGAGCAAGAGATGAGAAGTCATTCTTTTGCTCTACTCTGCGCTGATTAAGTCTCAACTGGAGTATTGTGTCCAGTTCTGGGCACCACTTTTCAAGAAAGATGTAGAGAAATAGGAGAAGGTCCAGAGAAGAGCAACAAAAATGATTAAAGGTCTAGAAAACATGTCTTATGAAGGAAGACTGAAATAATTGGGCTTGTTTGGTTTAGAAAATAGAAGATGGGGGCACATAGCAGTTTTCAAGTACCTAAAAGGGTATTACAAGGATGAGAGAAACATTGTTCTTCTTGGTCTCTGATGACAAGAAGCAATGGGCTTAAAACTGCAGCAAGGGAGGCTTATGTTGGACATTAGGAAACACTTCCTGTCTGTCAGGGTGGTTAAACACTGGAATAAATTGCCTGGGGAAGTTATAGAATCTCCATCACTGGAGATACTTAAGAGCAGGTTGGACAGATGTCTATCAGGGATGGTCTAGACTGTTTGGTACTGCCGTGAGGGTAGGGGACTGGACTTGATGACCTCTCAAGGTCCCTTCCAGTTCTAGTATTCTGTGATAACCCAAACCACTTGAACACTTTGACTGCCCGTTAGGCATTTTTTCCAGCTATTAGTTCACTTTAGTGGCTCTTTTTTGCACTTTCTCCAATATTTAATCCTCTTTTAAAACGTGAACCTCAAAACTGTGCTCAGGATTCTCATGCTGGCTGAGCAGTGCAGAAGACCAAGGTGCTTAATTAGAATGTGAAGATGAGCCTGCGAACTGGACACAGATGTGGCTCAATTAGTGCTCCCACCCAGTGTCCTAATGCTGCTAGGGAAGGAAAGCTGAGAATAGGGGCTACTGTAAATTCAACAGGTCTGCCAGGATGATTGTCATAGCTGTGGATTTTGAGCTTGCCCATCCATGGCTGTCACAGGTCCCGTTTGCTCATTGGAAGTGTATGTTCGCAGCCATGATCTGGAAACGCCACAGTTAGAACACGGTGATAACTATTAACATCTTCAGAATCTCTTGAAATGTAGCCTGTGCTTTTATTACTGTTTCACGGGGAGTAATTTTGAACACACTCCAGGAATGGTTTGTGGGTTCTGGAAGATAAGTTATAACATGGCAAATTATGCAACTTAAAGGACCAAATAGTTCTCAAAGGTGGGGCTGCGCATTCTATGCTGCTGACAGTGATGAAGATTTTGGCTCAGGTTTTCAAAGGGAGACTGTCCCTTCTAGGAGGAAGCCTAGAGTTTAAAAATGTGGGTTGTGCCCATGAAAGCTCATAACACCATCTACATTTTTTGTTAGTCTCTAAGGTGCTTCAGGGCTATTCATTGTGTGTTACGTTTTTTTTTCTATTACAGGCTAACAGGGCTACACTTCTGAAACTTTAGACTGTAAGGTGTTATCCTGGCACCTGAGACACCCAGGTTCAATTCTGCACTGTCACCTGGGGCAAGGCATTTAGGGGGAACACTGATTTTTTCAGGGTGAGTTAGCATCCAGCTGCCATTTGGACTTTTGACAGCAGAATTCCTTCTTAACTTCTGCCTTGCTTTCCCCATGTAATGCCTCACAATAGGATGGACAGGTAAATACACTAAGTATTGTGAGGTGTGCAAATGCTTTAGAGCTGGGACCTGGATGTTAAGTGCTTACAGACTTGATTTTTCAGCTCTTTATAAAGGAGAGTTGGTGTCTGTCATGTAATAGGGAAACTGAAGCACAGGTGAGGACTAGTCTCCATGCTGGGTGGCATGGGCAAGTGATTTTTGTGTATGTCCGAACTGCTGATCCAAAGGCCTGGTTTCCAGTACACAGGTGTGCAGGATTCTGAGACTGCGGCCCCTCTAAGAGGCTGCCACAATAGGGCCTCTGAATCTCAATCACTTGAAGGTCCCTTTTCAAAGTCCCTGTGCTCTGCCCACTGCACCATGCTGCCTCTGCCCAACTTTAATAACTTTGGACTGACACTAGTTCTGATTCAGAACCATCTGTGAAAACCACCTCTGCCTTGGATTGGCCCGGAAGGGGAGATTGCAGATGGCTTCTTTCCATCTTGCACCCTTAATGCTGAATTACTGTGCCCGCCCCGCATCCCTTGACTCTCTAGCCAGGGCCATTCTGGTTAGCTCTGGACTGTCAGGAAATCCTAATACACATTCACATTGTTCTCTCAGACAATCTGATTATTGAAGCCCTTTATGCAAGGCCGGGTGTGGGTGTGGGTGTGCCAGTTGGCTGGGAGGGGAAGGTCGAGGGCAGTTTTACCTTGCGTCTGTCTGTTCAGACAAGCCTGGAATTTTCACGCTGCAAGTGCCCTGGGCCATCTCCCTGGACGACTGCATGGGCTTTTCCTTTTCCAAACCCCACTGCCAACTAGGCAGCATCGCTTGACGGGAAGCTGGCACGGGTGGCACAGATGCCCTCTTGACAAGTGATTAAAGGCTGATCTCCACACACACCCTTTACTCGTGGCTTGTCCATACAGGGTCCTCCTGGAATTTTTTTCTGGTCATGACCAGTGTTCCCTGTAAGCTGAGCACTTGGGTGGCCACCCAACAGAGATTCAGGAGTTGCCCAGCTGATTAGCAGAGTGCCCACCGCTGGTTCTCATCTGCTGGTCTATAGCTTGGAAAGCTGTTGCTTGCTCTCTGAGTTGAGCATCCTGAGTCATGTGGAAGACACGAGGCAGCGTTTGTGGGTGGAGCTGTCCTAGCCTTAGCATAGAGAGCACTCAGCTCCTCTGATGGCGAGGCAAACGTATTGGTGCAGGGGTATATGGCCTTGGAATGGGGCACGAGGGAAGCCAGGGGTGCTGCTGCGGGACACTGAACTGGAGCATCATGGCACTGGGGGATTGTATAAGGCTGGGAGGGGTCCCTGGTGATGAATGGTGCAGGGCGGGGCTGGATGGCATAGGCTGGTAGCGGCTACTCCGAAAATCTTACTCACATGATGCCTTCATAGTTTTTAAGCAGCTAATTAAAAAGGGATTAAGGTGTTTTGTGGGCAGCACCACTGGCTGAGTCACCGCTGCTGCTGGTAGTGCTGCCATGGCGCTGGGTAAACAGTGTCCCCCTCATGTCTTTGGTAGGAGTGTGCATGCCAGTTCCTTTGCTGGGGCATGTCACAGCCAAAGGCATGGGCTGCCGATGGGCAGCTTCCCATCTGGGAGGGTATCCAGGGCCCAGAAGGCCTGCTGGTGGGTGCCAAACCTGTGCCAGTAAGGGGGCACTCAATCAGGCTCTGGTGAGAGGCCCTGGAATGGCAGCATTGAAGGTATCTTCCAACAGATCTGGGGCAGCAAGCTGGGCACCTCCACGCTAGGAGGTCAGGAGAGTAATGGGTTCTGGGACTGTTCAACTGGGTGCTGCCAGCTGCTGGTGGGCCTCCCTGGAGATCACTTCCCTCCCCAGGCTTTAGGGAATGGGGCACCAGGGGGAGCCACCAAAGAATCTCGGCCTGTGCCCTAACCCAGGAAGCACCTGGAAATATCACCTCCCAAGTCCTGCTTGGACTGGGTCTGGTGACACTTCCAGAGGTAGGAATAGAATACCACTCAAGGAGTTCCTCCCCTGCTCGCTGGAGGGCTGCTCTTCCCCCATCCCAGGGGGCTCTGCCATTGACTTCAGGATTCCCCTCCAAATACCTTGACGCCCCCAGGCCTCTGAAGTTGCTTTGCAAGATTCCAGTTGTCCTGTGGGGGAGCTGGACCACGAAATGTGGAGCCATAGGCCTGGAATGGTTGCTGAGGTCACACCTGTTACATCTGCCCAGCCAGAAATGGATCATGGTCTGTCGTCAGACACCGTAGGGCCTTTCCCCGCACCGTCCTGCTGAGGCTGCACACCTTTCCCCGCACGGTCCTGCTGAGGCTGCACGCCTTTCCCCGCACCGTCCTGCTGAAGCTGCACGCCTTTCCCCGCACCGTCCTGCTGAGGCTGCACGCCTTTCCCCGCACGGTCCTGCTGAGGCCGCACGCCTTTCCCCGCACGGTCCTGCTGAGGCCGCACGCCTTTCCCCGCACCGTCCTGCTGAGGCCGCGCGCCTTTCCCCGCACGGTCCTGCTGAGGCCGCGTGCCTTTCCCCGCACCGTCCTGCTGAAGCTGCACGCCTTTCCCCGCACCGTCCTGCTGAGGCCGCGCGCCTTTCCCCGCACCGTCCTGCTGAAGCTGCACGCCTTTCCCCGCACGGTCCTGCTGAGGCTGCACGCCTTTCCCCGCACGGTCCTGCTGAAGCTGCACGCCTTTCCCCGCACGGTCCTGCTGAGGCCGCACGCCTTTCCCCGCACCGTCCTGCTGAGGCCGCGCGCCTTTCCCCGCACGGTCCTGCTGAGGCCGCGCGCCTTTCCCCGCACGGTCCTGCTGAGGCCGCGCGCCTTTCCCCGCACGGTCCTGCTGAGGCCGCGCGCCTTTCCCCGCACGGTCCTGCTGAGGCCGCGCGCCTTTCCCCGCACGGTCCTGCTGAGGCCGCGCGCCTTTCCCCGCACCGTCCTGCTGAGGCCGCGCGCCTTTCCCCGCACCGTCCTGCTGAGGCCGCGCGCCTTTCCCCGCACGGTCCTGCTGAGGCCGCGCGCCTTTCCCCGCACGGTCCTGCTGAGGCTGCACGCCTTTCCCCGCACCGTCCTGCTGAGGCTGAGGCTGCACACTTCCTCCTGCGCAGCCTCGACTGAGCCCTGGCCAGTGGATTTGCAATTGTTCTTGTGCCAGCATTGTCCTTTGGCTCCTAAAGCTCTTCGCGCTGTAATTCACCAAGAGCAGTTGGAACCCCTCAGCCATCATCTGGCTAGACAAGCCACGCCCCTTCCATCTCCTCTCGAGAGACTGGCTGTGTTGCCCTGCTCAGCCCAGGGGCTCTTGTTTGCACATGCTGTGGTTTGAATGCAGTGTCCGTCCCAGCAGGGCTAGGAGAGGGAGGGCTGCAGTGATTAGGGTTCTAGCCTGGGCACACCTGGCTTCAATTCCTGGCTTTTTTTTTCTAAGTCCTGTGTGATCATGGGCAAGTCACTTACCCTCTCTGTGCCTCTGTTCCTGGAGATTGGGGACACCTGTCCTGCCCCCATCCCCATGGCCATTCTGCATCCCCTTCTCCCCCTTACCCCACCCCTGCTCAGAGCAATTTCTGTCCCTGTGAAACTTGTCCTCTTAACATGATGCTGAGCAGGTTCCTTCCCATCCACCTGTATGTAGGACCAGCTCCTGGAATGATGCTGTCATTGGCTCCAGGCCTGTCTGGATGCCACATGCATGCATAACTTGCAGCCACGTGCATTATCTGCTGCTCTCATCGAAGGAGCCAACCCTATGTAAGTATCCTTCTCTTCTAAGCTTGCTTCCAGACAGGGAACGTTTAGTCTCTTTGCAGTGTTGTTCCTTGTCAAGGAGTGACCTGAGCTGACTTCGTCTTCCAGAGCCTCATGCTGATTTTATTTTAGTGCTTAGATGGATGAGCAGTTCTCAGAATCCCGTGGCAATGCAGCGACCGAGTGGAAAAATGTAAACCACTGACCCTTTCCATGGCTTGGCAGGAGTCGGCAAATATTGGTTCAACATGCAGCCGGCTTCGAGAGACAGGGTGGGGTGGAGGAACTGAAATGGACAAGATGCTTTGAGCCTATTGCAAACTAATCTGTCAGATCCAGCTGTCGGCCAGTTTGTGTGTTGTTTTCATGATTACACTGTGTGCCGACTCTTGCCACTGTGATCTTATGAGTGTGAATAAGATTCTTCCTATGAGGTGAGCCCAGGCAGCTCTGGGGAGAGGAGGTTGTCTCGTTTCTGATCCCTGAAGGGATATTTTTCCACGCAGCTGCGTTAGGAGGGACAAGGCCCCGGCTTGCTACAGGCAGGAAACAAAAGCTGATGTCTGTGAAGCAAGAGTTGGAATGTCGGGCACTGTCCAAAGAAAACCTCATGACACAGAGCTTGCCTCATGAATCTGCAAAGCTCCCAGCCTTGTAAACATCCCACACTCCTCCCCAAACCCCCAGATTTTCCAATTCCCTTTGGATTTCCAGGGCAACAGGGACTGAAAATGCAACTTTTCTACCCCCCTCCCCCTCCACCACCATTGCCCTCTCCAAACCAGGTCCCGAGTCAAATGCATTTAATACAGCCTGGACCACTTGGACACGATCTAGTTTCTCTTTCCAGCAGAAGCTGTTTCTTTGAACGAGTCCCCTTTCCTTCCCAGCCTGATGACTTTTCAGGGCTCTCTGGGGGAGTTGTTTGTGGGGCATTCTGGATGGTCTGTAGGAGGTAGGGGGTGTCCTCAAACGACTTGTTGCAGACTTCCCCCCGCCCCCGTGTTTGAAAGGACCGAGTGATCTCATTCTGCTCCCTAGAGGATGCCTCTTTCTTCCTCAACTAGCCAATTAGCCCCTCATAAGACGGATTTCCAGGTCTTTCCTCTATCTTGGCCTTCTCTCCTGAGCCTCCGGTCTCTCGCTCCCGCTCTCTCTCAGCTCTCCTCCGCCTCCTGCCTCTCTCTGTCTCTCTCTTTCTCTTCTCCCCTTCCTGCCTCTCACTCTCCCTTTCTCTTCTCCTCCTCCTCCTCCTGCCTCTCTCTCCCCTCCATCTCTCCCCGCCCTCCTTCCCCTTCCCCTCCCCCTGCCAAGCTGCCACAAGGGAGGGGGGGCGGGGCGGGGCGGTGACGTACATGGCCGGGGGCAGGGCCGTGTATGTCACCAATCCGCCCCCCCTTTCCCCTCCCGCCACGGGGGAGCCCAAACGGCCCCTTGCGCTGCTGGCTCCCCTGGCGGCCCGGCTGAGGGGCGCAGTACTCAGCTGAGTGCCACAGCTGGAGGGGAAGGGGGGGGCGGTGACGTCACATCACTGCCCCGCCCCCTTCCCCTCCGTCCGTAGCGGCTCGGCTGAGGGGCGCAGTACTCAGCGCCACGGCGGGAGGGGAAGGGGGGTGGTGACGTCACATCACTGCCCCGCCCCCTTCCCCTCCGTCCGTAGCGGCTCGGCTGAGGGGCGCAGTACTCAGCGCCACGGCGGGAGGGGAAGGGGGGTGGTGACTTACACGGCCACGCCCCTTGGCCATGTATGTCAGCACCCCGCCCTCCTTCCCCTCCTGCCAGGGCCCAGCTGAGCGGGGTGCTGATGTACACGGCCAAGGGGCGTGGCCATGTGTGTCAGCGTTACAGACTCGCAGACACGGGGCTACTATCTTGCACAGTGTGGGCAAGGCCTGACATCTCTTCTGTCTGACCCTGACCTCCTCTTGCCAGGCGGGCAGGTTGACTGGCTTGTCACTTCCTTACTCTCTTCTGTTGAAAGAGTTCTGAAATCTGGCAGAGCCCTCCTTTCCCCCCATGTTGGGCAAATAAGCCCTGCCAGTAGGCAGAGCTAGAGCACTAAATAAGTGACCTCGGCCAAAGGGCTGCAAAGGGACAGCCAGTCTCAAAAGCCATTCACGCCACCTGGTGCTAGTGCCACAGATTTAAACTGGGCCTGAGAGCAGAGGGACATCCTCTTTCACCCCCTGCCCTGCTACAAAATGCCCCTGGCTGGGGACAGATGACACCTGCAGTCCAGGCTTCCCTCTGGATCAGGACTGAGGCCCACTTGTGCAATGCAGGAGACCTTTCTGGGGCAGACAATGTGTCATTCTACAGCTCAGGGGTTGTGGGCCTGGTGGGTAGTGGGGATATCAGTGGATAACTGGTGGCCCAGCTGGCTGGAGCGGCCTCATGCCTGCCCCGTTTAAGCAGTTAAACATAATGTTTAGCGGGTTAACTGACTGAATGGGATTTTACATTCCTAGTGGGCAGGGACTGACCCCATCCTCTGTGGTGCTGCGTGAGGGGAAGGTCCTGGCTAGCTGGGAATGGTGAGAGCTGCTGCCTCGGGAGTTCCTGCTTGCTGGGTCCCCAGGCCGGCATCTGCTCTTGGGGACTGATTCCACTCTGTTCTCTGCAGCTCCTGGAGTACGTGGGCAAGGGGAAGAGCATCATCGATGTGGGACTGGCCCAGGCCAGGCACCCTCTGAGCACCAGGAGTCACTACTTTGAGGTGGAGATTGTGGACCCTGGGGAGAAGTGCTACATTGCGCTAGGCCTGGCCCGGAAGGTAAAGCTGCTTCGGGGAAGGACCCTCTAGCTGGGTGCCTCATCTGTCCACTGTGTGTGTCTGTCTGCGAGCCTGCGTATAGCAAGGGTGGGCTGAGCTGGGGCTCAGGACATATGGCTGCAGTTCCTGGCCTCGCCCCACTTCCAGCGTGACCTTAAGGCACTTACTCTGACCTGTGCCTCTGTTTCCCACCTGTCAAGCAGGGATAAATCTCCCCTACCTCCCATGCTGGGCAGAAGGATACAATCTGTGAGCACGTGGGGTGCTGATATGAGGGTGATTAAGGCCATATCAAATCCTAGGTAATGTCCCTGATCACCCAGACCTGCCAAGGGCTGTTAGCACTCCTGGCTCTGTGTAAGGAAAGTGGGGAGTATGCCTACTGACTGAGTCTGGGCACCAGGGCTCCTTTCCTGTCTCGACTGTAGGCTCTTTCTGCAGCGCTTCACTTTCCCACGTGGCCATGGGAGACAGTTAATGTCTGCCTCTGGAGATGGACGGCAGGAGAGAGATCGCTTGTTATGTTCAGGCTCTCTGGCAGGAGGAAGAGAGCCTGGGGATGGATGGCTGTGGCAGGAGGGCACAACTGGGACCTTCCATCTGCTGTCACTACCTTCCGCCATCTCCAGCCCCTCCCTCGCCAGGGCTGGATGCCCACAGCCGGAGGCTGGGTTGGGATTAACTGCTACACCTCGTTGCAGGTGGAGTAACAGTTAATCTGAACTAAGGACTTAGTTCGGATTAACTTCTGAATGCCGCACGTAGCCGCAGGCAGTCAGTTCGAACTAAGGGGATTTAAAAATGGTGCCTGCCCGGGAACATGCAAATGAAGCCCTGGATATTTAAATTGCAGGCTTCATTTACAAGTTCAAATGCCTACATTAGCCACCCTAGTTTGAACTGGGGGCTAGTGTAGACATACCCTCAGTGGTTGTTCTGAGGAGGATTCCTGTCCATGTGGTGACCTGGCTTGACCCTGCTTAGCTTCCAAGAGCTGCCCTGATTGCTACATAAGCTGTGTGTTTTATCATCCTGCCTATTTCCTAAAAGCCCCTTTCTAACCATCCATGACCCCCAGCTAGAGAGTGATCCAGCCTGGCCCATTTCTTCTGTGAAGTCTCACCTGATTGCCATGGAGGCGCCACCCACTAGGTCGTGCTGCCTCTCTCTTGAGAATGCAAACCACCCCCGCTCCTTTCCGGTCAGATGCAGCATCTGTTTCTGGGTTTGTCCCGACATGTGGTCTGGGTTCATGCACACACGTTCGCCTCCCGGGCAATGCAGCGCATTCCCCGCCATCCCGCCCCAGCTGCGGCTAGTGTTCCTCGGGGCACTATGCCGTGTGAGAGCCGGCCCTGGAGCTGGCGCTGCCAGTTTCCTTTCTCCCATGCCCTCACATTCCAGCTCTGCTCTGGTTGGCGTTGGCCATTTTACCCCCCTATGCCTTGTGTGATGTTCTGGGGCAGTGAGTGGTTGGAGATGAGGGACTGGGCTCTCAGGTCAGTTCCTAGTGTCTGTCTGTGCTGTAAGACAGCCACCCTGCTGCGCACCTCTGATGGCATTCTCAGCAGAGGCGCGCTTCGGTTCTGCTGCATTAACTGTGGTGGCTACGCCCACTGGCTTATCCAGGTTCTGGGAGCAAAATAAGCAATACCAGCATCAGCCGTTTTATACTGGGATAATGCTCTACAGTAGGGCTTTAATAGCAGAATCGTGGCAGCAAAACACTACCCCAACGGCGATAGCTCTGCCGATCAAATGGCTAAGTGCAAAGCAGGCTTAAAGAATGGGACCAGCACAGCCCTCTCTAGGTGCTTTCTTCCCTAAGAGAGAAGGTGTGTTCTAGTCCGAGGTCTGCTGCTGGTACTTCCCCCTCTGTGCCTCAGTTTCCCCATCTGTAATGTGGGGGTAACACTATCTCTTGTGGAGAGCACTTTGAGCTAAGAGCGAGGGCTGGTGATTAAGAAGAGCTGATGACAGGTAAACGCCAGAGGCAGACTTCACAGTTTGTTGTTTCACATGAGTTCTGCAATGAAAGCGAGGGAATCCATCTGGGGCCAGACCTCCAAGACTCCTCTGTTAGTAGGACAATAACATGCCACGGGTGAATGGCCCTCAAGGGCTGGAAGTGCCGCTAGAGCGCAGGCAGGGAAGCAGCCAGAAACGACCCTGTGTAATCACGCTCTTCCTTGCCTGCGTTTGCTGCTGTGGGATGCAGCAAATAAGTAGAAATGGTCCCGAGGGCAGCCAGGTGGAACGTGACGGGTTATGAGCTGGAAACCCTGAATTCCATCGACCCCCTGTACTTCTTCAGTGCCATCATATGTGGGCACGTTACGGCCTGTGTATTTAAATCCCCCCACGCCCTCTGGGAGCAGGGCAGTTCTGTGGTACAAATGGGGAACTGAAGCACAGACGATGGGTCTGTCTACACTGTCCCCTGAACCTGAATCTGTGGGACCAGGGCTCTTGGACTTGGGATTCCTTGTGTGTCCTTACTCCATTGTGAACTTGGGTTTACAGCTGCTGGGCCTTGAGTTGTCAGCCCTGCGCTGTGGGGTCCTTGGAGCCAGGTCTTGTGGACTTGATGCCAAATCAGACTGATTTGTGTGTGTATGGAAGGCAGCTTGGGCTCAAAGCAGTCAGGATCCAGGGTCAGAGTGCAGGGTAGACATACCCTGGATACCTGGACCAAGGTCACACAGGAGCCGCTTCTTGACTCAGTCCCATGTTTGTGTCCCAACCATTGGACCATCCTTCCTGTCTGATGGCCAGGTGATATTGCTGTGGCTGGCAGCCCCGCAGTTCCTCTGAGGCCTGCAACGGAACTGTCCCCAGCCTTCCCGCTGTGGCGTCAGCCAGCACAGGCTCTGCACGGGGCTGGGCCACAGTGGAGCAAGTTGCAGCGCAGGTCCCAAGAGAATCTTTCAAACTGGCCCCAGAAAGCGCCAGAGAGCAGGTAGCCCTGAGTCACCCCTGACTCATGCTGGAGCTGGCTAGCCTGCTGGCAGCCTTCGGGCATCCCTGGTGCTTTGGGCTCTGTCTCGGTGCAGTGCCTCCTCATTCATTGCTCTGCAGCCATCTCATTCCAAGAGATTTACCTGCCGGAGAGTCATGCACCCGGGCAGGCCGTGCCATGGCCTCCCAATTAACTCACAACATCCAGTGGCTCTGAGTGCACAGGGGCCCTCCCTTTCCTGATGCCAAGAGAGTCTCAGCAGCTGCTGTCCAGCCCCTCTGTGGTGGGAGGTAGGCATGCAGGGACACCAGGGACATGGCGATTGGGGGTGTCTGCTCCACTTTCACAGCTGCATTTTCCATCTCCTCCCGAGGCCAAATGCTACCTCCCATTTTATAGGAAAATATTTTAGCATCCCCCGCGGCTGAGATGTAGGTGATAACCAGTGAAGTTGTGAGACCCACCCTCCCTCCTCTCTCTGCCTAGGACTACCCGAAAAACCGACATCCTGGCTGGAGCAGAGGGTCTGTGGCCTACCATGCAGGTGAGCGAGGCAGGACTGGAACGTGGTGGGGAATCAGTCTCTGCCCCTTCCCAATCTAACCAGCTGGGCATGCACTCTCCTGGTACATCAGCATCATCCCTGGGCTGTCCCCAGCAAGCAGCTGTGCACACCACTTGGGAGATGGGAGAGTGTCAAGTCCCCAACGCTGGACACCAAGTTTGTAGTGGGGGAGTTTTCCAAAGCACCTAAGGGAATTGGGTTCATCAGTGCCTCTGGGGCTTGTGTGCCGAACACTTGGGGGAACTTTACGTCAAAGGGTCCAGGTTTCGTTCTGCTCTGGGGCAGACCTGGCTGTGGGATGTGGCATCTGGGGAGTCCGCAATTGGCAGCCTGCCTTTGCACTGTCAGAACATCGAGGCTGCCTGTTTTCAAGCTATCTGAGGAGTGTGGAGGCCTGGTGCTCATTTAGTTTCTAACAGGAACTCAACATCTCAGTCCCTCGGTGGGTTTGCAAATTGCAGCTTTCAGTCCCTCCTTTGAGGTTAAGGCCCAGCTTGAGAGGGGCCTGGCTGGGGTGATTTACTTAGGGTTGGTTCCGCTTTGACCAGCGGGATTTCTAGGATTGGTTTCCCATGAGGCCCCGGGTGTGCTCACAAAGTTATCAGCCAAGAACGCTGGTCAATGTTCTGTCCACAAGTAGTTCCAGTTGCTTACAGTCCCGCTTGTTACTGCTGCCATATGCGGCTGGTGCTGGATGGTGGCGATTCTCTTAGTTATGAGACTGCTTGTTCTCTGGGCCAAATCCAGCTGGACCTGCCACATGCCAGAGGGTCTCAGTTCATCTGCCTGTTGCCTTCCAGTCTTCTCACATCAAAGCTGCCCTGGCCTCTTTCTGCTGCCAGCCTCTCCCCTGGATCCTTGATGCTGGCTTCTGCCCGCTTTGAAGAGCAGCGAGTCCTGAGTAGGTTGCTAAGTCCCCACTCCTGCCTATCTGCTCATGGAGCCACAGGGAGGATGGTTCTCGTCCAGCCCCTCTGTGGAAGCTTGGCCCAAACACTGAGGGCTGCAGACACCTTCCCCCTCCCAGGGCTCTTGGCAAGAGGTTGAAATGAAGCTGGCTCTTGTGTTGCTCACAGCGAAAGCCCAAGGGAGCAGGTGGTGCCTTGCAGCACTAGGCCCCTCAGGCAGAGCAGGGAGCAGCAGGTTGGACTCCCTGCAGCCTCCTTTCCAGAGAGGGTCAGGTGAGGTTCAGTGGCCTGCAATGTGCAAGAGGACAGATTAGATGAGCAGGGTGGTCCCTGCTGGCCGTCATCTCCAAGTGCAGTGAGATCTGAGCTTTCCCTCATGGTGCTCTGTCCTCCGCACTAGGCCAGGAGGGGCTGGCAAGCCAGACTGGGGTTCTCTTTCCGGCCTTGGGCTGTAACCCTGGCCTCCACCTGGGCCCTGTCAGCTGGGAAGGGGCTACAGGCATGTGAAACAGCTGTCCTCCTGTAGCTGCTCTCACCAGCGTGCTCCCCCAGCTGTGAGCTAAGTGCTGCTGGGTAAAGGGGGCGATTGTTCCTGTCACCTTTGGCCGCTGGGGCTTGGTACGGCAGCAGTTCTCAACACCTGGCCTACAGGCTGCATGCAGCCCAGTTAGCACACGGCTCTGGCTGCCCAGAATGGCAGGGTCCAGGTGGCTCTGCCTGGCCTGACGGGGATATGGTCACCAGCCATCCCCAGGCAGTAGGAATCTGGGGCTGTGCCCTTCAGGGTGGGGAACCAGGGCTACCACCTGGGCCAGGCCAGCCCAGCAGAGGGCAAGGGCTCCCAGCTGGTTCCACAAGATTGAGGGTCTGGGGCTGCCTGCCAGCTAGCCCTCCCAAGCTCCAAGGTTCATGCTTTAGCTCTGCATGACAGGAGTCCAGGCTCTGGGACTCCCGGCCAGCCCCTTGGAATCAGGGGTCCTGGCTGCGGGGCTGCTGCCCAGCCCCACAAGGTCAGGTGCACATAACCACACAACTGAATATCGAAGGAGCCGCTTGGCAAGTCAAAGCTGCAGCTGTCTGCGCAGCTCCCCTGCTACCTCCTCCTGCCAAGGCTCGGCCATGTGTTCAGGAATAGGATGTGGCTAGCCCAGCAGTGGAGCTCGGAGCCCGTCACAGGGGGGTAATATTTTTATTCTGCATGGCACATAGGGGAACTGAGGCACAGGGTGGCGATGTGGCTTGCCCCGTGTCATCCTGCAGGCCAGGGGCAGAGCTGAGACTAGAGCCCAGGTCTCTTGAGTCCGAGTCCAGCGCTGCAGGCAGGAGTTTTACAGCCAGCAGTACATGGACGTTGTCAACATCTCTGCTTGAGCCACCCCATTCGGGAGCCTCGTTGCCACTGTCTAGTGGTGCTGGGGGTTGTCTGCCTTCTTGCTGTCCCTGGTCTAGCTTAGCCCTTCAGTCTTGGCTCCTTGCAGCAGATCTGACTGGGGAACAGTGGATGCTGTCTTGACCCACGGTGACCCAGCGAGGCCTGGTCATGTGATCCTACCGGGTCCTCTGGCTCCAAGATGACCAGGCTGGAAGCCCTGGGGACCAAGCCTGCTGGGAGTCTCCTTCCCCCCATGTTTGTGTTCCCTTCTGCGGGCAGTCTGACCTCCTGGGCCACGCTCCCTTTGTCTGATTAAGGGTTTTATTTTCTGTCTGACTCTTCTCTCTGAAGGGGAAGCTGTAAACGTTTTTGGTTCCTGGCGTTTTCTTTCCAGTGTTCAGCGCCAGGGGAACATTCAGATTCCTGTCCAAGTATTCGATCTGCTGCCTCGCAGGGCATTCCACTTTCCTTAGCTGGCCACTTCACCTTCCTCCTCCTCCACCTCTTCCTGGAAAAATTCTCCTGCTGCCTGTTCTCCCCTCGTGCTGCCCAGCCTTCCAGCGCCAGCTGCTGCTCCGCGCTGCCATAACCTCTGGCAGACACAGGCACTCCATGAAACCACAATAAAGCCACTCGCTGGGGACTGGCCAGGCGGTAGCGCTGGCCTGGGAGCCCTAGCTGGGAGGCAGCGCTGCAGCTGGGCGAGAGCGTCTCTGACCCGCTCAGGCGGTGGCTACGTGGAAGAGGGCCCATGTCGATGGGAGTGGGAAGAAGCAAAGGGCAGGAACCCAGCTCTAAACTGCCTCTTGGGTTCCTGCTTATTGCGTGGACCTGTCCTTCCGTCTCTGCTGCTCTCTCCCCCAGAGGGGAAGGTAATCCCCCACCCGGCTCCCAGGCCTCCAGTTTGTGGCTGGCTGGCTGGCTGGCTGGGAGGAATCTCTTGTTTTGCTGTCCGAGTGCCTGGGTCCTGCTCTCCTCTCTCTCCTCCTGGGTGCAGTGCTGTTGCCCGGGCCTCGTTTTTCACAGCTTTGTGCTTGATGGCACCTAGCTGTCTGAGATGCTCCCCTGCCCATCTTCCTGGGGCTGCAGCTGGCGTGAGCTGAGGGCTTGGTTGCGGGAGGTCTTCATGGAGCCAGCTGCCCCGTGACTCAGTCACAAGCAGCTCCTGGCTCACTTTCGGGCAAGGTGTTCCATGCAGTGGCCTTTTACCTTCTTTGCCTGTTGTTCTCCCCCTCCCCCTCCCCCCAGCTGTGAGCACCCCCAGAGCAGCCGGTGGGTATTGCAGCCGGGTGCCACAAGGCCGGGCCAGCTGCCAGACAGTCCAGCATGAGGTGCAGCAGGCAGCCACTGCAAACCACTTGTGGCCAAGTTTCCTAGCTCCCCTTGGCCACATCGTTCCTTCCCCAGCAGCCCCAGGCTGTCGCCTGTGGCTCCAGCCCGACCTCCCCCACCCCCACCCCCACCCCCATTTTGGAGCTTGCTTTTTAGCTGGAGCTCAGCTGCCTGGCCAGCAGCCCTAGCACAGTCTGAGTTGGATCTGGTGAGCCAGCTGGCTGGGGGCCTGGGCCTGCGTAACTGGCTGAGGCTGCAGCACGATTCAGGGTGTTGGGAAGCAACAGACCTGGGTTCGAGGCCCTGCTCTGACTTGACCCGCTTGGTGACCTTGGAGAAGCCCCTGCCCCTGGCTGTGCCTCAGTTTCCCCTCCTGCTCTTTGTATCACCTGCAAGCTCTTTGGGGCAGAGGAACTGGGTCTGGGCCCATGCTGCCCTGCTTCCACTTGGGGCTGATAGAAAAACTAAGCAACAAAGAGCCATTTCTCTGAGGGCGCCCAGGGCTCCTGCACCACTCTACTGCCCCATGCAGTCCTGGGCCCGAAGGCTGCTCCCTATGCTAGCAGCACGGTGGTGCCGGCAGTGTCCAAGGGCTAGCCACCCTCCGGGCCTCGCTGGGCTCACGACATTGGCCTGCAAAGAGCACGTCAGCCGGGGTTGCTCTGAGCCTGGGCAGGGTGCAGGGCAAGGAAGGATTCCGGCCTACCTCTGAGAGGAGGGGGAGGTGGGATGGGATGTGGTGGGTCATGGGGGTAGGTGCAAGGAGCCAGGGGTAGCAAGCTGGGTAGCTGTTGCCCTGGCTGCAGAGGACAAGGATCTGGGTCTGCTGGGGGGTCTATCTGAGATGGCTGGTGGGCAGGAAAATGTCCAGGGGCCTGGTGCAGAGGAGTCAGGGCTCCGTGCCATGTGGCATGGAGGGCTGGGTTAAGGCCCTAGGGCCCTGCTCCATGCCTGCTTTGGGTCTCTGCGTCTCTCCAGCTCGTGGTCACTTATGGGCCCTGTTGCTCGCCCTGCCCCGCCTGTGGCAGGAGGCAGGGAATCCCCTACAAGGCTCGCTGGCTCTCTGCTGGTGACGCACAGGAATGTGCGCACAGTATTATTCCCAGCTTGGGTTTCTCTGGCAACAGGAAGAAATATTTACTGCCCCTTCACTGGATGCATCTCCCTTATTTGCTGAAACAGCCAGCCCGAGGCCCCGCCCTCTGCCTGGCCCTCGTGGCCCCTTGGCCCACATCCACGAACGAGCCGCATGGCCGGGAGGCATGGCCACCCTTCACAGAGCCTTGCACACATGCGGCTTCTCTCCCTGCCCCCGTTCAGTGGGTGGCCCTGGTGCAGCAGCTTCGTGCCACAGCCGTCTAGACTAGATGCTGAGGTCTCTGAGCACATGATCAGTCTGCAGATGGGGGAATTGGGGTTGGCAAGGGAGCTGATAGGGCAGGGCTGAGGGGTTAAAAGCAAAGGGCAGGTGCCTTTGTGCCCTCTCCCTGGCCTGCAGGAACATTGGCACTGGCTCTGCAATTCAGTCTGGGCATAGGGCAGGCCCCTCGAGAGGGGAGGGTGGTTGCAGCCCATCCCTGTGAATATGCCTGTCACTCTCCCAGCTGCTAGGGATGGGCCCGGGTCAGCACAGTCCCTCCTGCGCCCATGCTGCGATAGCTCGCTGCCTCCAGCTGGTACAGCCCCATGGCAGCAGGAAACCTGCACATCTGGGTGCATCCCCTTCTCTCCTCCACACAGCAAAGGGCCCAGATTCTCTGGACAGCCACTTCCCCTGGCCCTGGAAAGTCCAACGAGCTACATGCCTGTTTGCAAGTCCCCAGCCAGCAGCCTGCCTGCAAGCCATCCTGCTCTCTGCATCGAGCCCCTCTCCGCCTGCTAGCTTGTGCTGTGTTCTCCCAGTATGAGTCTCACAGTGCCAGTGGAGGCTGGGAGTCTCACAGTGCCAGTGGAGGCTGGGAGCTGGCCAGCTGCATGGCCTGCCTGTCTGGGGTGTACTGCACATGACCGAGTCCAGGGCATCCTCTCTCTCCCTGAGGAGCAGCCATGTGGCATCGCTCCCCTTCTCAAGACGTCCTGCCAGGCCCACCGTGCTTAGCAGCCTCTCCTTTGCCTTCCAGATGATGGCAAGATCTTCCACGGGAGCGGTGTGGGTGACCCCTTTGGGCCACGGTGCTACAAGGGTGACATCATGGGCTGCGGGATCATGTTTCCACGGGACTACATCCTCGACAGTGAAGGTGCGTGGCCGGGGTAGGTGCCTCACCCAGCCCCCCAGCTGAATGGCTTGGCTGGGGCTGGCCTGGGGACCTCAGGTTTAGTCTTGTAGCAGTGATGGCTGCGCCCAGAACCTGCTGCAACGAGACTCCGAGTAGCAGAGAGGCAGCATGGTCTAGTGGTAGCTTCAGGGGCCAGGGTGCTGTTTCTGGCTGTGTCGAGTCGCTCCAGCCTAGAGAGGGTTATCTGGTAGCCTGATTGCTAGGCAGTGCTGTCGATGAAGGGGGTGTTTCAGGCTGGTTCTGAGCAGAGAGCGTATGGTAGCAGGTTCTGGGAGCCTGTAGTGCCCGTCAGGAATGAATCCGGATTGTGTCTCCAGGGAAGCCGTTGGTGGGACTGGAACCTGGAGCCCCTGCATATAGGTGCAGGAACCACTGCTGCATGAGGCAAAGGGCCCAGCCTGTTGTAGAGACCTCAGTGGCAATGGGCCCTCTAATCATTTCATTCATGTGCGGAATGAATTCTATGTGCACCACCATTAGAAACACACTCCCAGCTGTGGACGCTCTGCTAATCAGCATCCTCTCCTGAGTGGCTCTCAGGGAATGCTAGCTAGCAAGCGCTCAGCCGGCGGTGTGTGGTGCAGCCGCTGGAGGGGGTCCTGCCAGGGGCACGGCTCACCCCTGGGGTGATGTGGCTCCCCAGGCGACAGTGACGACAGCTGCGACACCGCGGATCTGAAGCCCAAGCTGCGGGGTGTGCGGAATGTCATGTACCTGCACCAGGAGGCCGAGGAGGAGGAAGAGGAGGAGGAAGAGGACGTGGAGGAGATGGAACAGGAGCACGAAGGGAAGAAAGTGGTGGTAAGAGCTGGGCCTTGTCGGGACCTAGCTGGGACTTGTGCCATGGGGATGGGGTGAGGCTGTTCCGTGGGGTGGTTTGAGGGGGGCTTAGACAAAGAAGGGGCCATATCCTGGGGCTGGGGTGGTTCTAGGGAGGGACGTGGTGGGGGTAGGAGGACAGACCAGGGGCACAGTTGAGCGATGTGCCACGGGACCAGAATGGCTGGGGACGACGACATGGTGGATATGCCTGGGGGATGACTCGGGGGGGAGGGGGGGGGGAATGTTCAGGGTGATCCAGCGGGGACATGTCGAGGGGTAGTTCCAGGCCCTGGGGCTGGAGGGATTTGGGCGGGGGGAAGAGAGCAAGGTCCCTCTGGGATCCAGGCTATAGGGGCCAGAGGCCCTGCCAAGGGTGACTGGGTGGCTCTGTCCGGGATGCGCGACACTTGGGCACCGTTCGCATGCTGCTTCTCCCTGCGGAGCTGGAGTCGATTGGAACTGTCCGGGCAGTGCCCAGCCCCTGAGAGCGCCCAGCTGGCCTCTGCCCCCGCAGCCCCTTGGCCCCGCTGGGTAGGAGCCAGTGGGATTGCCTTGGCCTGAGGCGCCCCCTTGTGCCTGTTGCCAGCAATGCTCTCCCGTTCCAGGTTGTGCCACGAGGAACCAGCTTTCCTAGCCCCACGCCCAGCCACACCTGGCTCTGTGGCCCGCTGGTGAGGCTGGGACTGGCTGTGTAGGGTCCCCCTGGCTGGCTGGCCTGCCTGCCCTCCCACCCTGTGCTGAGCTGTCATACTCGCCTGCTGGGGGCGCTCAGCCTGGGAAGGTTCCTGTCCTAAGGGGCCTTCTCCCCAGGCTTTCCAGCTCCTGCAGGGCATGGGGTGGCTACAGCAGCAGCCTGGGGCACACCAGAGGTTTGTGGGGTCTTCGTTTAGCAGAGGCCAGGCTGCAGAAAGTGTCCATCTGGGGGTGCAGTGCATGCTGGGAGCATCTCCGCAGACAAAGGGGCAGGTACCAGTGACCACTGCAGATCTGGGCACCTCCCAGTGAGGAGCCCCATGCCATGGCAGTACTAGGGTGGGGGGCCTTGTGGGGCGAAGGACAGGCCATGCTTTGGCAGTGAAGGGGTTAACTGCATGGCGCCGGCCTGTCTCCCCAGGTGTTCTTCACGCGCAACGGGAAGATCATTGGCAAGAAGGATGCGGTGGTGCCAGGTGGCGGCTTCTTCCCCACCATTGGGATGCTGAGCAGTGGGGAGAAGGTCAAGGTGGATTTACATCCCCTCAGCGGCTAGGAGATCGGGGCGGGGGCGTATCCCACCCACTGCTCGCTCTCGGGCTTGGCCCCAGGACTGTCTTCGTCATTCGAATCCCTTGCACTTTGAGCCTCTGCCTGCAGGGGGCAGCGCTTTGTTGCCCGTGCCCCATGTATTATCCCGTCTGGCTCCACGCCGAGCCCTTCTCTGCCCTGGCCCCTAGCAGGCTGCAGCGGGGACAGTGTGGGGCTGGGGAAGATCCTAGCACTGCCCCGGCAGCATGGGCAGGCTCCTGGTGTCACAACGTCCCAGGCTTGGGGCCCAGTCTGTCCAGCCCAGGTGCAGAGAGGGTGCAGCCTGCAGCCCAATTCCCACCCCCGGGTGGGGCTGGCCCCTCCCCCAGCCGGTGAGATTCCTCTGCTTGAATTTCCTGTCTGGCTGCAGCTCTCCTACAGGGATCTCCATGGCTGGCACCTGGCCTGAGCACCAGCCTGACCTGTGCCATCTCCTGTCCCATCAGCCCCAGCTGCAGTGTGGGGCGATCAGCCCGTTGCCCCTTTCGGGCCCCTCCCCTTACCATAGATGGTGTTACGGCCCCGTGGCCTTTGGATGGAGCTGTGCCTTCTGCCTGCCTCAGCTTGGCTTGCCCTGGCCAGAGAGAGGTAGGAGGAGACCAGGCACCTTGCAGACAGGGGTCTGGGCCCTTGAAGCCTCTTCCTGCTGTCCTGACGGCCCCAAGCCCCACCCCACATGCTAATGAACCATACCCCAGGCATCCTCCTTTGCCCCTTAGGCCAATGCCTGCACCCTCCCAGCTGTCTTATGTTGCCTTCTTCCTCCCTCTGCGATCAGGGGTTAGGGGGTCAGGGCAAGCAAATGCTGGCTGCTGTGGGCCCTGGCGCTGGGTCAGGCTGGTAGAGGGGATGGCGCCACGGTCAGCAGACCTTCCCACAGGGAGCTGAGAAATGGGCCCAAGCCAGCTGCCTTCTCCAGCTCCTGGACTGCAGCCTGACTCCCATCCTAGGGATTGCCAGGCCTCTGGGGCTCCACCTGCCATGTCGTGACTCCCAGAGGCCACTAGACCTGATCAGAGTCACCCCCGCCCCTTCGCAGTCACCCCTGTCTCCCCCTCCCACCCCGTTCACACTCGTGGGGCACGTCGCCGACACACGCGCCCGCGTCTCCCCCTCCCACCCCCGTTTGCAGTCGTGGGGCACGTCGCCGACACACGCGCCCGCGTCTCCCCCTCCCACCCCCGTTTGCAGTCGTGGGGCACGTCGCCGACACACGCCCGCATCTCCCTCTCCCACCCCCGTTTGCAGTCGTGGGGCACGTCGCCGACACACGCCCGCATCTCCCTCTCCCACCCCCGTTTGCAGTCGTGGGGCACGTCGCCGACACACGCGCCCGCGTCTCCCCCTCCCACCCCGTTTGCAGTCGTGGGGCACGTCGCCGACACACGCCCGCATCTCCCTCTCCCACCCCCGTTTGCAATCGTGGGGCACGTCGCCGACACACGCCCGCATCTCCCTATCCCACCCCCGTTTGCAGTCGTGGGGCACGTCGCCGACACACGCCCGCATCTCCCTCTCCCACCCCCGTTTGCAATCGTGGGGCACGTCGCCGACACACACGCCCGCATCTCCCTCTCCCACCCCCGTTTGCAGTCGTGGGGTACGTCGCCGACACACGCCCGCATCTCCCTCTCCCACCCCCGTTTGCAGTCGTGGGGCACGTCGCCGACACACGCGCCCGCGTCTCCCCCTCCCACCCCCGTTTGCAGTCGTGGGGCACGTCGCCGACACACGCCCGCATCTCCCTCTCTCACCCCCGTTCACACTTGTGGGGCACGTCGCCGACACACACGCCCGCATCTCCCTCTCCCACCCCCGTTTGCAGTCGTGGGGCACGTCGCCAACACACACGCCCGCATCTCCCCCTCCCACCCCCGTTTGCAGTCGTGGGGCACGTCGCCGACACACGCGCCCGCATCTCCCTCTCCCACCCCGTTTGCAGTCGTGGGGCACGTCGCCAACACACGCGCCCGCATCTCCCTCTCCCACCCCCGTTTGCAGTCGTGGGGCACGTCGCCGACACACACGCCTGCATCTCCCTCTCTCACCCCCGTTCACACTCGTGGGGCACGTCGCCGACACACACGCCCGCGTCTCCCCCTCCCACCCCCGTTTGCAGTCATGGGGCATTTCACCGACACACACGCCCGCGTCTCCCCCTCCCACCCCCGTTTGCAGTCATGGGGCATTTCACCGACACACACGCCCGCGTCTCTTTCTCCCACCCTGCCCTCCCTCTCCTTTTGGGGCTTTTGGCTCATGGCAGTGGTTCTTACTACACTGGGCAGGCGGGTGAGGTGTGGAAGTTGGGGGAAGTGTCTATTCAGCACCTGCCCCAGAGCTCCCACATGCCCCTCCTAATGCTGGTCCTGCCCTGCTGCCAGTGGGGGAGGGGTGGATGGTGACTCAATCCACCTGGGCCCCACCAAGGAGGGCGCACGGGACAGCCCAGTGTCTCAGCTCAGGGCTACAGGGAGCAAGGAGGGTTGCTCTGATCAGGGCCGAGTGAATTCAGGGGGCATGTGAGGGCTCGTTGGCAGCTAGTGTTGGGGCAGGTGCCTTTGCTCCTCTCCATGGCTCCTGGTGGGATGCTGTGGCCAGGGCCTCTCCCAGCCACACTGCCCCAGCCTGCGCAGCTGGAAACTCCTCGGCCTGTGGGGAGGTGTCTGTGAGGATGGCCGTGGGGCAGGCTGTGGCCCTGGGGCTGCGCGCGCACAGGGCCAAGGTGCTTGTGCTGCTTTTGCTTAACTGTTACCAGCTCTTGTGGAGTGTAAAACTGTCTCCCCCCTGCCCTGCCTTTGTGAACCCTCAGCCTAGGTCGGGGTGCAGCCCTTAGCTGCTAGGCAGAGATCAGCTGGCCAGGTAGGGGCTGCCAGGGGAGGGCACAATCCAGTGGCTTGGGACCCTGTTTGGGGCTGATCTCCCTGGCCCCTCCCCTTGTCTGGATGGGAGCTGCTGCTAGCTGCGAATCCTGGACTTTGTGCCTAGGGGGAATTGAGTGTTTTGAACCATCCAGGGTGAGATGCCCAGTCTGTGCTCTCCATCCTTCACGTCTGTACATACCGAGATCTTTATATGCGCTCACTAAAGATGGCGTTTCCATATTTATCTGTGTCTGGTTCCTGGTGTCTTTTGCCCTGCGTGGTGCCACCTCTGGCTGGCTTTGAGGCGTGATGGCCAGCCAGGACTGTGGCAGACAGCTGGGTCGTGGGCAGTGGATCAGGCTGGATCAATTCAAATCAACAGTTTAAATCCTGACTTGAATCACCAAGCAGAAAGTCAGTGTTAATCATCGATTTGAATCCACTTCTCCTTGTGCTCCAGAAAGGTGCATTTGTATTAGCTTGTGGAACCATTCAGACGGGTTGCGTTACAACTGACCAGCACTTTGACTCTGGATTTGGTCCATCTTTTGCTGGCTAGGAGGGCACACTAGAGGCATTTCATTAAGCAGTTACAACGTTGAATGTTTTGACTCTTATTACCTACTTTTTTAGTACGATAGAAAATGGTGAATGAGCTATTGCATATTTACCAGCTAATTCACTTTGGGGTTTTTCTGGGATGGCAGAGGTATCCCAGAAAAACTCCACTGTGTCCAGAGAATGCGACTGCTCTTCTGGCATTTTTTGCGGAAGAGCAGACACGCTCTTTCAGAAGCCCTGTCCTCCTCGTGCCACAAGGAAGAAGGGCTCTTCCAAAAGAGGAGGTTTTTTTCCAAAATTTGGCCCAGTGTTGACAGGCCAAATTTCGGAAAAGCCTCTTCCGACAAAACTATCAGAAAAAGGTAGGCAAACTGCGGCGTGCCATTTGCGAACCTTCCTCCGATAAAAAGCGGCAGTGTAGACATAGCCTGTGTGTGGCAAGCTGCATTAGGGTGGTAACTGGCATTTCCTTAAGTGCATAAAACTGCAGAGGAACTTTATTTTCGTTAAACAAAAACAACCCTTAGTGCAGATCCTACTGTTCACAGCATGCCCGCCAAAGTTACGTGCACCTCCTTCCCCGAGTTATTCCATGGTAACAGCACCTTTTAATGCCGAGTTTTTGCAAGCAGTTCAGTACTTGTGATTTCAGTATTTGCAGAGAGTAGAAGCAGTTTAGACCTTCACATGTTTTGTATTAAATTCAAGTATTTTAAAAAGAAAACAGTATAATTTAAATAGCAATTTAATTGTTTGTTTGTTTGTTTCCTGCCCTGTGGAGGATCCTGCTGAGTATGACTGATTTGCTGCCCTGCTTGATCCTGGCTCTGTGTCTGTCAGGGCATCTCTGGCTTCCCCTTCTTCCCAAGGCTACTAGAGCATGCCCTAAACCAGGGTCCTGTCTAAATCAGGCTGAGCCAAGACACACACACAGACCCCCCGGCTGTAACTGCTGCATCCTGCAGTGGAACCATCCCAGAGAGGCCCCACGAGGAATGAGCTACTGCAGGGACAGTGGCCCATGGCCCCCTCCTGCTGAAGTGACTGAATTCCCCCAAAGCTGAGCAGCCAAAGAGCTGCCTGGAACCATGGCACCTCTGCCAGGGCGCCTGCTGCTTTGATTTTTACCTCCCCACCTTGGGCAATCTGAACCCTCCAGCCTGAGCTCGGGCTGCCCGATGTGGAGGAGTTTGTCTGTCATGGGGCCACATAGGTGCTGCCTCGTTCTGGGGTGGTCGCCACTTGCAGGCAACTTCCCGCTCATCATCTTTGTGCGCTTTGTTGGAAGCAAGAGCCAAGGCCTGGCCCATGCTAGTTCCAGCCCAGAGGCCCAGCCAGGTGGAATAGCTAGTGGGGCAGCCGGAGGTGCTCTCTTGCTGACTGCAGGAAGAGCTGCAGGCTCATGCTGATTGGGGACAAGGAAGGGAGCAGCTCTGTGTGCCCTGCATCATGCCCCATGCATAGGCTTATGCTGCTGGGGAGGGCGGGGGAAGTTCTTGCCTGGCGATGGGAGTGGCCAGTGGTGTTTTAGAGGTCAGCGATGGGGTGGGGTGAGCACGTCTGGGCTCTCTCCAGCCTGGCCCTCATCTCACTGCTCAGGATGTTGGCTTGGAACCTGACTGATGACCACGCCTCTGGATGAGGCAGACCAGCAGAGCTGTACATCTCAGGGTGAGCGAGTAGAGAGATCTCTGACTGAAGCT